>NC_090922.1:1422759972-1423069327 GCF_040938575.1 Ambystoma mexicanum | reverse complement strand
GCTTCTGCCTGGGGGATAGCAGGCGGCCCATGCTGCTACAGTAGCTTTCAGTGCTTCTGCCTGGGAAGAGCAGGTTGCCCATGCGGCTACAGTAACTTTCAGTGCTTCTGCCTGGGAAGAGCAGGTGGCCCATGCTGCTACTGTAACTTTCAGTGCTTCTGCCTGGGGAGAGCAGGTGGCCCATGCTGCTACAGTAACTTTCAGGGCTTCTGCCTGGGGGATAGCAGGCGGCCCATGCTGCTACAGTAGCTTTCAGTGCTTCTGCCTGGGAAGAGCAGGTTGCCCATGCGGCTACAGTAACTTTCAGTGCTTCTGCCTGGGAAGAGCAGGCGGCCCATGCTGCTACAGTAACTTTCAGTGCTTCTGCCTGGGGGAGAGCAGGCGGCCCATGCTGCTACAGTAACTTTCAGGGCTTCTGCCTGGAGGAGAGCAGGCAGACCATGCTGTTACAGTAACTTTCAGTGCTTTTGCCTGGGAGAGAGCAGGCGGCCTATGCTGCTACAGTAGCTTTCAGTGCTCCTGCCTGGGGGAGAGCAGGTGGCCAATGCTGCTACAGTAACTTTCAAGGCTTCTGCCTGGGGGAGAGCAGACGGCCCATGCTGCTACAGTAAATTTCAGGGCTTCTGCCTGGGGGATAGCAGGCGGCCCATGCTGCTACAGTAGCTTTCAGTGCTTCTGCCTGGGAAGAGCAGGTTGCACATGCGGCTACAGTAACTTTCAGTGCTTCTGCCTGGGAAGAGCAGGCGGCCCATGCTGCTACAGTAACTTTCAGTGCTTCTGCTTGGGGGAGAGCAGGCGGCCCATGCTGCTACAGTAACTTTCAGGGCTTCTGCCTGGAGGAGAGCAGGCAGACCATGCTGTTACAGTAACTTTCAGTGCTTCTGCCTGGGGGAGAGCAGGCGGCCTATGCTGCTACAGTAGCTTTCAGTGCTCCTGCCTGGGGGAGAGCAGGTGGCCAATGCTGCTACAGTAACTTTCAAGGCTTCTGCCTGGGGGAGAGCAGACGGCCCATGCTGTTACATTAACTTTCAGTGCTTCTGCCTGGGCGAGAGCAGGCGGCCCATGCGGCTACAGTAACTTTCAGGGCTTCTGCCTGGGGGAGAGAAGGCGGCCCATGCTGTTAAAGTAACTTTCAGTGCTTCTGCCTGGGCGAGAGCAGGTGGCTCCTGCTGCTACAGTAACTTTCAGGGCTTCTGCCTGTGGGAGAGCAGGCGGCCCATGCTGTTACAGTAACTTTCAGTACTTCTGCCTGGGGGAGAGCAGGTGGCCCATGCTGCTACAGTAACTTTCAATGCTCCTGCCTGGGGGAGAGCAGGCGGCCAATGCTGTTACAGTAACTTTCAGTGCTCCTGCCTGGGGGAGAGCAGGCGGCCAATGCTGTTACAGTAACTTTCAGTGCTTCTGCCTGGGGGAGAGCAGGCAGTCAATGCTGCTCCTGTAACTTTCAGTGCTTCTGCCTGGCGGAGAGCAGGCGGTCAATGCTGCTACAGTAACTTTCAGTGCTTCTGCCTGGGGGAGAGCAGGCGGTCAATGCTGCTACAGTAACTTTCAGTGCTTCTGCCTGGGGGAGAGCAGGCGGCCCATGCTGTTACAGTAACTTTCAGCACTTCTGGCTGGGGGAGAGCAGGCGGCCCATGCTGCTACAGTAACTTTCAGTGCTTCTGCCTGGGGGAAAGCAGGTGGTCAATGCTGCTAGAGTAGCTTTCAGTGCTCCTGGGGGAGAGCAGGTGGTCAATGCTGCTACAGTAGCTTTCAGTGCTTCTGCCTGGGGGAGAGCAGGCAGCCCATGCTGCTACAGTAACTTTCAATGCTTCTGCCTGGGGGAGAGCAGGCGGTCAATGCTGCTACAGTAACTTTCAGTGCTTCTGCCTGGGGGAGAGCAGGCGGCCCATGCTGTTACAGTAACTTTCAGTACTTCTGGCTGGGGAAGAGCAGGCGGCCCATGCTGCTACAGTAACTTTCAGTGCTTCTGCCTGGGGGAAAGCAGGTGGTCAATGCTGATAGAGTAGCTTTCAGTGCTCCTGGGGGAGAGCAGGTGGTCAATGCTGCTACAGTAGCTTTCAGTGCTTCTGCCTGGGGGAGAGCAGGCAGCCCATGCTGCTACAGTAACTTTCAATGCTTCTGCCTGGGGGAGAGCAGGCAGCACATGCTGCTACAGAGGCTTTCAGTGCTTCTGCCTGGGGGAGAGCACGCGGTCCATGCTGCTACAGTAACTTTCAGGACTTCTGCCTGTGGGAGAGCAGGCGGCCCATGCTGCTACAGAGGCTTTCAGTGCTTCTGCCTGGGGGAGAGCAGGTGGCCCATGCTGTTACAGGAACTTCCAGTGCTTCTGCCTGGGGGAAAGCAGGTGGTCAATGCTGCTAGAGTAGCTTTCAGTGCTCCTGGGGGAGAGCAGGTGGTCAATGCTGCTACAGTAGCTTTCAGTGCTTCTGCCTGGGGGAGAGGAGGCAGCCCATGCTGCTACAGTAACTTTCAATGCTTCTGCCTGGGGGAGAGCAGGCAGCACATGCTGCTACAGAGGGTTTCAGTGCTTCTTCCTGGGGGAGAGCAGGCGGCCCATGCTGCTACAGAGGCTTTCAGTGCTCCTGCCTAAGGGGAGAGCAGGTGGCCCCTGCTGCTACAGTAACTTTCAGGGCTTCTGCCTGTGGGAGAGCAGGCGGCCCATGCTGTTACAGTAACTTTCAGTACTTCTGCCTGGGGGAGAGCAGGTGGCCCATGCTGCTACAGTAACTTTCAGTGCTCCTGCCTGGGGGAGAGCAGGCGGCCAATGCTGTTACAGTAACTTTCAGTGCTCCTGCCTGGGGGAGAGCAGGCGGCCAATGCTGTTACAGTAACTTTCAGTGCTCCTGCCTGTGGGAGAGCAGGCGGCCAATGCTGTTACAGTAACTTTCAGTGCTTCTGCCTGGGGGAGAGCAGGCAGTCAATGCTGCTCCTGTAACTTTCAGTGCTTCTGCCTGGGGGAGAGCAGGCGGTCAATGCTGCTACAGTAACTTTCAGTGCTTCTGCCTGGGTAGAGCAGGCGGCCCATGCTGTTACAGTAACTTTCAGTACTTCTGCCTGGGGAGAGCAGGCGGTCAATGCTGCTACAGTAACTTTCAGTGCTTCTGCCTGGGGAGAGCAGGCGGCCCATGCTGTTACAGTAACTTTCAGTGCTTCTGCCTGGGGGAGAGCAGGCGGCCCATGCTGTTACAGTAACTTTCAGTACTTCTGGCGGGGGAGAGCAGGCGGCCCATGCTGCTACAGAGGCTTTCAGTGCTTCTGCCTGGGGGAGAGCAGGCGGCCCATGCTGTTACAGTAACTTTCAGTGCTTCTGCCTGGGGGAAAGCAGGTGGTCAATGCTGCTAGAGTAGCTTTCAGTGCTCCTGGGGGAGAGCAGGTGGTCAATGCTGCTACAGTAACTTTCAATGCTTCTGCCTGGGGGAGAGCAGGCAGCACATGCTGCTACAGAGGCTTTCAGTGCTTCTGCCTGGGGGAGAGCAGGCGGTCAATGCTGTTACAGTAACTTTCAGTGCTTCTGCCTGGGGGAAAGCAGGTGGTCAATGCTGCTACAGTAACTTTCAATGCTTCTGCCTAGGGGAGAGCAGGCAGCACATGCTGCTACAGAGGGTTTCAGTGCTTCTTCCTGGGGGAGAGCAGGCGGCCCATGCTGCTACAGAGGCTTTCAGTGCTCCTGCCTAAGGGGAGAGCAGGTGGCCCATGCTGTTACAGTAACTTTCAGTACTTCTGGCTGGGGGAGAGCAGGCGGCCCATGCTGTTACAGTAACTTTCAGTACTTCTGGCTGGGGGAGAGCAGGCGGCCCATGCTGCTACAGAGGCTTTCAGTGCTTCTGCCTGGGGGAGAGCAGGCGGCCCATGCTGCTAGAGTAGCTTTCAGTGCTCCTGGGGGAGAGCAGGTGGTCAATGCTGCTAGAGTAGCTTTCAGTGCTCCTGGGGGAGAGCAGGTGGTCAATGCTGCTACAGTAACTTTCAATGCTTCTGCCTGGGGGAGAGCAGGCAGCACATGCTGCTACAGAGGCTTTCAGTGCTTCTGCCTGGGGGAGAGCAGGCGGTCAATGCTGTTACAGTAACTTTCAGTGCTTCTGCCTGGGGGAAAGCAGGTGGTCAATGCTGCTAGAGTAGCTTTCAGTGCTCCTGGGGGAGAGCAGGTGGTCAATGCTGCTACAGTAGCTTTCAGTGCTTCTGCCTGGGGGAGAGCAGGCAGCCCATGCTGCTACAGTAACTTTCAATGCTTCTGCCTGGGGGAGAGCAGGCAGCACATGCTGCTACAGAGGATTTCAGTGCTTCTTCCTGGGGGAGAGCAGGCGGCCCATGCTGCTACAGAGGCTTTCAGTGCTCCTGCCTAAGGGGAGAGCAGGTGGCCCATGCTGTTACAGTAACTTTCAGTGCTACTGCCTGGGGGAGAGCAGGCAGCCCATGCTGCTACAGTAACTTTCCGTGCTTCTGCCTGGGGGAGAGCAGGCAGCCCATGCTGCTACAGTAACTTTCAGTGTTTCTGCCTAGGGGAGAGCAGGTGGCCCATGCTGCTACAGTAACTTTCAGTGCTTCTGCCTTGGGAGAGCAGGTGCCCCCTGCTGCTACAGTAACTTTCAGTGCTTCTGCCTGGGGGAGAGCAGGTGGCCCATGCTGCTACAGTAACTTTCCGTGCTTCTGCCTGGGGGAGAGCAGGCAGCCCATGCTGCTACAGTAACTTTCAGTGTTTCTGCCTAGGGGAGAGCAGGTGGCCCATGCTGCTAC
Source organism: Ambystoma mexicanum (assembly GCF_040938575.1). Lineage (NCBI taxonomy): Eukaryota > Metazoa > Chordata > Amphibia > Caudata > Ambystomatidae > Ambystoma > Ambystoma mexicanum. The sequence continues at coordinate 1,423,064,593 of NC_090922.1, read as the reverse complement.
AGTAACTTTCAGTGCTTCTGCCTTGGGAGAGCAGGTGCCCCCTGCTGCTACAGTAACTTTCAGTGCTTCTGCCAGGGGGAGAGCAGGTGGCCAATGCTGTTACAGTAGCTTTCAGTGCTCCTGCCCGGGGGAGAGCAGGTGGCCAATGCTGCTACAGTAACTTTCAGTGCTACTGCCTAAGGGGAAAGCAGGTGGTCCATGCTGCTACAGTAGCTTTCAGTGCTACTGCCTAAGGGGAAAGCAGGTGGTCCATGCTGCTACAGTAGCTTTCAGTGCTTCTGCCTGGGAAGAGCAGGCGGCCAATACTGCTACAGTAGCTTTCACTGCTCCTGCTTGGGGGAGAGTGAGTGGTCTGGCCCTTGCCGCAGCAGCCCCAAGTAGTGAATAGCAGAACTCCTGACTAGGGCAGAGGAGGAGTATCACACTGCCACTCAAGTCAACAATAGCTGTGCAGCAAGGACAGCCGCCACTGTTCTGGAACAAAAAGTCCCCTTCCAGGGGCAGAAGAGGGGAGCATCCTGCCCCCTGTGGACACTTAATAAAGGCACACCTGTCTGTGGTAGAGCTGCACTGCCTCCTGTAAAGGTACTCCTGTCTGGGGGAGAAGTGCACTGCCAAAAGAAGCTCCGGCCTGGGGGAGATTGCTGGCCCATGCCACCACATGGTTGGTCAGCTCCTGCCTGGGAGAGACAAGCATGCCATGTCGCTACAATTTATGAAAACTCCTGCCTGGTGGTGAGCAAAGTCTCTGCAAGAACCAATGCCATTGTGGCGTTCACAGGAAACCACAACCGTGACTCTGCCAAACCTTGCGGCCGAAGTGCCAGGAGCAGGTAATGCACTGGGGGACGTCCCCAACACTGTTAATGGGAGAAGAGAGGTGCAGAAAGCACCACCCACTACAGTGGCTGTGCCCCAAATCCCGCCTGGGGGAGCCTGGCCACGCAACAGCCTTTACCGCATTAGAATGAGTGTGACCATCAAGGAGAGAGAGAAGATGTGGCAGGCCTTGCCCGCTGCCCGTCATAGCTCCTGCTGCAGAGAACCTGAATTATGCCTTAGTGAGAAAGAACTCCTGCCTGGGGGAACTAGGGTGCGGCCCTGCCCCCTACCGTCATCTGGTCCCCACCTGGTGGGGGGGCTTAAGGATAGTATCCTCCACTTGCCCCTATCCTCATTGGGGAGAGGGAGCCCAAAAGACTCCTGACCATATGCCACAAGGAACAAGGACCACCCAGGCCCCACCCAAAGGACTATCCTGTGGCATGGATTTTCCACAGGCTCCATATCAAAAGCCTACATGCTCCGCACAGACAGAGCAGCGACTTGCTGGTGAGTCAGCAGCCGGTGTGGGCCCCGGTAACCCCATGTGCGGCTTTACCGGCTAGTGGAGCGCACTCAATCGTGGTTAAACAAACAAAGAGGGAATGCCCTGCGACGGCCATTGGCCGATGTGGTTCTGGTATCCCTGGCTCAGCTTATCTGGCCAGTGAGGCGACCCCCACTCTCTTGTGAGACTAATAAAGGTTGAGGTGCTAGAAGTTACATAGGTGTGTGCTGCACGCCAATGTATATATGTGTGTGAATTGTTATTGTGACAACAAGGCATGTTGACAATGCAGTGATACCGCGAGGTGCTTCGATTAAAGTGGACTCAGTAGTAATGTGTATTGAAGCTTTAGTACTGCGTTTGGCTATCCTGTCTATTGTATGCCCAGTAAAGTAGCTTGTCATCAGTGTTGGGCAGAACTGCAAGTGGGTCGAGTAATTACTCGGGCGGATAGCTCACGGGTAACACGCTCGCCTTGGAAGCAAGATGATGCGGCGCAAAACAGATTCGATCCCGGTCCATGCTTAGAAACCTCTGGGTATTAAGTGGGTATAAATAACCAATTACAATTACCGCCATCACTGATGTGATAATAAACTGAGCGGCCCAAGTGTTGATAGTGGACACCCTCTAAAGAGTGTGTTTAGCAGTGTGCCTAAATGACCCTGAGTGCAGTGCGAGTTGTAGCGGTTTCTGTAACGCATGCCGTTTCGTATTATTGTTATTGTGTTAATTATTTGTTTTTACCGTTGCCAGGGCTCGTGCTTAGTCACATGTTATGGGTCACATGCTGGAGTATACGACCTGCACCAATGTTGGTGCTGTGCGGGCTTCCGCTTAGCAGTCACCATCAGAAGCTGTTCTGTGCAATCATTGGCGTGCTGCGCAGCGCTCGCCTACTAGATTGCCCCGCATGGCAGCGTATCCTCGCCACATGGGGGCCGGAGACACCTGGCCCCATCAGGCACCATGTGTAGTGACATTGCATGATAGATTAACATAAATTATGAACTGAATCGCTCACAGAAGCAACAGATGAATAGCAGTGAGATTAAATGTAAATTATATGCCCAGGATCACACACTTTGGTTAAATGGAGAAACCGGATGTGAACAATTAAAGCAATTTAACACATATGTTCCCACGTTTAGTTGTTTTCAATCATTATTGAATTGAATATCTGGGTGTGGACTTTGATAGCAAGGGTTACTACACCACACATGCCTGTAGGCCCGTAAAATAAAGGCAGCACAACTAACAGCAATGAAATACAAATTAACGCGGGACCAGAGTGGGTTTTCCATCTGGGCTGCGCGTCAATTGCATATACAATGCCTTGTACCAATGCTAACCTATGGTCTGGACCCATTGCTAAACATGAACTTAAGCTGGCTCCAGCTAATAGAGGGTAAATTATGGAAAAGACTCGTAGGTCTCCCGCAGTGCGTACCTATGGCCGTTCTAAGATTAGAGTTTGGGATTATTTCCCTTAAGGCAGTTGTACTGAGGAAGAGAGCTGAACTGTATGTTAAAATTAAGAACAATCCCACCAATCCCTTATTAAAGTTTGTAGAGGAAGATCTGTGTGCTGGAAAGCAGCATAACCTAGAAGCCCAAATGGAAACACTATTCAAAACAATCTGTGGGACTCCTCAGTGGGGACAGCCTAATGAACATATGCTTTTCCATCTGCATAAGCGCTTAAACCTGTGGGACTGGCAGAACAACTACGTGCACTTGGAGAACCGAAAAGCTATAAATTCAAAACACATGTCCTATTCACTTTTAAAAAGGCCCAGCTATATTTAAACCTATGTCCTTCAGAAACGCTGAGGCGATTCATTCTGTTGCTGCGTATTAACCACCTGCCAACTCTGGAGTCCATTGGCCCAAAATTGGGTCTACCTAAAACAGAAAGACATTGTAGAATATGTGAGCTGCATACTGAGCCAGAAACTGCTAGACATGTAGTAACTCAATGTCGATCGATGAGTCATAGCCATGACAAAAACCTTGGGAAGTTTGTTAACAGACTCGAATATATTGGGCAAGTGGAATTTTGGTATGAATGTATTAACACGCTCAATCCCAGGTTACATCTAGCCTTGTTCCATGTATGGTCAGAAGCAGTAATATCTATTAGTCACCGTGCGAGGGCCGATTTGAGGGCCTTGCATCCTCTCCGAAAGGACCCTAATGAAGAATGGGAGATCTAGGATCTTAAATCCAAACATTTTTTGCTAGCCCTAATCGACACTCTGGGAAAGCCAGGAAGGGCTAGTTTGAGCAATGTTGCGACCGATGGGGCTTGTATTAAAATTATATATATATATCTACTTTACCTATTTTACTTCATTTTCTCTTTTATTCTTTATTCCTCTTTTTTATTAATAGTTCATCTTTTATTATTCACTCATTTTATCTGTTTCAATTTGTACAGAAAAGTTGATGTGACGTATTAACCTAGGTAATGTTCACATGTATTAAGAATTTCTTTCAGTTCTGTATGATTTTTTTTAGTGAAATGTATGTGTAAAGTTGTATTTGTATATAAAACTATATCACATCAAATAAATAAATAAACAATATTTATTAAGGTTTTCGTTTGGGTTTCTTGTGCCTGAATAATACTTCATAGCAATGCCTTGAAAAGGTTCTAGATGCCTTTCATAACATATTAACCTCAGACTATATAGTCATAAAAATATGTTGAGCAATAACAGTATGGCTTTAATTTTGTTATCACCATTCTGCCTAGAAGGTCACAGTAGCACCAGGCAAATTAATGTGAGCCTTATCTCACTTGAGTTTTAAACCCATAGACACTACTTAACACACCATACAGCATTATGCTCCCTTCCCATTTCTTATCACCCCCATTAACATAAGGAACAAAGGCCCACGCTTACAGCCCCCCTCCCTCCCTACCTCCCTCACTTCTGGTTTATAATTGCTCCTATGCTAATGCTCTGTTTACACAGAGCAATGTGTTGACATGTGTCACAGACACGGGAAGAGCCGCTCTCCTGCCACAACCCCAACTTTTACACAAACGCGTGAGCGCTGGTGGGCTTCGTAGGAGGCAGTACCAGGGCAGAAGGATGAGAACACGCAGTATCTTGGATACAAGGTCGGCCACATTGATTAAAATACAAAATAATTGGAAAAAAACCCTCCACCCACAATGCGACGCAAAAAACATACCAACCCAAAATACAAAACCTTCACAGAAAGATCCCATATGCAGCAACAACCCACATCCACAACACAATATTGCACACTGCAGGTGGTCCAAGTAAAGCACAACCTCCGCCACCATGACGATGCATGGCATTGAGGCGTATCCTCCCCGCCAAGCTCTATTTGAGGGGTGATACCAGGAGGTACGCTACTTGGCACAGCACTAACCACCTCCTGATCCCGCCCCCCAGGCTCCTCCCAGCAGTATCTCCTTGGCCGGCCTCACCATCGATTTCGTGGGAGACATATTTGCCCTCGCCACAATACCTTACCGGCCCGGGGCCCCGGGAGAGGCAATTCAGTATCCATATGGTCAACCGTCACCTGCTACCTGCCTCCCCACACCCCTTCACCTCAAAATAAGGTGGATGGGATGGTAAAGTTTCTTCATCCTGGGAGCATGCAGCAGCAGATGTGACGTCGGAGGCGATGGCGGATGTGCCCTCTCGCCTTTCTCGTGCCGCAAACCACACCCGGCGTGCGCCAGCCTCACAGGTGGCTCCCTCCAGCGCCAACCTCACTCTTCTGCCACGCTGCCCTAACCCGCCCGACCTGGCATCCCTCAAAGTGTGGGGCTTACCTTTGAAAGGCCGAATTGACAGGGTGGGTCCCGCGTTCTGCAGACCCCCTGAAGCATAGGCTGGACTTTTGGCAGAACGTGGACCTTAGCTGTCCTTTTGAGACAGTCCTGCAAACAACGGGACAGTTGGCCACCCTGGGCCAATGGCAGTAATGGCAGAGCATTCACCGGATACGGTGGGTAAGAGACAAGATGGCCAATGTAGTCCTTTTGTTCATAGGAAACACGTGACCGCCTAGGTTTTTACACACATTACTGGCCTCACCTTTTTGCCTTAGGTCTTCCCTAATTTAGTGGCATTCTACCCCTAGGGTTATTAGATGACTCTGTCATCTGGCGTGCGGGGATGTGGGGGGACGGAGGGGTGTGTTAGTGTTCACCATGCTCCAGTCCTGGACTTTCATTTTGCCACAAATTGCATTCTGACATTGGTGGACCTAGTCACTTCAATTAAATAAAATGGACTTTAGTAAAAGTAAATTACAAGCAAAGCCCTGGACTGGAGCAGGAAATGCCCCGGGTAATCTGCTAACCTTACATCCCCCTCATCCCATCCACATTCCTCTTGCATTCCTGTCTGCTCAAAGAAGCACAGTGGCAAAGGCCTTACTCCAGTCCCAGTGTGAGACCCGTTTCCTCCAGTCTCTTATACATCTTGACCTGAATTGCTAACCATGTCCCTCTTTGTTCCACTCTCTCCAGCAGTATTACCAGCCTGACCCCCTGTGGCCCATCTTTGTGCTCACCCCAATAATACTGTAATTTCTACCCACCTTTTACATTCTCATCCCTCACTCCACCTATCAACTTCCATTCCACCCTTCTTTGTCCTCTCCATCAAAACCGCTGCACCCTTTCTCCTATTCTTTTACCCAATTGTATCATCCTCCAGCCGTAATAGAAAGAGAGGAAGGACTGAGCAGTGACCTCCTGTAGCTTCACTTGATGCCAAACATAAAGCGATTAATATGTAGTGTACCTGAGTGGACTCCTCAGATCCTACACCATGCCCTGACCTGGATGCCTCCTCTTGAGCACCTGAGGAACAGGCCAGCTTCACCCATTCAAGGCCTAGCCCAATGCCCCATGCCATATGGGTGCAAATGCCGGGCCTTCTCCTTCAATGTACCCCATTGTGGGAGTGAGAGACTGCCATCCCACCCACAACTGGATATGCTGACCGCAGCATCTCGGAGTGACTTGTCAGATTCTAACGCTTTCTATTGATGCTGTTGGAGGTCTCCATTTTAACATCATCATAGGCTTTAACAGCAACTCTGTGCTTTTTTATTTTTTTATTTTGATGAGTCATACAGAACATGCAAAAAAACAATCCTATCCTTAGGTGTGAGAAACAGGAAAGAAAGTCTGGAAGCCATCTTTGTTCGAATACGCCTTTTCTTGCAGACCAGATGGTGCTGGAACCAACTCCGCAAGGGTAGCCCTCCACAGAGGGAACGGGTCACTGCATCTGCATACATGATCACACTAACCGGGACTGGTGGAGTTGCATCATCAGGAAGCGACGACAGTGGCATGTCCAGACTCTCTTGGGGTGGCCTAAGTGGGACACTGACTTACTCAGGGGTGGCGTGAAGTACAAGCGCGCGCACACACACACAATGAGCATATTTATAGGATAATGGGGTGTCAAATCAGATTTCAGGGGTAGCACGTGCAACCCCAGGCCACTCCCTGGACACGCCCCTGAACAACGATACTGTTAGGAAAGATTTCGTAATTGTAGGTAATTTTCCTTCCATGTGGCAACCCCTAAACTTTTTGCTGTTGTTTTTCACCTTGTTCTCGACTTTGCCAGAGAAGTGCAGCCTTCTGCCGCACTCCTCTGGGCTTTCGCTCCTTTCTTACGGGGAAACTGACATGCCCTTAAGACAGTCAGTACCGGGAAACGCTGTTTTCCGTAGTTTCTTTGCTCATGTTGCGGCTTTCGTGCAACATGACACAAGAGGGCACTGTAAGCTAAGTTACTGCTCTCTTGGGTCTCTAGCCTTCTACAGGCCCTAGATACTCGTTTAGGATTGTAACTGATCGGTGCAAGTGATTCACGGACGGGAATGGTGGCAGCGATCGTTTCTTGTGTTTTCAGCTCCTTTTGGCATTTTAAGCGCGTTTCTCGCGCTTAACCCAAAATGGTGGCCTGGCTCCCAAAATGGCCAGACCACAAGGCTCCTTTGTCCTGTCCGCTGACCGTCTTGCTCCCTTCACCTTCCCCAGGTCGAGCCGACCCGGGGCCTTCCTTATTTGGGCATGTACTTTCCCGCGAAACACGGATGCTTTTGCGGGCTTCTACATGCCTGGGGTGTGCCTCCAGGATGTGGGCTGGGATGTCTGGTCCCAATACACATCCTGGGTGCCAGAGAGTCTAGGGTGGTGTGAATGCCTGGGACCACCGTAGTCCGTGATAGGTCCACGAATGGTGTGAGTGTTGATGAGCGGATCTCCCATTGGGTCCCCTCCGTTTTGGCACGAAGGGAACCGTGGATAAGAGGGGGCTGGGAACACCACTACCATGTCAATCTCCTGAGTTCTTACGAACGAAAGAATACAGGAGCCAAGTATCCTGCAACCAAGAGGCTGAACCGAGGAATCGCTGGTGACCCGCTGAAGGACTGCTCCTCTGCACTGCTGTCGCCTTGTGAAACCCTTTTCACCTTTGATCGAACCAGAAGGCCTGTACTGGTACTTCGACCCTTGGAATAGCGGGGACAGCTATTCTCGGCATCTTCACCATCTCCTGCTAGTAAGCCTTCGGAAGCGTCTCTGGGCCATCCAGCAGACTGACCAGCCTACCCAGGAGTCTTGCTCTGTAACCGCCGCCAGGTTGTGTAGTATTTCGAGTCCTTGTCACTCTCACACGATTTGTACACTTGGCGTTCCCAGGTCTGAAGTGAGTAGTGTACATTTGGCTCAGATACGCACGGCCGCTCCGTTGCCCTGCTGTGGTAACAAACTGTGGTTCCTTCGTTTGGGACGTCTTTTACTCAACTCTGCTGCTGCAGACTCAACACGACGACGAGACATCCCCTGCTCTTCTGAACCTGCCAGCGACTGAAACTGACGCGGAGAAGCCTGGGTCTGCTTGCATCGGGGACCGGTGAGTAGCATAGCTAGGAACTGGTCGCCCTCCTGCAGGAGCCCATAGCTTTTCCCCGCTGTGTCAAAACAGCACGCCTTTCCGTACTCGCGCTCTGCTTCTGCCCACAGTGGAGGCTGCGCTTGAGTCGCGGAACACTGTTCTTCTTCATTTGTGCACTAAACTGAACTGCCTGATTTCCCTCAAAGAGACTCCCCTTTTGCCCGTTGGCACCAGCGTGTGCAGGTACTTTTGAGCACAAGGCTCCACTCTTCGTAGGGCTCGGACTTCCTTTTAGTTAGGTGCCTCTGAAGGCGGACTGGGTCTAAGCATTATTTCGCACTGCCTGTTTTCCTTCCCTTTTAGGTGGACTACACATTTCGTGCATCTAACGCTTGAGACTTGTTTGTATTTGTATTTATATATTGTATTGGTATGGTATGTGTTGGTTTACTAGAGTTGTATTGTGATTTCTCGCTGCGGTCATTGTTTTAAAGGCCTTAGAATAAATGTGTATATATTTTTAATATAACACCTGTTTGGAGTAATTTGTAAGTGTCCTTGCTTTGTGTGCTCATTGCGGGCTTTCAGTCACCCTCACCCCTCTTGAGACTTAGTCTTGACCACCGCGATCGCTACCCTGATTGGTCTGGCTTGTCCAGAGGTTACCCTGTTCCAAGTAATTAGGTTGGCCTTCTGAACTTCTGCGCCACCATGACAGAGTTCAGAAATCCGTCTTAACAAATTGGTGTACAGCGGTGGGATACGACTGAAGGTATCCAATGTTGCGCACGAACTAAGGCATTTCAAGTTATTCCTACCAGGACACGTAGTGAATTGTTGTAGTATAATTTTAAAAAGGCCATAGTCCTATCTAACAGTATGGAAACAAATACCTTGTTAACTTTAAATGCTTCCAAATCAGAAACATTGAAAAAGATGTGTGCAGAGAAAGGTGTTTCCTCTCAAGGCACGAAATTGGATATGATCCAAAGAATCGTGGCGTGGCAAGAAGCGCAGCTTGACGCTATAACTTCTGAGGACAGTGCGGAAGGAGGTGGGGCTGCTCTCACTGGTAGAACCGACGGTTCTGCCGCTGCACTGATCCACCGCGACCACGAGGACAGGGAGGTTGAGATGTCTAATGTTTCCTCTGCCAGTGCTGATGGGGAGGCTATGCTTGAATTCAAGAAGCAAGAGCTGCGGTTTAGGCAGAAGGAGCTTGAATTCAGCATAGCCAAACTAAAAATCGAACAGGTAGAAAAACAGAAAGACAGGGATCACCAGTTGGAACTGGCCAAGCTTCAGGTTGCAAATGGGTCCAAGGGTCCTGGACATGGGTCTGGGGCCTCCTCTCATCCACGGTTTCCGAAAGATCTGCTCAGTGTGTATGAGGAAAGGAAAGACATTATGGACTGGCTGAATCCGTTTGAGTATGCATGCGAAGTTCAACAAGTTGACAATGCTGATAAGATTGCCTGGTTACTCAGCAGACTGCCCCATTCTGGCTGTAGTGCCATTATGGAAATGTCGAAGGCTGAGCGAGCTGATTTCGCAATGTTAAAGCAAACTCTCATTTTAAAGTTTGGGAAGACTCCGGCCCAATATTTGAAACGATTCAGAGAGTATAAGAAAAAGGAAGGTGGTACTTGGGTATCTTATGTCACCGAATCCTTGAAAAACTTAACTGGCTGGGTCGAAGGTTATAAGGTTTCTACCTTCGAAGGCATGATAAATCTTGTCATGCTGGAACACATTTTTGCATCTTCTTCCCCGGAGCTTAAGCAGCATTTGGCCGATTCGAAGGAGATAGATCCTAAGAAGCTGGCCATTGCAGCAGACCTATGGGTTTCACATCGAGTGTCCCATATAGACAAAACTCATCCTGGTTAGCAGGAGGAAGGGAAAAAGTCCAAAGATAAGGAGGGTGGAGAATCCGATAAATCTTCTTCTCAAAAGGGCCACAAAAAGAAAAATAATGGTAAGACACAAGAGAACTCACAGGGTAGTGGAGGTCAGCCTCCGAAACAGAACTCTGGTTACAATAAGCCTCCCTATGTAAACAGACCCAATGGATCTTGTTTTGCTTGTGGAGCAACTGACCACGTGAAGGGGGATCCCCGGTGTAAGGTTAGACCTTTGGGGGTCCACTCCGCTAATCTGGCCTTCTCCTCCTACGAGGAAGAAGAGATTACAGGAGCATCCTTCTCCTCAGACTCATTTCCCAGCGTGATAGAAGCTGAGGTAGTTTTAGTTTCCCTGGGTTCCTAGGAGCCTAAAGTCGCAGAGGCTTATGCTAGGATTCCAGATAATACCAAGCACTACTTTAAAGACAGTGTGCTGATCAATGGAGTAGATACTCCAGCTCTTAGGGATAGTGGGTGCAGTCGAACTGTAGTGGATTCTACCTTGGTAGACTCAGAGGAAGTTCCAGAGCTACTCTGATGCCCACTAAATTGGCTGACGGCCCACTCCGTATGTTCCCAGTAATACCTGTAAATCTTACTTTAAATGGTACAGCAGTCAGGATTCCAGTGAGCATTCAGAGAAACGTCCCGGGAAAGGTCTTGTTAGGTAATGATCTCAGAGCTTTAGGGCTCGTAGGAGACACTGCCGAAAGACCCTACACACGGTCTCAAGCACGGGCAGCATTGGCCAAGACCAATACGCCGCCCCAGCCGAAGGGCAAACCCAAGGCGAAAGGAGTAAACAAGTCAAGACGAGGGAAAGAGAATATTCCCCCGAGCTCGCCTACCACTGCAGTGGAGGAAGTTGGTCAATCACCCGGGCCTGACGAGGAGGTGGCGATGCCTGAAGTATTTGACCCCAACGACCATCCTGAACTAAAAGACTTGTTAGTAGAAGGTGGTCCTGATAGGGACGAATTCAGTAAAGGCCAACGTGAGTGCCCATCTCTGGAAGGCCTAAGGAGACAGGCCTGCTCCCAGCTTGAGGGTGAACCTCCTGGGACGCATAGGATTTATTGGGAAGGTGGACTCCTGTATAGTGAGCCCACAGAGTCTACAGAAGGAGACCATAGGAGGTTGGTGGTTCCCCTTGCTGTAAGACCCTTCCTCCTGCAGTTGGCGCATGAAGTGCCACTTGCTGGTCACCTTGGTATTAAGAGGACAAAGCAAAGGTTATCCATGCACTTCTACTGGCCCAAGATGGGGGTGCAAGTAGAAAGTCACTGCAGGAGTTGTGCCTCCTGCCAGTTATCTGGTAAGGTTGGCTTGACAATCCAAGCTCCATTGATACCACTCCCACTTGTGGGGGTACCATTTGAAAGGGTAGGGATCGACATTGTTGGTCCCCTTGACCCGCAAACATCCTCAGGCAATAGGTTTATCCTGGTGCTGGTCGACCATGCAACCAGATATCCTGAGGCCATCCCATTGAAAACTGTAACTGCCAAGTCAGTTGCAAAAGCTTTACTTGGCATATTTACTAGGGTTGGCTTCCCTAAAGAAGTTGTGTCGGATCGTGGCAGCAACTTTATGTCGAAGTATATGCAGGCTATGTGGAAAGAATGTGGGGTCACCTACAAGTTCTCTTCTGCATACCACCCCCAGACCAATGGTCTGGTGGAACGTTTCAACAGAACGTTAAAGAGCATGATTGGGGCTCTGGAAGAACCTCAGAGAAGAAAATGGGATCTTCTTTTACCATGTTTACTGTTTGCCTACCGAGAGGTACTACAGGAGGGTGTTGGCTTCAGCCCCTTCAAACTTCTGTTCGGTCATCCTGTAAGGGGACCCTTAGCCATAGTCAAAGAGGGATGGGAGATGCCCACTCCCCCTGTTACTACCAACGTAGTTGATTATGTGCTAGGGCTCAGAAAACGGATGGTACTTCTGATGGGCTTGGCTAGTGATAAATTGAAGGCAGGACCAGCGCTGGTGAAACATTGGTATGACCAGAAAGCTTCCCTCATCAACTTTACACCTGGTCAGCAAGTCCTGATCATGAATCCCATAAGGCCTCGAGCTTTACAGGACAAATGGTCAGGCCCTTACGCAGTGGTGGAGCCCCTGGGTGAGGTTAACTATTTAGAGGACCTTGGAAGGCCTGGACAGGCTCCAAAAGTGTTTCACGTGAATAGGCTGAAGGCTTTCATCCCAAGAGTCGAAATCGCAGCACTGCTACTGGCTTCAGATGTTGAGGAAGAGGAGTCTGAACCTCTCCCCGACCTGTTCCAAAGCAGTCCTTCAGATAGCTCCTTTGAGGGTGTCCGAGTGGCCCCTCACCTGACTTCTGATCAGCAGGCTGAGGTGAAAAGTTTGCTTAGGCAGTTTTCCCCCCTGTTTTCACAGTCGCCTGGTTTGACACCTTGGTGCAAACATAACATAGACACAGGAGACAGTGTACCTACCAAAAGTAAAGGATACAGGATGTCAGACAAAGTACGGTCTTATATTAAGACCAAGGTCAACAAGATGTTAGACCTCGGGGTGATTGAACCCTCTAGTAGTCCTTGGTCCAGCCCTGTGGTTTTGGTTCCAAAGGCAGGCACTTCTGAATTGAGGTTCTGCGTGGACTACACGGCTCTGAATGCTGTCACCAAGACAGATGCACATCCCTTGCCTCAAACAGATGAGCTGGTGGATACTTTGGGTGCCTCCAAGTACCTCAGCACGTTTGACCTCACTGCTGGCTAATGGCAAATAGCTTCAGCAGAACATGCCAAGGAGAAGACAGCGTTTTCTACTCCAGACGGCCTTTACCAATTCCGGGTAATGCCGTTCGGGTTGAAGAATGCACCTGCCACTTTCCAGAGGCTTGTGAATCATGTGTTGAATGGGTTGGACGAATTCTGTCTTGCATATCTGGACGATATAGCAGTTTTCAGTGCCACCTGGGAAGACCATGTGAAACACCTCCGGATTGTGCTCCAGGCTCTTCAGAAAGCACACTTGACCATAAAGGCTAGTAAATGCCAGATTGGACAAGGCTCAGTGGTTTACCTTGGACATGAAGTAGGTGGAGGGAGGGTACAGCCTCTTCCCAGTAAAGTACAAGCAGTACAAGACTGGCCTACCCCCACTACACAAACCCAAGTGAGAGCCTTCTTAGGACTCACAGGGTATTACCGCAATTTCGTGGCAAACTATGGCACCATAGCTGCCCCTCTGACTGCCCTCACAACTCCGAAGAAACCCAAGAAGGTAACTTGGACCGACGAGTGTGAGAAGGTCTTCAACGGCTTAAAAGACTCCTTGTGCCAGGCCCCTGTCCTCAGGGCCCCTGATTATCAAAGACCTTTTATCGTGCAGACGGACGCCTCTGACACTGGGATAGGAGCTGTACTATCGCAAGTAGATGAGAAGGGTAAGGAACACCCTATTGGTTTTATTAGTTGCCAGCTTAAGGACAGAGAGCTCAGATGGTCCACGGTAGAGAAAGAATGTTTCTCTGTTGTGTGGGCCCTAAGGAAGCTGAGGCCCTACCTCTATGGGACCCACTTCACTGTGCAAACTGACCATAAGCCCTTAAAGTGGCTAATGAACATGAAGGGGGAGAATCCAAAGTTGCTTAGGTGGTCCATAAGTCTACAAGGCTTCGACTTCACTATTGAGCATAGGCCAGGTGTCCAACATAGCAATGCTGATGGGTTGTCCAGAATGTTTAACCGACCTGAACAAGAGACTCATCCAGGGGTGGATTAGTTCCCCCTGTCCATAGTCTGGGAGGGGCGAGTGTTAGGAAAGATTTCGTAATTGTAGGTAATTTTCCTTCCATGTGGCAACCCCTAAACATTTTGCTGTTGTTTTTCACCTTGTTCTCGACTTTGCCAGAGAAGTGCAGCCTTCTGCCGCACTCCTCTGGGCTTTCGCTCCTTTCTTACGGGGAAACTGACATGCCCTTAAGACAGTCAGTACCGGGAAACGCTGTTTTCCGTAGTTTCTTTTATCATGTTGCGGCTTTCGTGCAACATGACACAAGAGGGCACTGTAAGCTAAGTTACTGCTCTCTTGGGTCTCTAGCCTTCTACAGGCCCTAGATACTCGTTTAGGATTGTAACTGATCGGTGCAAGTGATTCACGGACGCGAATGGTGGCAGCGATCGTTTCTTGTGTTTTGAGCTCCTTTTGGCGTTTTAAGCGCGTTTCTCACGCTTAACCCAAAATGGTGGCCTGGCTCCCAAAATGGCCAGACCACGAGGCTTCTTTGTCCTGTCCGCTGACCGTCTTGCTACCTTCACCTTCCCCAGGTCGAGCCGACCCGGGGCCTTCCTTATTTGGGCATGTACTTTCCCGCGAAACACGGATGCTTTCGCGGGCTTCTACATGCCTGGGGTGTGTCTCCGGGTTGTGGGCTGGGATGTCTGGTCCCAATACACATCCTGGGTGCCAGAGAGTCTAGGGTGGTCTCCCATTGGGTCCCCTCCGTTTTGGCACGAAGGGAACCGTGGATAAGAGGGGGCTGGAAACACCACTACCATGTCGATCTCCTGAGTTCTCACGAACGAAGGAATACAGGAGCCAAGTATCCTGCAACCAAGAGGCTGAACCGAGGAATCGCTGGTGACCCGCTGAAGGACTGCTCCTCTGCACTGCTGTCGCCTTGTGAAACCCTTTTCACCTTTGATCGAACCAGAAGGCCTGTACTGGTACTTCGACCCTTGGAATAGCGGGGACAGCTATTCTCGGCATCTTCACCATCTCCTGCTAGTAAGCCTTCGGAAGCGTCTCTGGGCCATCCAGCAGACTGACCAGCCTACCCAGGAGTCTTGCTCTGTAACCGCCGCCAGGTTGTGTAGTATTTCGAGTCCTTGTCACTCTCACACGATTCGTACACTTGGCGTTCCCAGGTCTGAAGTGAGTAGTGTACATTTGGCTCAGATACGCACGGCCGCTCCGTTGCCCTGCTGTGGTAACAAACTGTGTGGGTTCCTTCATTTGGGACGTCTTTTACTCAACTCTGCTGCTGCAGACTCAACATGACGACGAGACGTCCCCTGCTCTTCTGAACCTGCCAGCGACTGAAACTGACGCGGAGAAGCCTGGGTCTGCTTGCATCCGGGACCGGTGAGTAGCATAGCTAGGAACTGGTCGCCCTCCTGCAGGAGCCCATAGCTTTTCCCCGCTGTGTCAAAACAGCACGCCTTTCCGTACTCGCGCTCTGCTTCTGCCCACAGTGTAGGCTGCGCTTGAGTCGCGGAACACTGTTCTTCTTCATTTGTGCACTAAACTGAACTGCCTGATTTCCCTCGAAGAGACTCCCCTTTTGCCCGTTGGCACCAGCGTGTGCAGGTACTTTTGAGCACAAGGCTCCACTCTTCGTAGGGCTCGGACTTCCTTTTAGTTCGGTGCCTCTGAAGGCGGACTGGGTCTAAGCATTATTTCGCACTGCCTGTTTTCCTTCCCTTTTAGGTGGACTACACATTTCGTGCATCTAACGCTTGAGACTTGTTTGTATTTGTATATATATTGTATTGGTATGGTATGTGTTGGTTTACTAGAGTTGTATTGTGATTTCTCGCTACGGTCATTGTTTTAAAGGCTTTGGAATAAATGTGTATATATTTTTAATATAACACCTGTTTGGATTAGTTTGTAAGTGTCCTTGCTTTGTGTGCTCATTGCGGGCTTTCAGTCACCCTCACCCCTCTTGAGACCTAGTCTTGACCGCCGCGATCGCTACCCTGATTGGTCTGGCTTGTCCAGAGGTTACCCTGTTCCAAGTAATTAGGTTGGCCTTCTGAACTTCTGCGCCACCAGGACAGAGTTCAGAAATCCGTCTTAACAGATACCACCTGCCACTAATCACCGGCTAGAAGTGCCCCAGTCTGATTTTCAGCAGAACTCTACAAAATGGCTGCAAGACGCCCTGTTGGCACTCAAGAGATTAACTAAATTAATAATCAATTTAGGTTTTAAATGGCTAAACAGAGTGGTTGTTACAACATCAGCATCTTCAGCCCTTTCTAAAATGTCAAGGGGTCGGCAAAGAGATATTTAGTCCAAGGTGCTTCATAGCGTTGGTGTCAAAAGTCAATATTTAAAGATCGGTGAGGCTGTGGGTCAAAGGCATTAGGGAGAGGTGAGTCTTAAAGTCTCTAAAGAATTGAAGGAACTCACTTTAGCATTTTAGAGGGAGGGGAAGAGTGTTCCAGAGGGCAGAGCGGTTCTCCCCTGGGTGATTTATACCTGCATGGTTGAGTGGCTTGTACAGGATCTATGTGATCACTGAGACCACACATAATTCCGACGGCCGAAAATTCAGACTTTTTTTTTTTTATGAAACCCTCTTTGCACCACATAACTATGCGGGGGAAATCTCCCGCCGTCCCCCATATTACTATAATATCCCATACCCCCCACATATATATGTGGTGTAAGGGGGTTTAAATCTTTTTTTTAAAGTCGGCATTTTCGGCCGTCGCAATTCTCTGGTCGACATTTTTGTACGATTCCGCTTGTACATCCAGGGAGGTAGTCATTATGCGTCCAGATTGTGGGCCTATAATATGAGCCAGGCCTGAAATCGGCAAGTTTAAATCCCACCAGGCCGACTCAGCCCTTCATCCTTCCGAGTTTTGATACATTTGGAAAAATTAACAGCTATTAGAGCTCTTACAAACGGGGAGAATCTGGAATGAAATGCCATATGCGAAAATGTGGTATTTTGAAGCCAAATCTGAGATGAGCAAACACATTTTGGCGCATGCAATGAACGGCAGAAGCTGCAATGATGGGAAACCTAAGTAAAGGGTGTTCACTTAATGGAAAATAGTGTTTGTAAGCAAGCTCGACACGTCCACACATTTAAACCGCTAACTGCCTCCCACTCTGGTATGCAGTGATTATATCGAATACAAAACAACTAATGAAAAAATAACGAATGCAAAAACGACTAACAAATAAGAAAGCAACTAATACCGACATAAACATTTTTGAAAAAAATAAAATGAAATGGTGTTGTGAGATGGAATAGTGGTTTTGGGGGTGGGAGAAAAGTATTATTTAAAAAGGGGGGTGCTTTTGGGGGCGTCCCCCCAAACGACAAACAATTAATTGGTTATTTTGGAACTAGTTATTTTGTATTCGTTATTTTTGCATTAGTTATTGTTTTATTTGTTATAATTGTATGTATCCCCTACTCCTAAACGATTAAATCCCTCTTGAGTGTCCCAAACACTCAGACCAATCTGCATTTCATCAGCCTTAAAGTGGCATGTTGTAAGCACCCCCTCCCAATCCCCACAGAGGCTCCTGCACCGACCCCAGCTCCTTTTCTTTTTGAACACTGCTCATTGCCTCTCTCTGAAGTCGTGCATCATTCAGAGCCAGTGTTAATGGACCATTGACCCCTAAGAACTAAGCTATGACCTGTAATGTAAAATGGTCTAACATAAGACAAATTCTGCCATGTTGCTGACCTCTTGGCGCATAATACCCAATTCCGTGTCAACAATCCTTTTCAAAACCGGATGGCTGAAACTGTTCATACTTTTTTTTTTGCGGACAAGGTTAGGCGCTCTGACACTACTACAGTGGTAATTTGACACAGTTTAAAAGCATCATCGTGATAACTTGTCTCCATGTCCTATATAATTCAGGATATGCTCATCCAGTTCTGTTGTTTTCTTTGCAATCTTGAGACTTGCAGTGTTGCTTTGTCCATTATAAATCCAGCACTACAAGTCTCAAAATGACAAGTATAATCCCCGGACTGGATGAGAATCCACTGGGTGACACAGGACATGTTGACCTGAAAGTTTGTACATTGTTACTCATTATGTGGCCCCATGGAATTGTTGGACAACAACTCCCTCAAGCCATCACCATTGTCTATGTTATCTAGGGCTCATGGGAGTTGAAGTGCAAAACATCTGGAAGGCTTCATAAAGAGTGGTTTAGAACATTGCGACCTAAGAGTAGTGCGAGTTGGCCACTGCCGAACAAGAGAACCTTGGCTGAAGCATTGATAAACTGGACGGAACAGGGCGTTGGAAGGGTCAAGCAATGACGGGGATTCTGGCATGGACTGAACTGAGTGTGTGTGGGTTGGTTCACTCCACAGGGATCTATTGCTGAGTGGCATGCCATAGAGTCTAATTCCTAGTGCGGCGATTCGTACACGCTTCACCGCTTGCCCACTTGATTATATCATTACCTGGCACATACATCCAAGGTAACCATAAGCCGTTGACTAGGGAACCAAAACACTTGAGATTTTTGTCTCAATGTCTTCATTTTAACAAAGTGTGTGATCACGGGTACTTCTCTTGAATTTCTTGACTCGCTTAACTGCATTGAGTGGGAGCATTTATTGGCAAGTTTTCTCCCCGTATTAGTTAGTTCTTTGATCTTATTAGAAAAAAAAACAAAAAAAAAACAACAAAACTATGCATTTCCGTAAGCTGTTGCCCCACAGCTTTTATATGTCTGCATTTTCTAACCATGCCGCTCTTCTGCGTGCAGTTGGTTATTGGGGTGTTTTCCAGTGCCAGGCAGAGTCATCGTGCAGGGATGGGAGTACATAAAGCATTTAAAGACTGAATACTCAGGATGTCTAGATAGCTACCAGGAGAACCAAAGGGGGTCTTGGGCTACCATGCTCCTCAATTTCCAGCCTCATAATAGCATTTGCAGTGAACCCGAGGGTAGGAACGCCATGAGAAATTCTCCACACACAACACCATTAGCAGTTGGTAGGGAAACAGTGGCACCAAATGCTTGTTGAGATAAGTGAAGGACTAGATAAGGTGAAGAATATTCCCAGGGCATTGTCTGTTGGGCAGGAACTGACCCTGTTAAACAGAGTTTCTTTTTTTAAATATTTTGTATTTAATCAATAAAAGATTTTTACAAAAAGTCATTTCTCATTTCGATAACAAGTTCATACAAGAATACTTTGGACACCGCTAACAGCTGAATTTTTTCTTTCCCACATCATTTGCACAATCTTATCGTCAGACTGGTCAATATCCATTGTACGGTAAACGTTCATGGATAGACATTAGATGTTAAACAGAGTTTCCCTGGCACACTAGTTCCATAACAGCGAGGTTGAGTCAGGATGAATCCCTGCAGAAGTCATTGGTTGATCATGATAAATTATTGCTCGGTGAGGAGCCATTTTGAGACACACCTTTCATCAGTGTAATTACATTTTAACAGTATTTGTTCTGTCTTTCAGTCCCACGTGCAGACTTGAACTCTGCCGGTACAGAAAGGAAACCAGAAGAACTCAGGCCCTTTCTGTTTACACTCCAAGACTCTGGGGCCTCCTTCCCATCAACACCAAACTCGCCCCCTCACTTCTACATTTCAGGAGACTAATACCCTCCACCTCAAGCAATGCCCCCCCTAACACCTCGCTCCACACCCTTCCCTGCCCCCTTATCCCGAGACCGGTCCATCTGATCCCCACTGCTTCCTCCTCTGGTTGCTTGTAGATCCCTTGCTGCTAAATTCACCGCCGTCCACCTTTCCCCGTTTTTTTCACTCACCGCTTCCTTGTATCTATGCTTCCCTTGCTTTGTCCTCTGAAATACTTGTGTATGAGCGCGATATAAATAAAATATTATTTCATTTCTTCAGCATAATATTTGTAAAGTGCTTCCCGAAGCTAGGTCCACGCTCAAGATAATAATACTACTAATATTAAATACTAATGAAGAAACTTCAACACACACAAATCGCCAACAAATTAATCAAACCCTTAAATAGCAGATATAAAACAATCACAAGCACATAATATCAAAAATTCTCTTAAGCATACAAAACAAAATCTCTTCATTATTTAAAAGTCATATCTTAAAAGCACACACAATAACCCATTTTTAGAAAATTGGAAGCATTCGTACTAATTTCTGTTTATACCACGCTTTGCACCAACGTGCCATACAAATTGAAAACGGTAGATCAAGTACAAACAATGAGAAGAGAGCAAAAATGAACCAATTAGGTCAAAAACAGATGTTGCTTGAGATGAGTAGGAAGAAAGAGAACGAATGTGACGCGGAAGCATGTTCCAATGCCGTGGGGCCACCAAAGCAAGAGAACAGAAACGCGACTGTGCACAGGGTGGGTGGGGAACAGTGATAAGTAGTTGGGAGCTCGAGCGAATAGATCGAGTAGGGCAATAGAAGGACACAAGGTAGGATAGATACGGTAGAGAAAGATCATGAAGGGATTTAAAAACTAAACAGAGAAAAATGCATTTAAGGCAAGAGTGGATAGGGAACCAATCCAAGGAGGAGCGAGTAGGCGAGGCAGAGTCGCGCGGAGATAGGGAGAAGGGTAGACCAATGGAAGAGTGATAAATGGATTGAAGAGGATTTAGGCACGAGACAGGAAGGTCAGAGAGGAGAGAATAGCAAAAGAACAGGCGTGAAAAAGTTAGCGACAATGCAAGCAGTTTAGAGGCGTGAAAAGAAAGAGAAGGCCGAGCTTTACGAATGCTGGAAAGATATGCACGACAGGAGCGGGAAATAGAAGACATGTGATGTGCGAAAGAGAGTGATGAGATGCGCTACCGCTTCTCTCCACTTGAGCTCAAAAAGGAGATGTCCACTTCACAAAGGGCATGGGGGCTCATTCAGATGCTCTATATTCTGATTGGAGCATTTGTGCAACTGATGGGGCATTTATGGGCATTTAAACGTGCATCCGAATTCACAAACGAGAGGCGCTTTTATATGCCTTAAATTAAAGGTCTTTCCGTTGTGCCTTTTGATACAGGAGCAGGGTGAGGCTTAAACCGCAACACACTTCCATCCCCCAATGGAGGGAGTAGTGGCTGATCTTGGTCAATTGCTCTCCCAGCAACCATGTGGTTGCTGGCACTCTGTCATACATCAGTGTTGGGAGTGCACTCCAGACAGGTTCGGACTGGGACATAAAATTGTCCGGAGCAGCAATAAAAAAGAGGCCCACAGTTGCAAAGGTGAATTCATTCTTTTTGTGACACTGTTTGCATAGTAACCAAGGGGGGAGTTTCTTGATAAAGTGTGATGCAAATTGTGCTTTTTAAAGAATATTTATTCAGCAACACTGGTCAAAACTATTACCCAAAGAGTGAATGAACTCATGAAACTGGTCCAAATTGGCCAATAAAGTGGCCCACTTTGTCAAAAAAACTGGCTCACACCAGTATTTTGGGTTTTTGGTTCAGCCATTGGCCTATTGCCCGATAGGCCAGCCCGAGCCTCACTCCAGACACTGATCAAAGAAAGGGGACTGGGCAGTGCATCTTTGTGCTATAATTCAGCTGCTCCTGAAACACTCAGGCCAACTTGGAGAATAGGGTGACCTGATCATTTCAACAATGAGCAAAAATGAAACAAGCACAGTCTCTGCACTCTTTTCATTTGCGCTCATTTTTGAAAATCTGGCCCTGTGTGTCCGGATCTGCCTTATGAATTCCCGCCTTTGCTTCTCCTGCTACCCTTTATTTGCTGAACCTGGGGGTGGCACCCTTGTGCAGTTGCACCCCCTGAGCACACCTTGAGCCAGTGCTGAGTCACAGGCAGTAATTTCGGGACAGCTTCAGGTTGCCCAATACCGTTTCAGACTGTTGGGATATTTCGAGGGCTAGAAAATCCCTATCGGCACATTGTGTCCATCCTCTATGCGGACACAGTCTCGGAGGATAGCTCAGGGGCAACGTGTATGCCTTGGAAGCAAGACGACACAAAGCAACACAGGTTCGATACCCGGGTCCGCGCTTATAAACCTCTGGGTATGAAGCGTGTTATAAATAACCTATCATATCATGTCACAAAACTACAAATGGTATCGCAATTGATGTGCACATAAATAGCACGGTTAACAAAACTAAAGCCCATATCTACATCGGCAGGATTCTCCCGCTCACCACCAAAAGAACAGTACAGGTAGCGCAAGTGCATGAGTGCATGAGCACATGAGTGCATGGTTAGCAGAAATGAAAGCATCTCTCATATCTAAGAGGTACAGAAATTGCAATCTGCTCCTACACCTTGCCCTACTATTCCTCTCGATCCCCCCCACCCTCCCTTCCCCCCCGCCGCACCAACCTCTATTGTAATTTCCATATTTGGCATCACATTTTAGTTTGGCATTATAAGACAGCTAGGGGGAAATGTCATATGAGGAGGGGCACAAAGCTTGTAGATGTTGTTTGGTTATTTGACTACCCATTGACTGCCCATGGCCACACTAATCCCCATGGGCATTCCCACAGATTTCCTGCCCCTCCCCGCCCAAAACACCTCCTCATGGGAACTCTTTCAGCTCGCTTTAATCAAGCCTTATCACATATTGCACTTGAAATGCCTGCCAGTGTTTTTTCAAAGCAGTCTTTGGAGAGTTAATGACTTAATTGGAGCTGTGAACCGACTACTGGTGCAATATAAATGGCTTAACCAGGTCTGCCTTGATTTATAAGCACTCTGCCTGTCTTTCACTAAAGTCCTGTTAAAAGCAAGCATTGGCAAAGGCAAGTTTTTTGGCTTCTGTACACGATTTGGGCAATTGCCAGGCACTGTCATTAGATGCCCAGGTACTCACACCCTTTTGCCCCTACTACCAGCAATGGGCAGTTAATACCACTACGACTGTGCCAGGCAAGTGCCCTTGCCATGCCTACACAAAGCTGTTGGCATTGCCAATGCTTGTTTTCTATGCAGTTACCAACCGACCCCCAAGACTTGTCTCATAAATGTTTATGCTTGAATAATTGCAGAGTAAGTTTTCCTTCAAGGTGTACCTGGCATTCCAAGGCAGGTTGTATTTTGCATATACATTTGGGCTCCTGCACCCAGCATTCTCATTGAGTTTGTCAAGGCAAAGATTTGAAAGCTATGATATGATATGATGGGTTATTTATAACGCACTTAATACCCAGAGGTTTCTAAGCGTGTCCAAGGCGAGGTATAATCTGTTGTCAGTATTGGTAAGAGGTGAATATTATTTTCAAACCAAGGATGACTGGAGCATGATATCCTAATAATTTAGCACTTGTCCCTGACATCTGTGTTCAACCTGCACACATTTGAAATTCTGGCAGGGTGGACATGGCCCTTCACCATTCGCAAGTTGATAAACTGGGTACCTTGATGATCCTCCTTCTCTTTCGTCATAGGATGGAACGAACTTCCCAGGTGACTGCGCACAGAGGACGATCACCTAGTCTTCAGAAATTCTCTCAAAACCTGGTTATCCACTAGACTGTAACAAACTAGCATGACACCATCTTAACAGCAGGCCAAGCAGAACTTTGCATTTCTAGCCCCCCCAAATGAAACTGATTGTAGCACTCACCAGAACCACTCAGATGAAATAGCATGGCCCTGCCTCTCGCAAGGATGGACCACTTCGATTCCAACAACTTAATGGCTATCACAGAAATGGGCACAAAGACCAATCAGAGTGCATGCCTTGCAAAACAGAATACAACAGAGACTTTGGGTCAGCCTCACTGACTTGTGAAACACGACTGCACAAAACACGTAAATCAAGAACCCCCTGGAGCCCAGTAGGATTAGTTTTCCCAAATCTTTCTCCCCATCAGACTTTAGACACTGAAACCATGCTACAATAGTCATAAAATGGAACCCAGAACAGTAACAACACCTAATTTCTTTGGCCAACGATATGACTTGAGCTCTATTGCTAGTCTAGCCATAAAATACCAATAATAGGTCTCAACCAGAGTCAGAGCCCCTCCTCCCCCAAGTAATCTGCTTACCTTTTATCGTTAGTAGCACCGTTAAACTCCACAAACGGAGCAAAACACACATTCTGATTTACAACTGCTAGCACCACCCAACCACAGGACCTTTTCCGGAGCAACTCTGAGCTTATCGTGTGACCTGCTACCTCTTAGGCTCTATTACATACTGTTCTCTGTCAGAGCTCTCCCCGTCTCTCAGCGCTGTCAACTAATAGAGCTTGAGTTTTTCTCACTGGATAAAATACATACCCAGGTGTCACTGCCAAAAAAAAAAAAATGCAACCATACTGGGACTCAAGACACTGGCACTTCGTACCTATAACCCCAGTCTCTCTTGAAGAACATTCTATCTTCAACCTGTGTAGGTAACATTGCTAGAGACATGATTAACCATTCTCTGATCTCAGACATTTTCCCCAGCACTCAAAACCTTACATGTTAAACCCCAACTTGTAAAGCCCAAACTCGACCCTTTTTCTGCCAACTACCGCCCAATTTCCAATAACAGCTCGATAGTCAAACTCCTATACCACAGAGCTTTCTCCCAGCTCTCCCTCTACACAGAACCCAATTCCCTTCTTGACCAAGCCCAATCTGGGATCAGACCCTTCAGAGGAACAGACACCTCTCTTGTCTTCATCTTGGATGACATCAAAAGAATGGTAGACTCGGAAGGCTGTGGTGCACTTATCCTCCTTAACCTTTTTGCGGCCCTCGTCACTATAGACCACTCCATCCTCATAGACAGACTCCACTCTCTGGGCATCAGGGATTCCGTCCTCATATGGAACTTTTCTTTCCTCTCTCACCATTCGCAAGCCATATTGCTCCCCCTTTCTCCTCCCCACCCTGTCTCTAAAAGGGTCCTACAGGCGACCTACCTATCTCTCTATCCTCTTCAGCCTCTACTGAAGCCTTCTTCTCTCATAACCAAACTTGCTACTATAACGGTATTATCCAAATTGATTGTTTACAAACAATCACATGGTAAATCTGGCCGAATTCGGCCAGTAACATTCGATCATTTGTAAATGATCAGTTTGGGAAATCACTACCACACATGAGGTCGAGGATGTCACCCGCTCCCGATGTTTGGTAGTGATGGCCTTTGGAGGTAGCAGGGGTGTTCCCCGCTTCCGATGGTTTGGAGGCGGAGCACAGGAAAAAAAATAATAATAGAAAAACAGACCCTGCAGAGTCAGATCTGACCCGCATAGGAGGGATGGATTCAACAATGCAGGGTCAGAAACAAAACAGACGCCAACAAAATAAGTAGGGGGTGGGTGGGGGAGTGTTTTGGGGCAGTGGTGGGTTTACATTTGGCCCAATTTGGCACCAGCAAAATTGTCTTCCCTGCCGAATTGACTACAGCATTCTGCCGACAACACCCAGATCATTTTCACGATCCCCAAAACAACGCCCTCCTCCCATCGTGACTTCTCCTCCTGCCACTCAGCAGTGGACTACTGGATGACAGTCAACCACCTCCTCCTCAACCCCGGCAAAATTGAAATCCTGATCTGCAGAAAAACCTGTCTCTTCCCACACCCTGGCTGGCCTCGCTAGGACCCCCACCAGTACCATCCAACTTGGTGAAAAACCTGCGAGGCACATTGGACTCTGAACTATCTCTCTCTCATCACATCAACAGGGTATATGGATCATGTCATTTGCACCTGCCGCACCCTCAGACAAATCTTTCCCTACCTCTCCTACCCTCACAGATTCTCTCCCGCATGGACTGTGCCAACTCCCTCTATCTGGGCACCCATGCCTACTAGCGCAGAAAACACTAGCGGATCCAAAACTTGGGAGCCAGACTCCTCCTTTCTTTCTCACCCAGAGAACACATCTCCCCTGCCCTTAAAGTTCTTCACTGGCATCCCATCAGATGAAGGGCACCTTTCAAAGCCATGTGCATCACTCATCTTGCCCTTCAAAAGACAAGCCCCAAATTCCTACATTACAAACCTTTGTTACCAACCAACATGTCACTTTAGGCCAGGCTCTGCACACTCCCTGGTTATCCCCCTTTCAGCTCCACAAGCGTTGGAGGATCCTCCTATTGTGTCCAAGCCCCACCCTCTGGCACTTCTTTCCACTAAGCATACGCTGCAAAGAGGACTACCTCTCCTTCAGGAAGGAACTCAAAACCTGGCTATTACCCCCAGCAACGTGAAGACCACTACCCTCTTACATGCTCATCCCACATCACCTAGGCATTGACACTGCTCAGGACCCGAACCTTCTTGGCCAGAGCAAGGTACAAACTGAGACAAGAGCAGATGAACTGTCCACAGGAATACTCTCAACACAAAGCCCAACTTAATCACTGGGCTCATATGCACTTGGACGTGCTGTGGAAGTGGCTGGGTTGCTGCACATGAGCGGTGCTGGGGGTGGGCTTTGTATTCGAATAAAAGTTTGGGTGTGTCATGCACTGCACATGGAGGAAGGGGGATAATTTGTGTGTTGCGTTTGGAGAAATTGGGAGGACAACCAATGTGAAGGCAGATTGTAGCCAACTGTACGTAATCTGGGTGAACGTAGGATGTGGCCAATTTGGATTCTGGGCCAATGGCAGAATGTAACCCTGTAGATTGTACCCAACGTACTGTTTCTAGGAGCATGTAGAAGGCACCCAATGTACTCAACCCAGTTGAATATTGAATGTAGCCAATATAGTAAATCTACATGATTGTAAAATGTAATCTATGGCCTAAATCCAGTCGAAGTACATTAGAGCTGGCCGCATGCATAAGGTAGCCACTCATTTCTTCTTCTACCTAGACTTTAGAATAGGGCGAAAGACAAGAGCTAAGGCATTCACTAAAGTATAGGTAATGTATCAAAACCAGTCACACTCAATGCTGATGGTACTAAGCCGCAGCAATGGCCGCATTCCTGCACGCATTTGCCTTCATGCACTAACACAAAGCACAATACCTCTGCCATCAGAATGCAGCTACGTCCTACAACAAGAAATGTGGTGTAGCTTGACACATAACAAGTCTTTTACACTTGTGGTCTACCCGGATCTCCTCTCAGCAGCCATCCACATGCCTGACCATCAAGGGTAGCTTACCGAGGCTTGGCCGTCCCGCCAATAAATGACTTCAGCCAAATTCACACACACATTATAACCCTCTTTGACAATTTTTCCCATGCCTTGGACTTCGATCCGCCAAGGGCCTTCCTTCTACAAGTGTGTTGAGGCCATCCAAATGGGATACAGGCGCAATAATAATTCATAATACTTTGATTTGTTTATAGCAGTTTGACCCAACACGCTTTACAAAGCACATATTTAAATACATTATTATTACCCAATCGAGGACCCAGACACATCAATAGCACTTGTTTCATGCTTGGCTCTCCCTCATAACCACCCCTCTATTTTTCATCAATACCACAGTACACAAGGTCACCACAATTTTCAGAGATGTGCTGTACAGTGCAGAGCTTTGACATCAGTGCAGAGCCTTCGAATGCAGGTTCGAATCCCGGCAGCGCCAAACTCAGCGTTTCATCCTTCCGAGGTCGATAAATGAGCACCACACACCGTGGGTAATAATAAGCAGCGCTCAGATACCTGAGGGTTCGTAGCGCTATATAAATGCCAAATTATTATTATTATTATTTTTTTTATTACAAGACCAATTTACTTGACCTGCCATTAAATGTGATAGTAGTAACACGTATTACAGCACTTAGAAAAGGGAGGTATCCACCATAAAGCACAGCATAAAGTCACAGGGCCGCATTACGACACTGGCGCTGACGGAATGAAGGGGGCCAGTACGGGATTCCGTCAGGGACGATTACGAGTTTCACTTTGCGGAACCCGGACCAGACGTCAACTTTTCAGTAAATGCAAATATCCTGGTAAAACATATGTTTACTTAAATCAGTTTTGCCTATTGATCCTCATTTATTTGTCTTCCCACCTTGCCCACTTCTCAAGTTCTATTTGTGCCCTCTGGTTCCCCACACCTTAGTATTAATTTCTAGAAATGCTACTGGTGGAACCACACCTATCCGGCTTGGCACAACGGAGCACAGAATACAAGTGATGCAGGTCGCAGTTCAGGAGTGAGATCCTTTACTCCCCTCATGAATGTTTGCTTGTCCCAGGCCCTGCTGTTTCGAGCTCACTTCAGGTGGCCAGGCTGGGATGTAAGGCTGAAGTAACTGGTGGTAGGCCTGCAGCGTGGTGGAAATATGGCAGCCTCAACTGGGCACAGCTTGAAGGCGTGAGATGGGCAAGTCATGAACCAGATGTTTAGGTCTCATGCCCTATACATCTGGTCACACCTTACAAAGACTTTAAAACCTTGTGTAGAGGAGCAGGTGGCTGCACCTTTCCGTCATACTGGAACAGCAGGAGAAGGGCCCTATATGCGACCCCATGTGTTATGCCTATACTGCATCGAGTTTATGAGAGATGAGATTCACTCAGACAACCGTATCAATTGTATTCTCGCAATGAGAAAGTGGAGGGATATTGTGTGGAAGAAGGCCAGCACGCACCATTGGATATCATGTAGTGTTGAGTGAAATCTGACGAGGGCAGAGTGATGTAATGAAGAAAATGTACGAAGACATAGTGAAACGATATGAAAATACTTGTCACTGGAGTACCAATAGAAACATGTATGAAATGCTAAAGTAATCATGAATGCAAAAGAAGACAAGGGGCCTCATTATGACCCTGGCGCTCCCGGATTGAAGGGGGCCAGTACAGCACCGGCCCCCTTCAATCCGGGATCGCCGATTACAAGCTTCCAATTGCGGGACCCGGATCACATGCCTGGTAAAATCAGCTGTGCTTTCAGGTTCCCACGAGGGGAAGAGGGAGGCAATAACGGGCCAGATGTATCTGCCCAGTATTACCTCCCTCCCCATTCCCATTGAGCCCTATGGGGACTCAAATGGGAATGGGAAAGGGTTCCCGCATGGAGGAATCCTATCTCGGAGTAACCTGGTAAGTCCCCATTGCAGGAACCCTGTAATGGAGCCCGGAATGGTGGCAGCCATGGAGCTATTGGCTCCATGGCTACCGCCGCTCTCGTAATGAGGCCCAATGTAACTTGCTGACCAATAAGTGGAAATATGCAGCAACGCAAGGTAGATGAGACGTATAGAAGCTTACTATAGAGGAATATATAACATAACAAGGACGGCCTTGAGAGGACAATGGATGTCGGCTTGTGTAAAGATTCAATCCAGCTACCTCCGAGACAGACCAAGGGTGTAGAGTCGGGAGTCGCTGGAAAACAGCTTTGTGTGCAGAACGAAGAGGAATTGGCCTGGGATCAAGGGTGCAATTTAAGGAATATCTGCAAACGGACAAGCCATGGACATGAGAGCTCTTTCTCTTAGATTAAAGAAGAAGAAAACATTTGCAAGAGACAAGAATTGGACAATGAATAATGAATAAAGTTCTTACAAGATGGAGTGAGCAGGCCTCTACAGGCCAAGAGCAGCAATGACACCCAGCATAATTGAATCAAATAGCAGTAAATAAAAGGTCAAAATTGTCAAATTTACCATCTCCTCGAAATCAAGGGTAATTCACTAAGCTGTGGATGGAGATAGTGATGTGATCACACTCCCTCAAATGTCCTAGAACAGAGAGAAGACTACAAGGTCAACTACAGATGGAAAACTTTGGGTCATGGTCAGAGTGATGAGAGATGATGGACTAATTGGGAAAGTGGGGAGTATTCTGACATGACTGAAGCTCTTAGGTTTCGTTTTGCTTACTTGCTGCTAGCCGAGCTGAAAGTGGGTGGGAATGCCAACCAATCAATGGGTCTATGGGGCAACCTGCTATACAATGTTGCATAGACCAATCTGCTGCCATTTTGTCAGCTATAATAAGTATTATACGTAATTTAAGGTTCTTCGAGGCGTGCCTTACAGATAAGAGACAGCCAATGAAGTACTGACCCATATGTACCCTATAAGTAGATATGTTCCACTAACCAATCCCTCCCGCCGATAGGTTTTGCAGTTTGCCACGTAGGGCGATGTCATGAATGACACATATTGGGGTATAAAACCTCTGTGTTATCAAGTTTGTGAGTGAGTGTGCAAGCATCAGTCCAATGTCTGGCAGTTTGCCCTGCTTTATTAAATTGAGAATAAAAGAGTACTTTGCCATATTCTTTGAGTATGTCCGGTTATTTGGTCTGAGATCTTTATTGGTAATTCCATCTAGCACAAGAGATGCTTCAAGGTGTAGAGCACACTTGCATCTCCCTTGCATATGATCTATACAACGACATCTTGAACTGTGTGATAGCGTCATAATTTGGACTGAAGATGCACAACTTTGCCAATGTCATGACATGCCTAGTGAATTGTTTCTCTTTTCTCCTGTAGATATTCTTCAAAGAAATTGGAAATGAAGAAAAAAGAACAGATAGCTGGGAAGCCAGGTTCTCAGGCACAGGCAGGAGACCCACCCGCCGCCTTAATTCTGATCGGGGATGAATACAGGAGCAGATGTGAATTTCAACGCTCTGTCTCTGTCGGAAGCCACATGCCCCAGTGGTAACTCTGGATCAGAAGTCGCTGCTTGTGGCACAATCCTTCACTGGGTCTATGTCATGGTACTCCTCGCACGTTATATTGCTGACAGTGGTCTTTTAGGATACTGAGCCTCCACTCCAATTTCTCTTGTTGAAAGTGGGTTGATTCTTGATCTGTGTTATCCTTCCACAATAGAGTCGGTTTCACAGGGTGTCAGCGCAGTGATGGGCCACGGGTAGTGGTCAAAAAGCTGTGCTTTAATCGTAGCAAGTTTCTTAACCAGTGGGTTTGCGTTCTGTTCCAGTCCTTTAGTAAAGGTTTGTGAATCTGGTTCCCAGTCTCTGGTTTCCAGTCATCCTATTGAGTCACTTGACCACAACACTTATTTCAGGGGTCTGAAACCTTAGGCTCTCCATATGTTTTGGACTACAACTCCATTCAGGCCAAGCCAATATAGTCAGTGGTGAGGGATCATGGGAGATCTAGTCCAAAGATCTGGTGAGCTGCAGATTGCAGACCCCTGACCTATGCAATTGAAATGTATGTGTATTTATGTACACTCTCTAGCATTGCATGCCTTTTTCGAGTTAGAGTTTTCCACTAAATTGACAGGTTCATTTACTAATAAGCGCTTATAAACAAGTGAAGTGCTTCAAAGCGCTCTAAGTGAAGTGCTCCTAAGCGCAGACAATGTGGTCCCAGCCCCTCTGCCAGATTCCACAGATTCATGGGACACTTTTAAGGCATGTGAATCTGGGTCGACTTCAACTTCCCGTGCCTGCCTGTCGCTGCTTCAAGCTGTGTATCCGTATGGATAACCCTCTTTACCAATGCACGCACAACAGACATCAGTAACCGGTGACCGCTCTAAAAACATGGGCACGGTTTGAGCAACACACGGTGCCGGCTTTTTAGCAGTCACACAAAAAAGCAGGCGCAATTCGTCGCAATCTAGGCTGCAGAGAATGCACCGCTGATCTCCACGGATTCCCCGGCTGGAGAGAGGAACTCCGCGTGGACCCCCCCAGCTCAGAATGTATTATTGGGCAGACTAGGTGAAAGCGGTGGGGCCAATGGTCCAATGGTTTCTGCAACAGTATCTCGTGTCCGCCTCAATCATAATGCCTTCCAAAGTGGCATTTGCTTTATGGAACTGCTGCTTCTAGGACGTCTTTTCTTTTTCTACGTTGGATTAGTTTACGCCAAGGGTGGACTGGCCTATAGGGAACTCTGGAGATTTTGCGGTAGGCCTCAGCACCCTGGGCCTCTTTTGTGTGGCAATTTTATTTCCACATTTTCTCATAGCAAAAGGGCAGGGCTTCCTGAAAATGTGTAATCTGGGGCCACTTGGAACAATATTTCCAGGGCCTCTTTTGGTTCCCAGTTCATCCCTGGTTTAAGCCTGCTATGGATACCTGCTCTCAAACTTTTACTGAGCCTTAAGCCTGTACCACTGCAGGTAATTGGTAGAATTGAAGTCGGTACCTCCAGGGTTAATGATCCAGCCCATGTTGGTGCAAGCCCCAGCAACAACCTAAAGGATGGCCTATGAATAAGTGACTAAAGGGAGTCTTTCTTCTAATTCCGCTACTTGTTTTATGGCGGTGGCGTACCGGCCCGCCACGCTGCTCTGAGGGGATCTGCAGCTAACACGCATCCGCCACTCTCATCATGGCTCTTCATGCTTTACTGGCAGTTGAAATAGAGTTCCTGCTCATTTCATGCGGCGGCCTCAGATATATGCCTCCGTTGACCTGCTTGAGGCTTCATCTTTATGGCCATTAATTCTTAATAACGGCCCCCAGTTAAGACTCCATGCTGGCCCCCCTCACCAAGCGTGCACCATGCTGGAGGGCCACAAGGATTGTCTTCCTATTTGATTAATGTTCCCAGGTGCTAAATCACTTCCTTCACAGGGTCTCCAAGGCTCACTGAATTACCGCTGATCATAAACTAAGGGCCCCTTAGGTATTCTTCAGGGGGACATTAACATTTTAATTATCGGGCAGCACTTCGTCCCATCCTAAAGGCTTATCTCCTATAATACCAACTTTAATGGACATCATACAGCCGGGCCCAGTAATTACTGACCCGGGCAGAGTTCCGGCTTTCCGGCTCAGCACTAGTCACTTGCGCTTCGCATGTTAAGGTAAATTGCCATTTTGTTTTTAAGAAAGAGAAGGGAGATGTGATCCTACCAGACACAGTATATAAAAGTAGCTCGGCAGAATGGGGCAATCTTGTAACAAGGTGTTTTACATTGGTAGGGGGTACAAAGTCGTGATGGCGAGGAGAACTGCTGAGGAAGGAGGCGCATTGGTAGAGACCAGCAGGGTCGGACTGGGGCATAACATTGTCTCGAGGTTATTGATACAATGTGATGCAAATTGTACACTTTAAACAATATTTATTCAGCAACACTGGTCAAAACTATTAGCCTCATAGTGAAATAACTCATCAAACTGTCCCACATTGACCTAAAAAGTGCCCCACTTTGACCCAAAAAACAGGCCCACACAAGCATTTTGTGTTTTTGGTTCGGCCATGGGTCTGTTGCCCTATAAGCCAGTCCAAGCCTGTTGCTGAGCAACTATTAGGGAAATGCAACATTGTTTACAGAGCTAAACAGGTTCAGGTGGTGACTTTTAAAGTTCATTTAAAAGCCTGAACAGTGGCGATGCTGATTAATGGCGGCTGGGAGTCCCAATGAAAGGACGCCAGCGGTTTCGTGGTGTGGAAGCATAAAGCAGCACCCGCGGGAGGGATCAGATAGTTGGAGAAGGGTTTCAGAGTAAAGAGTAGGACTGGGATAGCAGTGGAAGCTGGGGTTGGGCAGATTCCAGGGGATGGTGGTGGCAAAAAGACTACTACAATGAGTAGTGGTTAAACCGCAAACTCCGCCCCGCACTGGTATCAAACCAGCAGCGACCCGATCATAAAAGGTGAAACAAGCATAGCCCGAAAAGGTATACTTGTTTCATCTTGCGCGGAAGCGCAGGCAGAGGGCAGGCTATATCATCAGGAGGGGTGTGAGCTGATAACAGTAGCAACCTGTACAACTTACTTAAGTACAAAAGTACCAACATGAAATAATGGCCAATCTAGGTACAATAAACATACTGTTAATCAAACAATAAAATGAAAACAGCGAATCAGAAAACACTAGGAAAACCCACATCTGTAAAGAAACATAGAGAATGCAGACATCTGAAAGGGCACTCGGGGTAGGTGAGGAGGGGCGTTAATGAAAATCAGGGTGTGCATCAATGTTCTTGAAGAAAAAGGTGGAGAAGGGCACTTAAAGGTCAAGTCCCAAAAGTTAACAAGGGGGACAGGGCCTCTATTCTTGCCTTTGGGTGCTGTAAGGGTGCAGAGGTACGAGTCTGAAACTCAGGTGGCATATTGGTTGGCATAGACTTTTATTTATAACAGTAAAAAGAAAAGAAATGCCTATTTACTGTGAGGGGTTGCCCTACCTCAACAAAAATATTAAGGACTCAGTCAGGATGTCCGCAAAGTAAAGTGTCTACCGTCCTGTGTCTAAACCTATTTCCGTCCCTTACACTTTTTAAACTAACTAAAGAAATTTGGGACGTCCCTCTTATTATGGATATAAACCGCAGGGCTCATTTCCTGTGAAGGAATACATAGTTTCAATGTCCTCTTCTTGAATGTTCAATCCAACTTTAAAAAAACATAGTTCCCCTATCTTCTGGAGGGAACCGCTTTCTTGGTCGAGGCTTCAGCTCATAAACAACACACAGTTCCACCAATCTTCTGGAGGAATCTTCCTTCTCAGTTTGTGAAGCCAAATGTAGTTCTCCAATCTTTTATCAGGCCTGGTTAGCTAACTTCCAGACCTGACCATAGACTTTAATAAATTACTCGATATTGTTATCACCAATAGGGTATCAATCTGGTTCACTTATCTCTCAGACTTGATTACATACATTTGAGTTCCAAAACGTTTCTATCATTTGTTTCTCTTGTAATATATTTGTACTTTCTTGGGGTCTCTGTGACCTCTTCTGGGCTCTAGTCCACTGGTTATAGATATCTCCACACTGATGTGGGTCTTTGACCCTTATCTACTTCAATGATGGGCTTTGTCTGTTTCCATATGGGTCACAGACCCTGATGTATATTGTATGGGGCTTCCCTGCTTTCATATGGGTCCCAGATAATGTTTCTGTCGGATCCCTGCCCCTGCTTCAACTATTGTCCAGTTGGACAGACCTGGTGTACTCTCCTGCCAGGTACTGTTTGTATCAACTTGTATGTTATTCCCTCTTGCTTCTCTGTATGTATTTACGTGGTTTACACAGTTTGTATCAAATTGTATAATTCCTCTGGTGTCCCTTCTTGCTTTACGAGATGTACTTAGGTGATTTACAAACTTTGTATCAAATTGGACTATTCCTCTTATATCCCCTTTTGCTCTTTGGGATTCACTTGTCTGCCTTTTTAAATCAATCAGCTCCCTCAGTGCCCAATAACTGGACCGACCCTTCCAATACCTGTGAGAAGTCTCTGGGCAGCCTGCGGTCTCTTCGGGAGGTGGAGTGGAGCTTCTGTATTGCTGCTACTGCACTTGGCGATCTGTCTCTCGTGGCTCTGCAGCTCCAGACTCTCCCTCACGTCTCTTGCTGCTCATGTCTTCATTCTCGATCTGCTTTCGCTAGTCAGGCTTTTCTACTCTGTGCCACCGGCCATGCTCATGTTGCTTGGACCGCTTCCAAAGTCACATCTCTCTGTGTCCCGGCTTCCATTCTTCGGTTCCCTTGCCATGGAACTGGCATCTGATTCCTCTATCCTCCAGGGCTGGCTTGACGCTCTGTCCTGTCCCTCTTCTCTTTTTATGATTCAAACAGACTCTTGTACTTTGTGTGTTGGTTCTGCTGTGGGTTTTTGCCTCCTTGTTGCATCGGTCTTCGTCTCTGTGGTATTTTATCATACGCCTGGGTAAATCTCACTTTTCCTCAACCCAGTATGAATAATGAAACTCTCTACTCTACTATAAGAAATAGCAGTCTGGGGCACCAGAGGGGACTGAGTGGGACATAAGGAGAGGTGGGACACCAAAGGAGTAGGGGAATACTGTGTTATATAAGGGCCACAGTCACTAGTCCCATGAAGGGTTTCCCTCCCCATGAGATCCACCAGCTGAGTACCATCCCCAGCGGGACTAACAGGTAGCACCCTCACCACCCTGGCAACATGGGAAAGGGCTTCGCTCATAGAAGCAGTGACATACCCTAGGATTCTTCACAGTGCTCTACAGCATCTAGCAGGGCTTCTTGGTGCTTTAGCTGCAGTCGCACCAATGTCAAGATGTTTGTGTCAATACAATCCCACTGGCTTTCAGCGTTGATTCAGTTCGGAGATACAGGGCTCACAATGGGGCGAGTAGGCATCGAGATCGTGAGATGATGGCTCCAAATTGCTTCAGGGCAGTGGTTGATTTGGCGGCGAGGCAAAGTCTATGGTGGGTTGAGTCAGCGTTCGAGACAGAAATTTCAATGACTTGCAGCTGTCAAGTCAGTGCTTGTGCCAGTTGCTTCCCTGGTGTGAGGCACACGATCATGGTCATCGTGATGATCTGTAGCAATGGGTCGAGCCGTGGGTTGGTTTGAAGTTTACTTATAGTGGCAAAGTAGCACCGCATGTCCTGTGGTGGCTCAAAGGCGGCGAACACAGTTGATCCGGCTTGAAGACATCTCAAGGCAGCGAAAGAGGATTTCAGCTGCTTCTAGAAATCTGAATTCCCAGGTGTCCCAATCAATGGGCATCAGGATGAGAGGAGCCCTTCTGCTCTGTGTTCTCACACTTGAGAGCTTGACTGGCACCTACAGGTGATCCTTCACCTCCAGTGAACAGGAGTCTTGTTCTAGGGCACCCAGTAGAGTTCCATTGGTCTGTCTAAGGGTCAGAGCTCCCATGTGCCTTAGCTGCCTACTGTCTACAGCTGCCTAGCAAATGATTTTTTTGGGGATAGACTTTATCCCCAACAGAGGTCCAGTCGTCATCTTCTACTTGAAAGTCAAAGATGAATTAAACAATTAGGGGGTCCCCTTCACTTATAAAGGCACAATGTCAAAGGTGATTAGTCCAAAGCGAACATGTTGCAAGTGGTCCAATCCAGGCTGCTGTAAGGAGTGTCCTTTTGCTTTTTACATCATAACCAGAGCAGTTTGACTGCAGGAACGGGGACAGATGAGAAAGAGGTAGTGAAACAGAAATCAAGATGGTGGAACCCCTTTCTCAGCCAACTTCTCCCTCTGGGCTACTCCTGTCCCCTTCTCATATCTTCTGACTTCAAAGGGACTCCAGTGGCGAGTACCCTGGTGTGAGAATGGTTTCTGTTATGTCAGTGCTCCCTTTGAGGCACAGTTCCCAGGAGACTCCCTGGGGGAAGTTCATATGCCCTGAGGGAAGGTGTTGCTCTTGCTAACGGTGATCAAAGAGGCTGCTTCCTGGCCATTGTTCCACATAGCAGCTGTGGAGACAATCAGACCAAACACCAATGTACACAAGTCCTATCATACCCACTTCTTGCTCATAAAGCGGACACTAGTGCGATATCAAATTTCAGTGACTGTAAAATTGTGTGCTCTTAGCAGTCACCATGTCACAAATAAGCATGGCTTATATTTAAAGATGTATGTGCCTCCAGGCGAAGGCATACAATTATTATAATTTATATCAGAGGTAGATAAGATTAAAAAGCAGCATCTGCTTTAAGGAACCTTCTGTGCAGCAGCTGTCAGGAATGCACATGTGACCTTCGAACCTGCCATGTGCTGCTGCAGAGCTGGTGCTGAGGACACCTGTGGGTTATCTCAACAAAGGCACATGTTTGTACTATAATTCTGGAATGGACCATTTATGAAAGGGTGGTCTGATTAGCAGATCTCCTATTCAGCAACTGAATTACCTGCATTGTTATGTAATAAAAAACAAAAAAGCAGAGGCTTTGACACCCTTGCAGATGGCAGTATGGCACAGTGGAGGAGTCCATGCAAGTATTTAAACATGAAAAGGTGGAATATTGTAAGATTTTAGGAGTGATCATTTGTACGTAGAAAGTCAACCTCTACGTAGTTGGTGGGATGCGGTCCACTGGAGGTTATGGAGTGTGCAATGAGCAACGTTCAGTACTTTGTTAAGATGAGCAAAGTAGTAGACAGGAAGACCCAGGAAATGAGAACCCTTGGTGATGAGATTTGAAGTAGCCGGTGGACTTCTTGCTGAAGGAGGGCAAGGCTAAGGTGTACCAGTAAAGGTGGTAGGCCAGTAGTAACAAATACAATGTGATCAATAGTGGCCAACGCAGTTAATAGGTAGGTTGAGACCAGTCCAATTAAGTACCGATAAACACAGTGAATACAAGGGCAGTAGCTCACAACATAATTAAAAGCGACCAAATAATGTAAAGTTGGTAATGGACTAGTGGCGGGCCATTTGGAAAGGAACCTGCTTGGGGAGGCCTGAGGTCAGTTGGAGAGCCTTGGATGTGGAGTGGGCGATCATTGGTGGAGACAATGAAGGTCAGACTACCTGGATTGTGAGGCTAGCCACCATGGTGACCCAAAGTGGCCCTTATGCTGTGGGTCAGCTTGATCCAAACGATGACAGAGTCTCTTATTCTGGGGGTTCGTAAGCCTGGGCATACAGAATGCGGAGGGGACTCAATATTAGAAGCATGAGAGAATCCATTTGCACCTGCAGACAGGGCTTTAAGTGGGCTGGGGCCATCCAGGGCTGGGATCTGGCAGTCTCCAGAAAGGGCTCCCGAGCCGGGGCCCTGAGGGGGCTCCCCCGACTAGCCCCAGCCAGCCGACACCTCAGGCAGCCCGTGTAGAAGCTGCATGGTCACACGAGCTGGCTGCAGGTGTCAGCAGTTCGGTTTAGAAAAAAGAAAAGGGGCCGCCTTTTCTTTTTTTCTAAACCAAAGTACTGACAGGTGCAAGCAGCAGCCGTAACCGTGCAGTGTGGGCTGCCTGATGTCTATGTACTCGAAACAGGAGGAGGGCTGGACTGTCTAGCTCCCCATTTGTTTCGAGTAACTAACTAGTCATCACCCAGCATGATGCTGGTTGATGAGTAGTTACTTGAAAACAAAAGGAGAGACTGGGCCCTCCAGCCCTCCTCCTGTTTCAAGTACAGACCTTTCATTGAAGGAGCCCATGGTTAAAGCGGGCTCCTTGAATGAAAGGGTTGCCTGCTGCGTGCGAGCTGGGGCACAGTGGTGTCACACCTTTTGGTGCGCCCGTTCCCTTCTTTTGTTTAAAAGGATGGGCTGGGCGCATTCAAGATAGAAAGGCCAGTGTGCCCCAGCTCCAACTTTTACCAGCCGTCCCCCGCCTCTGCCTTTAATCGGAGGGGGCCTCTCATTAGGGGGCGTGTCCTTAGGCCACCCCCCCTAACTAGGGCCCCCATTGATTTCCAATCCCACTTAAAGCACTGCCTGCAGATTCAGTGCATGCGGTTTCGTAATTTTTGGTGTAGCTTACATGGTTACTCATGTCGCTCTCCAGATGTTCTGGGCTTTAAGGAAGATCCTTCACCTCTGGCTAGGGCTAATGGGAGTTGAAGTCCAAAAGATCTTGGGTGACCAGAGGGGGAAGACACATAATGAGTAACCCACGAAACACATTATGTAAGGAGGGACTGGTGCCTGTGCGCTAGGCCTCCGAAAGCTACACAGGTTGCTTTTCTAGTTTAGGCGCTAATGCTTGCTCATTTACTTTGCTCACTTACAGAATTGTGTGGGTTGTGGTATACACATTGCAGCCTTTCGATAGTTTGCACCGGGTATATACAAATAGTTGATTAGCTTATCTTGGTTAAGTGTCATTGTTTTTTTATCCATCTGAATATACTGGGATTTAGCAAACAATACTAATGATTGTATGGTAATTGTACTCTTTTAAA
Organism: Ambystoma mexicanum; assembly: GCF_040938575.1. NCBI lineage: Eukaryota > Metazoa > Chordata > Amphibia > Caudata > Ambystomatidae > Ambystoma > Ambystoma mexicanum. The sequence goes on along the minus strand of NC_090922.1, from coordinate 1,423,025,212 downwards.
CATCTTTTATTTCTTGATGGATACATTTTTATCTCATGAAGTATTTTATACTTGTCAACATGCCCCATTCCATTCCTGAGATGTAAGCCCAGTCCCTGTTTTACATTTGTATTTATAATGCGGAAATCCAGGACTACAAGTTCCAGAATGCAAAGTTAAAACCAGGACTGGCTTAGCATCTCCAGAAGGGAGTGGGCCACGTTGGCATGCATGATTGTTGTTATATGTTTGATGGACATGATTATTAATGTACCTTACGTGTGATCATGATAATGACGTATAATAGTGATTGATACCTGAACCACAAAAACCCAGAATGCAAAGTGTTGCTTGATAAAAGATCCAAGACCGGAACCAAGTGTTCCTTGAAAGGCACCATTAGACCCCGCCACACCAGCTTAGGGGAGTCTTTCAAGTCTTTCAAGGGCTCCCCCGAGCTGGCGTAGTGAGAGAAGGCGCGGCAGGCAGGCTTTTGCTATTAAATGCGCCTGCGGCGGCGTATTGGCAGAAGGCCTTGATTGGGTTGCCTGCCATAAAGTGAAAACCAGGGATGTAGTAGTCTCTCCATGTCCCTGGTCGGATCACTCCTTTGTAGATTTCACTGTAATTTCTAATTTCATTAACAAACCGAAACCTAACAAGGATAAAAATATACCCACACACAACTTAAAAAGCATCGTAGCTACTAAACTTGAACCGTTAATCACGCCGCTAAATAAGCACACTAACAGGGATACCCCTGAAATATTAGCAAGAGTCATATCAGACAACTTGAGCACAGCAGATAATATATTAGCGGCGATAAAAAGTATAACACGGAAGGAAGGTATTAAACGTAATTCGTGGTTCTCCCCTGAACTTCAAAGCTTAAAATCTCATACGCTCAGACTCTTCCATACCTGGAAATCTGTAAGATAAGATAGCAGCCAAAAAGTACAAAGTTGCCATTATCAAGGCAAAAAACACTAGAATAACACAGGCTCAATCGGACTCTAAGGAACTTTTTTAAATATTGAAGGAGCAGGAATGCATTAGCTCCTCGAACTTAGACTTAGTTAATAAGGAAAATGCATGGTGTAATACTATGCAAAAAGCCATGAAAGACAAACTTCATAATATTTTAAAAGACATAGCGATAGAAAAACAAAGCCAAGATGACAACTCTGGTACACAGAAGTCTTATATTAGATGTCCTTCTATTCCTGTTTTTGAATTCACATCAATCACTACAACAGAATTGGCTAACATAATTAATCATCTCAAAACTACTAAATGTAAAAATGATATCTACACAGCCATGATGTTTAAAACATGTCCTCCTACTCTACTCTCCGCAATTTGCACCTTTATGAAAGCCTCTTTGTACACCGTATTGTCCCTCAGGAATTGAAGGATGAATGGGTTATGCCGATCCAGAAGAAACCTGGATTAGATGTGAATCTAGCAAAAAATGACAGGCCCATCACCAAAACCAGCTTCCTCCTGAAAATCCTTGATCGTGTGGCCTATCAACAAATAGCCAAGCACCTCGAAAAATATCCAGTCCTACATGACCACCAGTCAGGCTTTAGAGTTGGCTTTGGCACGGAGACAGCCCTCTTAGAACTTAAATCCAAGCTCCTATCACGCATGGATAAACAAGAAGCCTCCCTGCTGATGTTACTCGACCTATCGTCCGCCTTCGACCTGGTGCACCAACTCATTGTGGCCATCAGGTTGAAGGAGGTAGCTAATTTCTCACCTCTGGAAGTCCAATGGATCTCTTCATTCCTTAATAATTGAGAAAGCAGAGTCTTTTTTGGCGAAGCAGAATCAGCCCCTGTTAATGTTGCTATGGGTGTACCACAGGATGCTTGTACATCGCCATGTTTGTACAATATATTCACTGCCCCTTTGTTTGCTATGCTTGCACATGAAGGTGTCATTTCACAATGTGTCATCCCTCTAACTGGCAATTATGAATGAGACAAGCGCTTGATCAATGAGATCTACTCCCTAGTGGAGTCATGGATGATCTCTAACAAACTAGCACTTAATAAAGAGAAGATGGAAGTATTAGTGATTGGTTCTCCTCACACTCGACAAAAACTAGGATGCAATTATGAGAACTTTGCATTAGGAGCAGTGAAAATCGTCCCCCTGAAAAAGTTAAAACCTTAGGAGTAGTGTTTGATCAACACCTCACTATGAGATCACATGTAAGCAGCCTTATTTCATTATGTGCTTACTATATAAAACAACTCGCCCATCTGAGACCCTATACATCGCAAAAAAAGGCAGAAACAATCGCTAGAGTGATCATAGGGGTGAAAATTGATTATTGTTCTAGCCTCTTGATAGGACTATATAAAGCCACATGCAATAAACTGCAAATAGTCCAAAATGGAATGGTAAGGTGTTATGGTTTCTCTTGTTATTATCAAACATACAGCAGCCAGCAAATACGAGTCTTCATAAGTCTTTATTCATATGGTAACTGAACTTCCCTTAGCCTTTCATTCCAGAGTCCCCTAATCATTCTATCATTCTAAATTCTATTAATCTATGCAGATGTAACACACAACACCCCCCCTTACTTATCAAATAACTACTCATTAATTGTGTCATCTATTACATTTGCTCAATCAGTCTCACTGGTCTGCGAACAACTCTTCGGGATCTGCTTCTCATGTTTCCATCACGAGATTCATCCCCCATGTCCATGTTTTGTGAGTCTTCATTCAAGTCAAGATTTCCACCTTCAAAATCCATTCCTCCCAGATCTCTTCCCCCATTACTTTTTGCCTGTCTCTTTCCCAGAGCAGCTCCACCACCTTCACCCATTAGTTCCTCCTCATCAGTATACAACCAGGTTAGATCAACATCCATGTCAAAGCCATTCAACTCACTCACCCCATCTCTCTCACACCCTTGTCTAAATGGCATGAATCTTTTAAAAAAGGATACATTTCAAGTGACTTCCCCTTCAACACCAGTTGCCGTAACCATGGAGCCTTTTACATTTTTGACTTTCAACAGCGTCGGTCGATATTTTGAGTCTGTTTTCTTTCTCTGATTCTGTTTTACAAGCATCATATCTCCCTCTTGTAATGTCATCTCTGTAGCCTTCCTTTTGCGATCCACCCATTTTCTGGTCTTACACCACTTCATCTGATCCCTGGCTCTGATTTCATCATCCTCCTCAGCTGTGTAGTGCTCAAATCTTGGAAGCCTGATCCGCGGCTTGTACCGAATCATCAACTCTGCCGGGGAACGTCCTGTCATCTCATGATGTAACGCTCACCTGGCTCCCACGGAGGCGCTGGTCTGGTCTGGGTTGCTGTGGCCTCTTCAAGCGTGATGCGCAGAATTCGGACCACCGATTGAACAGGACCCCCAAATCTTGCTTGTCTGGCCCGTAGGAATATCCTTCTGCAGATGAGAAAGGGGATTAACTGTCTGCTGAATAGTGTGCTAGCTCCCCCTTTTCCCCCTTCGTTCTTCTCTGACTTCCTCCAAAACCCCCGGTTTAAGCTCACCTTATGGTTTGGAGGGATGAGCTCTCCATCCTGCTTCTGGTGCAGGGACGCGCGTTCGTCCAGTTACTTCACTGGTTTTCAGAAAGGTGCTGGCACATCCACTTGACTTTTCTGAGCGATACGCCGTAAGTATGAAGATGAAAAAGTTCAAGTGTGACCCTCCTTTTATGTTCGTTTTTTCTGTCCTTTATTTCAGGTGCAGAACAAAGGCGATGCGTTGAGGGGTTAAATTGCCGGTGGTAAAATTAGGTGAGTTAGTGATGAGGGTGACCCCTCTAAATGTCTTTATAATTCCCCAGTAATGTCTTTTGTCCTTTCCCCATAGGGGCCGGGGTGCGGTACCTGCCAAAGATGCGGCGCCGACCCGAGATGTGGAATGGTTCAGCAAGAAAAGCCTGTAAGTAATATGGCTGAAAATTCGGCTTTCCTCTTGTGTTACCTTGATCACCTTTTGTCTCTTCTTCTCTCCCCTAGGTGCAGAGATGTGGCGACCGGTGCTGAGAGCCGTGATGGAGCCGGGCGGCGTCTCGTGAAAAGGTGAGTGAAGCGCGGCGCTGCAGCGAGCAACGCGGTGCTTTAAAATGGAAGTCTTCCTTCAGGAATGCTGGCGTGAAGATTCCGGATGCAGGTGAGAATGTTGAATAAGTTCTTGGTTTTCACCTTTCTCTTCTCTTATTCCCTTCCAGGTGTTCCAGGTTCGAGGCGGGCGTGGCTGGAATCCAGGTGCAGGAGCAGACACAGTGAGCGTTCAGCTGCTGGGATGCAGAACAACGCGAAGCACGTGTGGCTGTCCGGGCGTGGCTTAAATAGCTTTGGAAGAAGTTCCAGGTGAGTATTCTTCCATAGCCCCACCCAAGTAACAAAATAGTTCCTTCAGAAAAATAGTCCCTCCTAGCCTCATTTGGCTTGGTTCTTCATGCAGCATGGTCTGCATCAGGTGAGTGTGCAGCATGGTCTGCTTCAGGTAAGTGCACCAAACACTTCCCCTTATGAGCCTGGCGCCTGTGGCGCCAGGACTGATGTCCAACATGAGCCTGGCGCCAACAGCACCAGGACAGAGTCCAAAGAGCCCCTATAAAGGGCCGCTGGGCTTTTACCCAGGGGCGTGATGCCTGCTCCCGGGGGTGCTGGGCCTGGCCTGGTGCTCCGGGGTTAGGCATCATGACAGCACTCCCCCCCAAGGCCCCTCCCAAGGTTGTTTCCCCAGGAGGTTTTGGTTTGTTCGGGAAATTCCGATGGAACCTTTTTACTAGCCGAGGTGCATGTACGTGGTCGCTGGGTTCCCAAGATCTTTCCTGAGGCCCGTACCCCTTCCAATCAATTGGATAGAAAAGTTTTGATTTTGAGATCTTAGAGTCCAAAATGTTCTTCACCTCGAATTCAGGCTCCCCATCTATCTGGATTGGTCTGGTGGCTTTATTAATCTGGTTCCTGGGTGCACTGGTTTCAAAAGCGACACATGAAAAACGGGGTGAATCCGCATGTTAGCTGGTAGATCTAGCTTGAATGCCACTGGGTTAATTATAGCTTTGATCGGGCAAGGGCCTAAATATCTTGGATTAAAAGTCCGAGGTCCCTTGAGCGATAACTGTTTGGTAGCCAACCATACTTGATCCCCTATTTGGTATGGAGGCGCCGCCTTTCGATGCAGATCCGCATTCTTTTTGTATTTCCCCTTCGCATGTTGTAAGTGTGCAGTAGCATCCTTGAAGGCTTGAGTAATCGTAGAATGCAAATGGTCCACTGCGGGCATTTCGAGCCTCAAAGGTGAGTTCAAGTCTGAAGTACGAGGGTGATGTCCATACAGGGTATAAAAGAGGCTCTGACCAGTTCCAGAGTGTATCGAGTTATTGTATGCATATTCAGCCACCCATAAAATATCCTTCCAATTACCCTCCGATTGGTGCAACATACATCGTAGATATTGTTCAAGGGTCTGGTTCGTTCTCTCCGTCTGACCATCGGTCTGTGGGTGATGGCTGGTTGAGAGTCTTATGTCGATTTGTGTCAGTTGACAACACTTTTTCCAAAAATGAGAAATAAACTGGCTTCCCCGATCGGAGATTAGTATGGACGGCAATCCCTGCAGACGGATGATATTTTCGAGGAATTCCTTGGCAAGAACAAAAGCTGAAGGTAATCCTTCAACTGAATGAAATGGGCCATCTTGGAAAATAAATCCACCACAACCAGAATAGTATTGTATCCGTTACAAGAGGGCAGGTCCGTGATAAAATCTAGTGACAAGGTGTGCCAAGGTGCTGGTGGAATGTCTAAGGGTTGAAGAAGACCGGCGGGTTTCGTTTTTTGACCTTTGTTTTGGGCGCAAACTCCACAGGACATCACGAAAGATTTAATATCCTTTCGCTAGGACGGCCACCAGAATTGTTGTTTAATTTTTTCCTCTGTTTTGGCAATGCCAGGATGTCCTTCCATCAGAGTATCGTGATGACGGGAAATAACCAGTTCTTGCAATTCCTTTTTTGGCAAAAATAAACGTCCTTGGAAGTAAGGTAAGCCATCGTTGATTGAAAAGGCAGACCCCCTCTTGATCCAATCCTGCAAGGATGAAGAGTCCAGGAATAGTTTTACCCGTGCTTGAATGTCTTCAAGGGTTTGTAAAGTGGTTATCCCCAAGATTCTTTGTTCGGGAATTATCGGCACAGGTTCAGAGTTTGTGTCCATTTCTCCCATTCCAATTCGAGATAGCGCGTCCTCTTTGCCATTCTTACAGCCGGGACGGTAGGTGATTACAAAATCGAACTCAGCAAAGAATAAAGCCCATCGGAGCTGTCGTGAAGACTGAGCCTTGGCAGTTTTTAAATATTGTAAATTTCGGTGATCAGTGATCACGGTGATGGTATGCCTGGCGCCAAGAAGATAATGCCGCCAAGCCTTAAAGGCGGACTTAATGGCTAATAATTCCTTATCGGTGATTGCATAATTTATCTCCGGCGGTGAGAACTTTCTGGACCAAAATGCTACGAGGTGTAGTTGGTTGGTTTCGGGGTTTCTCTGAGACAGGACAGCTCCCATGGCTAAGCTGGATGCGTCGGTTTCGACTATATATGGGAGATCAGGACGCGGGTGTTTCAAAATAGGTGCGGAAGTAAATTTAGCTTTTAATTCCTGAAAGGCCTGTTCAGCTTCCTCGGTCCATTCAAAACGTTTATTCTTCCGCAAGAGTGCAGTGATGGGTTGCACCACCCGTGAAAATTCCGGGATAAACCTGCGATAAAAATTGGCAAAACCAAGCATGCTTTGGACACCTTTCACCGAACTAGGTGATGGCCATTTGAGGATGGCATCCACTTTCCGTGAGTCCATTCGGACCCCTTTAGGTGTCAGGATGAATACAAGAAACTCAACCTCGGTGGTATGGAAAACGCATTTTTCCAGCTTTGCAAACAGTTTGTGCTGGCGCAATTTCTCAAGGACGGCCCTGACATGTTTTCTGTGATTAGATTCCGAAGAGGAGTACACCAGAATGTCATCGATATACACGACAACACAGACATCGATGAGTTCCCGAAGGACATCGTTCATGAAGAATTGGAAGGCAGCAGGCGCGTTGCACAACCCGAAAGGCATCACCTGGTATTCGAATAGTCCATATATTGTACGGAAAGCCGTTTTCCATTCGTCGCCTTCTTTTACTCGTACCAGATGATAAGACCCCCGGAGATCTAACTTGGTGTATATGCAAGCGTCCTTCACCTGGTCAAGGAGTTCAGGGAACAAAGGCAGGGGTAACGATTTTTAACAGTTATCTGGTTCAATGCGCGGTAATCGATACAAGTTCTAAGGTCGCCTTCTTTTTTTGGCACGAAGAACAAAGCCGAGGATGCCAGAGACTTTGACGGGCGAATGAAACCATTGGCTAGGTATTGATCTAAATATTGTCTCAAATGCAGATTCTTCCGGCTGGGTAAGGGCATAAATCCTGCTACAAGGGGGTTGTGCACCGGGCACCAGATCGATTTGGCAATCGTACGATCTGTGAGGAGGTAACGTGTTGGCCTGTCCCTTTTGGAAGACGTCCTGAAAGTCTTGGTATTCCGGAGGTAGTTGCATGGAGACAGAGGTTGCTGATGCTAGACTGATCTTCAGATTTTCTGGGTAGCAGGTTCGTGCACACTCCGGAAAGGTTATTCTCTTCGCTCGCCAATCAATTTGAGGATTATGTGTCTCTAACCAAGGGATTCCGAGAATAACCTGAAACTGTGGAGCCTTGATTACATCAAACACCTCCCGATGGCCGTCCGGACCTACAAGTGTCACCTCAGCTGTGGAATGTGTTACTGGTCCCGAGGCAATTTCGGTTCCATCAACTGTGGTGATGACATCTTTGCTGGTTTTAGGACACAGGGGAAGGTTAATCCTGGAGACCAATTCACGATCCACGTAGTTTCCTATAGCCCCACTATCGATGTATGCCTTTATTGCATGCAACCGCTTAGGCTGTTCCGGATCTACGAGGACCATTGGCACAGTGAAATGCGAGGTCTGAGAGTTTGTTTTCAAGCTCGGCAAGCGTATCCCTACGCTTGTCGGGCGGGGTCGTTTCCCGATACAGAGGTTTCATGGATTTTATCAGCGGCTCCTACCACCTTCCTGGACGGCCTTGCCGGGCAATCTCGTAGAAAGTGTCCAGAGGATCCACAATAAAGACATAAGTGCATCTGCCGTCTTCTTTCGCGTTCCTTTTGCGTTAAAGGTCCTTTAACTCCTCCGATTTGCATTGGCTCAGAGACTTCAGCCCCCTTGAGGTTAGCGTGGGTCTTGACTAACACCCGGGTCTCAAACTTGGACCGATCTGCTTTTCTGTTTTGCAGTCTGTGATCCAATTGGACCACTAAGTCTATATATTCTGAGCATTCTTGGGGCGGATTTACAACTTGTGCCAGGATATCTTTAAGTTCTCCGCGTAGACCTCGATTAAATAACGTGATTCTTTTATCCTCTGGCCACCCAGTTTCCACAATTAGTCTATTAAAGGTTGCAATGTAGGAAAGGAGGTATTGCCCTGACACAGAGATAGAAGTTCGTCATCTAAAGCCTGCCCCTGGGGGTGACAAGCAAATAACCTTTCCATGCTTGCTTGAAATCCTTGAAAATCACGAAGAATCGGGTCATCTTGAGCTACCAGTGGAACTGACCAATCGGCAGCACTGCCGCTGAGATATGACAATACAAAGGCTACCTTGGTCTGGTCATTAGGGAAGGCCCCAGGTCTGCACAGGAAATGCAAACGACACTGATTCATGAATACGGCAAATCGTTTGGGGTCCCCAGCAAAGCGTTCGGGTGGGGCCAGTGGCATGTTTCCAGGTAGATTAATCTGCACCGGGTTACTGGAAAGCACAGGAGCGGGGTTCCCTCCGGAACCGGGTAAAGGAGTTTGTCCAGCTTGACCTTGCAAAAGCTGTCTAGTCAGGTCAGCAGCTCTTTCCTTTGTTACAATCACTTCCCTCCTGAGAGCATTAGTCTCTTGACGAGCGGCGTGTACTTCGACCTGTAATTCCCCCAGTAGTTGGGCCAACTGGTCAGTCTCGGAAGTTTCCATAGCGCCTGGGTGGGAATTTGTAGGAAGGCTTCGCGTTCTGTAACGCTCACCTGGCTCCCACGGAGGCGCTGGTCTGGTCTGGGTTGCTGTGGCCTCTTCAAGCGTGATGCGCAGAATTCGGACCACTGATTGAACAGGACCCCCAAATCTTGCTTGTCTGGCCCGTAGGAATATCCTTCTGCAGATGAGAAAGGGGATTAACTGTCTGCTGAATAGTGTTCTAGCTCCTCCCTTTCCCCCTTCGTTCTTCTCTGACTTCCTCCAAAACCCACAGTTTAAGCTCACCTTATGGTTTGGAGGGATGAACTCTCCATCCTGCTTCTGGTGCAGGGGCGCACGTTCGTCCAGTTACTTCACTGGTTTTCAGAAAGGCGCTGGCACATCCACTTGACTTTTTTGAGCGATACGCCGTAAGTATGAAGATGAAAAAGTTCAAGTGTGAGCCTTCTTTTATGTTGGTTTTTTCTGTCCTTTATTTCAGGTGCAGAACAAAGGCGATGCGTTGAGGGGTTAAATTGCCGGTGGTAAAATCAGGTGAGTTAGTGATGAGGGCGACCCCTCTAAATGTCTTTATAATTCCCCAGTAATGTCTTTTGTCCTTTCCCCATAGGGGCCAGGGTGCGGTACCTGCCAAACATGCGGCGCCGACCCGAGATGTGGAATGGTTCACCAAGAAAAGCCGTTAAGTAATATGGCTGAAAATTCGGCTTTCCTCTTGTGTTCTCTTGCTCACCTTTTGTCTCTTCTTCTCTCCCCTAGGTGCAGAGATGTGGCGACCGTTGCTGAGAGCCGCAATGGAGCCGGGCGGCGTCTCGGGAACAGGTGAGTGAAGCGCGGCGCTGCAGCGAGCAAAGCGGTGCTTTAAAATGGAAGTCTTCCTTCAGGAATGCTGGCGTGAAGATTCCGGATGCAGGTAAGAAGGTTGAATAAGTTCTTGGTTTTTACCTTTCTCTTCTCTTATTCCCTTACAGGTGTTCCAGGTTCGAGGCGGGTGTGGCTGGAGTCCAGGTGCAGGAGCAGACACGGTGAGCGTTCAGCTGCTGGGATGCAGAACAACGCGAAGCACGTGTGGCTGTCCGGGCGTGGCTTAAATAGCTTTGGAAGAAGTTCCAGGTGAGTATTCTTCCATAGCCCCACCCAAGTAACAAAATAGTTCCTTCAGAAAAATAGTCCCTCCTAGCCTCATTTGGCTTGGTTCTTCATGCAGCATGGTCTGCATCAGGTGAGTGTGCAGCATGGTCTGCTTCAGGTAAGTGCACCAAACACTTCCCCTTATGAGCCTGGCGCCTACGGCGCCAGGACAGAGTCCAAAGAGCCCCTATTTTTTTTTTTTTTTAAAACGTATTTTATTGGTTTTGATAGAAAAAAGAAAAGAAAAACGTGCAATACAACAAGAAATCAACATTGGTTTGAACTGGGGAGGAGACGGTGAGGGGGAAACAAGGGGGGGGGAACAAACAAATCAACAACAGTCTTCATGTTGTAGCAAACTTACAGTGGACGGGTGGGTTAGGGGCAGTGACCCAAAGTTTCAGGAAGCAAGAGGGGTCAAACACAGGGGTGGTTCCACCAATGCCGGCATCCGAGCAGTGTCAATGCAGTGGTGTGGGACTTCAGGGGGGTTTGTAGTCAGCGCTGAAGCGTATGTCTCTGAGGAGGGCCTTCCATGATTCCAAAGTGCCACCTTCGGTTTCGCCACTGTTCGTGATTCCTTCCTGCCAGGCCCTGGTTTCAGCTGTTGTCCATCTCTCGAGTTCTTTGAGCCATCTCTCTTGCCTGGGGCCCGACGGCGTCTTCCAGGCCATCGCTATTGTTCTTTTAGCCAGGATACATGAGATGTCCATTAATTTAACAGCGTGCTTGGATTTGCTAGGTCTGGGGTAGGTCCCCAGGAGGCACTCGCCAGGAGTCCATTCGTATCTTGTCATTCCGGCGTCCATGCAGGTCTGTTTGGCCTTGGACCACAGTGCCATCGCCTTGGTGCAGGTCCAGAACATGTGAATCACATCTGCTTTATCATTCCCGCACCAGGGGCATGCAGGGGAGGATGTCTTATTGAAGGAGGCAACCCTATGTGGGGTCATGTATGTCCTGTAAAGAACGTTCAATTGGATCTGGCCAAACCTGGTGTTCCTGGATACTTTTTTGGGAAATATCAGCGCTCTTTCCCATTCTTTATCTGAAATCGGGGTCTCAAGGTCCGCCTCCCATTTTGTCCTCAGATCTTCGCATTTAGGGTTGGTTTTATCACATAGTCTGCTGTAAAGCCTGGAGACAGGTCTCCAGCCGTCCGAGAGGTCATGCATCTCTTGTAGCAGAGGGTCAGGGGCGGGCTCCTCCGGCCATCCGGTCCATTGTTTCTTAGCAGTTTGTTTGAGGCGATGGTACCAGAGGAACTGGCCCGGGGGAATTCCATCGGCAGCCTTAAGAGATTCGAAATCCCTGAATTCTCCCTCCTCATACATGTCGCTCCATGTGTAAATGCCGGCCTCTTCCCACCTCCTTGCCGTAGAGATGTCTGCAGCCGTTCGACAGGTGTCTGCTAGGATGGGATTGTCCGGAGAGTATGGGTGTCGTATTCGCCTGATGCAGCAGGACCTGGCCCATATCTTTCTTCCCAGGTCAATCACCATGGAGGGGACCGGGGGTTGCCATGTAGGGTGCCATAGGATCTCCTTGGGGATCACATTGTCCAAGGGTTGCCTCAGCAGTTCGGTCTCTGCTGAAGGCTCATCCGAGAGCCATCTCGTTATGTGACTCAGCTGGGCAGCCAGGTAGTACAACTGGAGATCCGGTAACTTTATTCCGCCTTCTTTGTGTGGGAGAGAGAGGACGGACAGCGACAGTTTATGCCTGTGTGGGCCCCAAAGGAAGTCCCTGATGATGGCCTCCAGCTTCTTGAAGAAGGACGGTCTAATGTAATGGCAAATGTTTACGAAGAAATACAGGAATCGGGGGAGTACGATCATCTTGACAATCGCTGCCCTGCCCACCATGGCCAATGGGAGCTTGGACCAAAACTTTATAGAACTTCGGAGACTCGTGATGGCGGCCTCGGTGTTGTGTTCATGCATGAGTAGCGGGGTGTGGCTTATGTTGATCCCCAAATAACGGAACTGGACCAGTTGCCAGCTTATTCCTATCTCTGGGAGATTGTTTTCCGGAATGTTGCGTAAGCCCGCCAAGGGGAAGGCAGAGGACTTATTCCTACTAAAGCGGATCCCTGAGTACTTCGCATAGTTGTCCAGTATCTCCAACGCGGTTGGCGCGTTAACTTCGGGGGAGCTTAGGTAAAGAAGGACGTCGTCTGCATACAAGGATATTATGTGGTGTGCATTGCCCACCTTAATGCCAGCATCGAAAAGCTGCTGCCTGAAGTATAATGCAATCGGTTCCAGGCCCAGTATGTACAGCATGGGTGATAACGGGCAGCCCTGCCTTGTTCCCCTTTGTATATCCCAAGCCGCCGAAACCACTCTTCCCGTTCTTACTCTCGCCGTCGGGGAATTGTAGAGGACCTCAACCCACCTGATGAAGCCCCCTCCAAAGCCAAATCTTCTCAGGACCTCCCTGATCCACTCCCAGTATATGGAGTCGAAGGCCTTGATGGCGTCGAGCGACAACACCGCCAGGTCCTCGTCCCTGTCATATGTTTCGGCCATTACATGCTGCAACCTCCGGAGGTTAGCAGTGGTGTTGCGCCCAGGAACGAATCCGTTCTGATCTTCGTGAACGATGGAACCCACCACCCTGGCTAGCTTGCGGGCCAATATGGATGTGAGGATCTTGGCATCGTAGTTTAGCATAGCCAGAGGGCGATAGGACTCACAGTCGGTGGGCGATTTGTGTGGCTTGAGCATGGGGACTATTATGGTTTCCTTCATGGTGTTGGGGAGAATCCCATCCGTGTGTGCCTCCTGGTAGACCTCGTGGAGAACTGGGGCAAGGATGGACTCATACGCTTTATAGAACTCAGGTGGGAGGCCGTCACTGCCAGGGGCTTTGTTGTTGGAGAGGGACCTGATTGCCCCTTGAACGTCCTCAAGAGTGATCTCGGTTTCCAGCTCCTCTCTCTGCTCGAGCGAAATGTGGGGAAGTTCTATCTCCTCGAGTGTGTCTATGATGTCTGCAGCAGGAATCTGGGTCTTGTGGGTATACAGTTCTGTGTAGAATTTAGCAAAGGCTTCATTGATCCCTAGCTGAGTCGAGTGGGATGACCCATTAGCGTCCCGTATCTCCACTGGGAGATGTTTGGGGTGTTCCCGTTTGCAGAGCCATGCTAGTAGTCTTCCCGGTTTGTCCGATTCTTTATGAGATCTGGCGGTGTGCGTGGCGAAATCAAATTTTTCCAGTCTTTCCCATGCCTGCTGACATTCTGTGCGGGCTTCCTTCAGCTTGGTCTCTGTCTCCATAGAGTTGTCGCATGTGGACTCCAGTCGGGAGATCTCAGCTTCCTGTGCTTCCAGGGTTCTCCGCAACTGCCTGCGAGTTCCGCCGGCTCTCGATATGATTTCGCCTCTGGTCACCACCTTCATTGCTTCCCATAATGTGCCCCAGGAGGGGACCGAACCGATGTTGTTCTCCAAGTATTCTTCCAATTTTTCGGCAAGGGTTTCCCTGAACTCGAGGTCCGCAAGTGCCGCGGTCGGCATCCTCCACATGGGGATCGGGGGTCTGGGGCCTCTCATTTGCCATAACATGGTCAGTGGGGAGTGGTCGGAGATCGTCCGCCCCAGGTATTCTGTGGTTGCTATGTGTGGGGTAAGTTCCTTATTGATGAACAGATAGTCAATTCTTGTGTGAACTCCGTGTGGAGCTGAGTAGTGGGAGTAGGACCTGTCGGTCGGATGGTGTTCCCTCCAGATGTCCACTAAGTTGAGTTGCTCCAGAGTTTCCCTCAAGGCACCGGATGTGAGGCTGCTCGGGCGTGGGGGGGGCAGCGATCTGTCTGCACTCGTGTCAGCAACACAGTTGAAGTCCCCTCCCCATATGAAGGTGCGGTCCCGGTACCGAGTCAGCTTCGTTATCAATGTGGCGAGGTACGCCGATATCCCGTGATGAGGGAAGTAAGAGTTGATGAAGCAGACTGGGGTTTGTTCCAATGTGCCCCAAATCGCTGTGAATCTCCCTTCTTTATCTTGTTCACTTCCCTCCATCTGGAAGGGGACGTCCGGGCTTATCCATATTAGCACCCCTCTGGCGTATTTAGAGTAGGGGGACCCTCTAACAGTCCCAGCCCATCGGTCTGCAATTTTAGACATGGCCTCCGTCGTGAGGTGAGTCTCTTGAAGGAGTGCAATGGAGATTTTCTTCCTCCTGAGGTAGGACTGTATACGATTGCGCCTGAGGTATGAGCCCATGCCCCGCACATTCCAGGTCATTACAGTAAGCTGTGCCGCCATCCGGTTCGAGTTTCAGATTTGGTGTGGGACTCTGGGGTCCGACTCCACTTTAGTCTTGTTCGGGTGGGCTGCAGGGGGGATACCACTGCATTTCGTTCATCGGTGTCATGTCCCAGACCCATCTCGGTCTGCGTTGGCAAAAGAGGCATGAAGATTGTACAACTAATAAAACTAACAACAAAACTTAAACTGGTGCGCCCAGCAACTACAACATTGTCGCGGTGCTCAGGCGCTCTCGAGCCGTCGGAGCCCATCCGGGAGTCGGGCGCGAGCTGGGTCAGGCAGGTGCCCAGACCGGGTAAATACTACGCTGGGGGTGGGGCAAGGGCCTGGCGGCAGAGCCGAACGAGGCCGTTTCCAAGTGAAAAAACTGTAGTTGGATTATCTTCTGTATTCCGGTCTCACGTGCGATGTTTCTTACATGGGGGTCGCTGGGGGGTTAGGTCTCAGTCTGTGAGTTGTCCTTGCCATCCGCCAGGTTATTATCCTCAAGCCACATGTTGGCCGCATCTGGGTTCTCGAGAAATACCACTCTCTCCTTGTAGACAACCCTTAGGCGCGATGGATAAAGTAGTCTATATTTTAGGTTCAGTTGTCGGAGCCGGGCTTTTATCGGGACAAATGAGTTCCGCTCTCTTTGTACCTTCTGCGTGTAGTCCGGATAAATGGAGATTTTGGAGTCTCCTCGCTCGATGGGGCCCCCCTCCCTGGATCGCCGTAAGATAGTTTCTCTGTCCTGAAAGTTCAGTATCTTAGCGATTATGGGTCTGGGGTGCGATCCGGGGGGAGGGCGCCTCTGAAGGGATCTGTGGGCCCTTTCGACAGAGAATCCCTGGGTCAATTTGCCGGCCCCTATTTCTTGTAGCAGAAGGGTTTCGACGAAGGATGTGGTATTTACTCCCTCGTTCCCCTCCGGGACCCCCAGGATCCTGATGTTGCTCCGTCTGGCCCGACCTTCGGCCTCCTCCGCCTTTTCCTCCAAAAAGGTGACTTTCCTCTTCAGGAGGACAACTTCGGACTTTATGGCTATGATGGCCGTGGAGGCTTCCTCTGCCGACTGTTCAACGGTCGCGACCCTCTCCGTTAAGTTGCGAGCGTCTTGGCGGATCAGTTGAATATCGACTTTGAATTCGTCGATCTTGGAGTCTATATGCGTCTTTAGCGAGGCTATAGCATCAAGTATCTGAGAGTGGTTATCGGCCGCCACCTCTTCGCTCGACTGGGCAACTTCAGAGGAGCTGGCCTTGGATTGAGTGGGGGTCTTCGCCCTGGTGGAAACAAAGGAGTCCATGGTGGCGGCTCTGGTCTTGTTCTTGGCGGCCATCTTGGGGCGATGGTTGCGGGTGTTTTAGGCCTCAAAAGTTAGTTCACTTGTGAGATCACTGGTGGGGCCCTTCACCTGGCCAAATATCGGGTCGTGAGCTGTGGTCTGCCCCCGTGTGTGATGGTGTGGTCCGTAGAGGTGGTCTCTAGAAGAGCGGAGCCTCTCTTTTGCTGCTGCCTCTCCCCGCCGGGCCCTGGAATCCGTTGGGGGAGGGGGTACCCCTCGCAGGCACCGCTATGCTGCGCGGGGCGCCATCTTGGATCCAGTAAGAACGGGAGGGGGGGAGAACCGATTCAGGGCCACCGGAGTCTCAGGGGGGTCCAATTTGGTGGGCCCAACAACTATTCAGGTGCAGGGCTGCTTCGCCCAACCGCTCGTTCCTTTTCAGAAGTCGGGGTCGCACGCGAGCCGGAGAAAAAGGATCAGGAAACGGCGTCTCGGCCGGAGCTCGGCGGATCAGCTACCGCTCGCCATCGGCGCCAAGCCACGCCCCCACCAAAGAGCCCCTATAAAGGGCCGCTGGGCTTTTACCCGGGGGCGTGATGCCTGCTCCTGGGGGTGCTGTGCCTGGCCTGGTGCTCTGGGGCTAGGCATTATGACACATGAGGAGTGTTTCTATAATTCCTTAACATTTATGAGACCGCTTGAGAACATGAGATATTGTCCACGACGGCCCTCTGTCTAGCTCTTTTTACATTACTCATGAATCTTTCCACCATCCCATTAGCCTGTGGCCATAGGGGTGTAATCTTTTGATGACGGAATCCCATATGAGTGGCAAATTTGCTAAATTCATGCCCTTGGAATGGTGCCCCATTGTCCGTTTTGATATCTTGGGGAATCCCCCACTAACTAAAGAGCTCATCCAATACCACGAATACATGGTGAAATGCTGTTGGCTGTACGTGCTTTACGAGTGGAAATCTTGAATATTCATCTATAGCCACCAGGAGATGCCCGCCTTCCTCCAGAGGGCCAAAGAAATCCAACGCCACTCAGACCCATGGTCCACTAGGCAATTGTACTATCTCCAGAGGCACTAATCGATTTGTAGGGGATGTTACTTGGCAAGCAAAGCAATTTTGTATCATGTCCTACACAATCAGAACCATACATGGAAACCACACTTGGTGTCTTAGAATTTTCTTTGTATTCACCACTCCCCTATGCCCTTCATGAGCCAGCATCACTAATGTCTTCCTCAAGCTCTTCGGAGCTACCAACCTGTTCCCTCTGAGAGGTATTCCCTCTTTGGTTGCAGATAATTCACTGCTTATCTTCGCCAATTTTCTTAAATCTTTCATGTTGCCTTCTTTCAAATCCTTTTCTTGATCCAAACATTGCCACTTGCCAGACGCAGTAAGTTAGACTGCCGTTCTTATCATTGGATCAGCTCGGCTTTTCTGCACAAACATCTCCTTTGTTATTTCAACTGGCAGAGCATTTAATGATATGTATGATATGTACTCATCCACCTCTAATTACATTAGGAAATCTACTTCTTTCACTAAATGCCTTGATAAATAATCGGCTGGATTTGCCTCTTTTCCTGGCCGGTGTATGATCTTATAGTTGTAATCCTGCAGTCTTATGCCCCAACGCTCAATCCTTGGGGGCATCTTAATTCGAGGATTCCCAAAAATTGAAATTAATGCTTGATGATCCGTCACCAACACAAATGGTTTTCCAATTATAAAGTGATTTAACTTTTCACAAGCCCATACGGGAGCAAGACTCTCCTTTTCTGCTTGCAATAAGCTCGTTCAATGTCGCTTAGGGCTCTGCTAGCATAGGCAATGACTTTCGTTTGTTTACTCTCTGCTATATCATCAGGATTTGTTTGTGCAAGAATTGCACCCAACCCTAGTGGACTGGCATCTGCAATGACCTCAGTATCCCATTTAGGGTTAAAATCTGCCGATTGTCTGTCATTTTCCAGCTCACTCTTTATTCTCCTAAAGCTTTCTTCAAATTTTTCACTCCATGCATACTTCATGTCCTTCTTCAATAGGTGTCGCAAAGGTTCAGTCAGCGTGGCATATTCTGGCACATATCTTGCACAGTATCCGACCATCCCAAGGAAAGACCTCAGCTCAACCACATCTCTCGGGCCTGCAATTTCAATATTACTTCTACTTTCTCTGGATCTGCCCTTATGCCATCCTCTTAGAATAGGCTCCGTTTATTTATTTCGCACTTCTGTGCATGCAATGTTAGGCCACTTTCTTGCAGAACATTACATATTTGTCTCAAAGCACTGTCATGCTGAGCTTGGTCACTTCCATACACAAGAATGTCATTGCTATAATTAAATGCATTTGGTACCAGCGCAATCACTTTCCTGATAGCCTCTTGAAAAATTTCAGCTGCAGAAGAGATTCCGAAACTAAGTCTTTTATACCTAAACAATCCTTCATGAGTACTGAAAGTGGTTATTGGACGCGATTCCTGATCTATTACCAATTGGTGGTAGCCCTGATTTAAATCCAACTTGCTGAATCTCTTGACCATAGTCAAACAAATTATCATATCATCTATGTTCGGGCCTGGATGTCTCTCTCTCAATATGGCTGTATTAGGTATCCTCATGTCCACACAGAGCCGAAGTCGTCCATCAGCCTTGGGGACTACCACTAGTGGAGAAACCCATGGGGTCGGTCCATTTTCCACTCTTTCAATGATATCATTATTTCTTAGCTGTTCAAGTGCCAGCGACACCCTCTTCTGCAAATGAAAACCCACACGTCTTGGGTGTTGTGGGACTGGCTGAATTGAACTGTCAATATGTAAGTGAACCTCATTTGATATCAACTTTCCAACCCCTTGAAACAGTTTTGGGAACTCCATTTTTAGTCTCTCTAGATTCAACTCTTCTCTCGTTATGAATCTTACAGCTTGATGCTCGGATGGAATTCCCCGTATTTTCTCAGATTGATTATATTTCACATCAATGAGACCTAAGTTAGTTGCCGTCTCACAACTGATGAGGCACCTCCCAACAACTGGACTTTTAATGACATGTATTTTGGTGGGAATGCACTTTCCCCTATGAATTAAGTTGCAACGAAACAGTCCCACATTCATTAATGGCTGTTTGCCCCCCACTGAAAGAATGTGGCCCTCCAGATCTTCTGGGGGTATCGTTTAGCCATCTTTCTGTATATTTCTTCGCTCATAACATTGACTGCAGCTCCAGTGTCCACTAGGAATGGTATATCTTCTCCGTTCAAATTCACCAATGCCCTTATTGCATTCTTGTCACTTTCATGGTTGTCTATTAATCTCACATATTCTCTGCTGTATCGATCATATTCATATTCTCCATGGTGATCCATGGGCTCTCCTCCTTCTTCATATGACACATCTAACATTGGTGGATTCTCATATGGGTCTTCATATTTTATTGCTTCTCGAACTTGTGACTCATTGTTTGCTATTGCTCTCTGTTCCAAATCGTGGGTATTTTGATCAGCTCTTACAATCTGTAATTCATCCATGGCTCTCACAAATCCAGTTAAATGTGAATTTCCCCTTTTCCCAGCATAAGTTCTCATGTCCCTTTCTGCAGTATTTCGTCCTTCAACATTCCTCTGAATATTGTATCTCCTGTTCGATATGAGCTGGGAGTTGCTGCTGGTAGAAGGAATGTTTATCCTTTCTCTACACATTGTTTGGAAGTGGTTCTCCTGCCCACATCGGAGGCATGTCTGTCCCATTGCAGGGCAGGGTCCCTTGTGGGGGAATTCAAAGCCACAGCGGTAGCATTGTCTTTCATTACTGTTCCTGCGCACCAAACTAGGTGATCCCATTCCTGGTTGTCTTCTCTGCCATTGAATATTCTTATTTATGACAGCCACAGTTTCTACATTTTTGGGGTTTTCTATGTTTGCCGCTTGGGCATCCACTCTCTCATATATCCTGGCTAGTTCCAGTACCTCTCTCATCGGGAGAGGTTTCTTTAATAAATGTTTTCTGAATTGCGACGATAGACAACCGTCAATCACTCTGTCGTATTGTCTCATCATCATTGAAGTTGGCAAATTCACAGAAAGTGGCCTTTTTTTGCAGTCTTAACATAAACTGGGCTATGGTTTCATGAGTACTTTGTTTGCATTGGTTAAAGATGTATCTCTTGTAATCTCTGTACTATTATTTGTGCATTAATCGCAGCTACCAATAGGGGATATGTCACTCTTTCTTGTATAGGGATTGTTTTGATTATGCTCTTTATCTCCTTTCCAACTAGATTCGTAAAAATGTCTATTTTGTTCGGTGCATTTTGATCTCCTACAGCCCTTAGAAACTCCTCGAATTCTTCAATACATTCTTGCCACCTCTGACCTTGTGTTTCCTGTGGTTCCAACATGAATGGGTTTGGCCTTCTCAGGTAGTTTAATCGATTCGTTGATAACAGTGTGCTTGTTGCCAGTTGGGGTATGTTTTGTTGTTAATTTGTATTTGCAGTATTTGCATCCCCCCCAGAATGAATGTTGTCCTGTGACATTTTTATTTTTATTTTTTATTTTTTATTTTTTTTAATTCTTTGTTTGTTTCCTCTCCGATATATATGTTTTATGGGCTGCTTTTACTTTTTCAATCTTTTGTTGACCCTTGCTTCTGTATTTTTATTTGCTATGTTATTATTCGTTTCTACTTTGTGTCTTTAATTCTTTGTGTGCCTGTTTATTTTACAATATTTCTTTTATGCTTTCAGTATCATCATGAGCTTTTTGCAGTCCATATTATTTCATTTGCCTTTCATTCCGTTTTATAATTTATGATCTTTGTTTCTTAAATCAACTTCGTTTAGTTTCATACAATTGAATACAATGTCTTTGTGAGTTCGTTACATCCATTGCAATCAATGTCAAACAAAATCACTTTCCTCAAGATGGCGGCACGTTTTTCTGATGTCCGCGGGTCCCTTACTCAAGTATCTTGCGTTTACTTCCTGGTTTGCATGTTACAGGCCCTCTTCAATGCTCATGCTACATGCGTGTCGGCTCGTGCTCCCAGGTACACTTTCTATTCTTAAAAGATGCGCTCTTTGCCTCCTGCTGCGCGCGCTTCCCTCTCGATCAGCAGAGTTATATTTCAGGTTATTGCCTCATATTTCAATTCATCGCTGCCTTCGTACCTTATATTCAGCCGCCTTGTAAATTGCGTGTTGCTTTTATTTTCCGTTTTGTTTCGTCCCTCGTATGAAAATTTCTCCCTCACTTCCACGATTCATTTGGCCGTCCTTTCCACTGCTCCAGACAACTTTCTGTATCACTCCCAGTTCATCCTCGTCGCCATTGTTATGGTTTTCTCTTGTTATTATCAAACATACAGCAGCCAGCAAATATGAGTCTTCATAAGTCTTTATTCATATGGTAACTTAACTTTCCTTAGCCTTACATTCCAGAGTCCCCTAATCATTTTATCATTCTAAATTCTATTCATCTATGCAGATATAACACACAACATAAGGGTGGTAAAGAAGCTGAATCACAGTGATCATGTTATCTCAGCGAGACAGGGTTTTGCACTGGTCACCAATTGAATCACGTATTCTCTCCATCACTCAGAAATGGCTTCAGGGAAAAATGCTGCTTTATTTACGAGAACTTTTAGTTAAACAAACTTATGTTAGATCATTGAGATCTAGTCAGCAAAATGTTCTCGTTATTCCAAGATGCAGGACGGTGAAGGTCGCTAACACTTCCTTCTATACTATCGCTCCGAAGGCCAGGAATGACCTCCCACCTGAAATACGTGGCATTGAATCGCTTGACATATTTAAAAGAAAGCTTAAGACCTACTTGTTTGCATAACTCTTGACTCTAGTATCTCCTAGACTTAAACTTCTAGCATGTCTTCCATGCCTTACCTGTTATATGTTGACCTTGTCTTGTTGCGCCCTTAAGCCCAAGGGTCAATGGCCGCGCAATATGAATCTATTAAAGTAAAATGAAGTAAAGTAAAGGCGTGACCTCATTATTATTAAATGCTCCCGCAGCAGCAGAGCACATCTAATAACAATAGGGTGCTGATAAGTCCTATTCATACTATTACCTCCTCGTCGGAGCGAGGAGGTTAAAAAAAAAGATTTAAAAAAGTGCCACATCCTGGCCCGCCCCCCCTTCGCCCTGCCCCTGTATGCATTCTCTGATTCGTTTATGAAGGTTAAAACAAAGCTGGCAGCTACTCAGCGAGTTGAGCGCTTGCAGATGTTATTCAGTTTTGTGTTACACAGGATTTGTATAGCACACATCTACCATTTACGTGACCTTGCAGCGCTGATGACCTTTTCAAGTGAATGTTGAGTTACTGGGCTTAGATGATGTATGTCAGAGGCAGAGGTGGAGCTAGGATTGTCTAACAAGAGGGGCTTGAAGCTAATGTAGTTGGGTCCACCGCAGTGATATTAACATGTGTACATGCCCACACAGCGCTGGTCCTTCCCTGTCTACGCCTCTAGTCAGAGGGTAGGTGCATGTGATTACATGCCACATAAAACCTCACTTGCCAACATGACCCATTCCAATGTGTAGGTGCTTTTCCAGTCCTGCTTGTTTTCTTTGCATTCTGGGACTTGTAGTGCCAATTTTCCCAATATAAAAATCAGACTACAAGTCCCAGAATGCAAAGAAAAAGCCAGGACTTAATAAGCACCTACAGAGTATAACGGGTCATGTTGGCAACTATGCATAATACCACAATCACCGAGGCGGATTGCTTTATCTGGAGACAGAAATCCAAGATAAATTATACTACCCTTATAATGTACTTGAAATTGGCTCATTACTAGCAAACGTGGTTCACCATCGAGCATCAAAGTGCCATTCAGTGTAACCCAAAGCAATACAAATATGAATGCAAGAAACATATTAACAAAAACTATAAAAGCAAACATTTAAAAAACAAGAAACTTCCTAATGATGCATTCCAATATATAGCATCGACAATACAGTGATGAAACAATTGCTTACATTTTCAAATGTTTTGAAGCACTAACGTCTTTAAGTACTTTGGAGAAACGCAATAAAGTTGGGCGCAAGCCTAGGTAAAGCGCATTTGGTATTGGCAAATAACATGCCCGAGACTGTTCTGCTTTTGAAGGCGTCAATGGGTGTACAGAAGTAATGAAAATATTGCAGTGTTTTGCAAGGTTGTACCATATCACAATGCACCCAATATGCGCCACCACTTATTTGCCAAAATCTGTATTGTTTTGTTCCATATTTGAATCCATATTACATTGTGGATGTATACACAGCCTCAAATATCCACAGCTAGAACATTGGGCCGCATTCCGAATTGGGCGGTCCGCTAAAAAAGTGCTGGTATACGAGGATACCAGCACTTTTCCGGAGAGCCCGACTGCGGGAGTGCCGGTGGGGCAACTTGGTTACCTCCAGCTAATTGCTGAAGGTAAGCCAGGCGCCCTACGGGCCAAATAAATCCCTTATTACAGCCACATTAACATCGCTCCGCCGGCCCTCATGATCTGGCAGCATTGCCGCCAAACCGGGTGCCCGTAAAGGTATGTACCAGATGCCGGTATCCTGTCGGCTCTACTGCCAGGATACCGACATACTCAGAATGAGCCCCTTTGTTTTGTTACACGTTTGTACAGAATCAATTATTCCACACAATACACCAAATTCTTGCCATCAGCACAATACAAATGTCATGCCACACACCAAATGATTGCCTTCTACACACTATAAAATGCATGCTGGCGCGTGTTTCGCTTAGAGGCCACAACTGAATCTATACGGCCTCTGGTGAGCTTTTTTCCAGGCTGGTTCACCTATCATTTCACTTCTGGTTTCCCAGGTATCCACGTGTTATTTAAACAATCTATTTATTTATTTATTTATTTATAACTTATATAGCGCATCCACTGACGGGGAGGGGGCTTAAGGGCGCTAAACAAACAGGACATTAAGCCACAAGATAACAAAGCAGCGACAACACAGAAGAGTGTAAGGAAGAGTGTAAGGAAGTTCAAGAATCCATTTCTTCTTAGAGTATCCTCTGTGCTATGATGAGCTCATGGAAGGCGCATTCCCACTGGCCTTAGTTGATACCAGTGATGTTTTCAAAAGGCTGTTTTTAGTTTTAGGAAAAGTGCAGCTGCCCGTGAGTTCCCCATTCCTCCCCCACACTAGAGGTTTATAATGTAATCAGATCCTTCTGAGGTCAAACTTAAAGGTTTGCAAAGAGATTAAATCAAAGAAATGAACATCATAGTAGCTGTGCCAAACACATCATACATCAATCTCGCACACTCTCTTTGTCGCTCTCTCTCTGTCTCACTCTTTGTCTGCCTCTCTGAGGGGACGGGTGATATTGTGAGGTGCGTGTTCGATGGCGCCCCCCAGCCACTATTGATAATAGAACGACCAGAAAAAACACAGTTATCTTTAATGGGAGATGGGTGCTGTGTGTGTTTATGGGTAAAAGTCGAATGAGAGATGCATCTACAGAGGTAACCACTGAGGTGGGCCTGTCTGGTATTTGGACAATTGCATCGTCATTGCATGTGCCCTGCAGGAATGTTCACATCACTATGAGAGTGGATTGTAGGGGTAGGAGGTAGTGAGGGGTGGGTAGCCTCTGCAGGGGATGCTGGCATTCTGATAGACCTTGTAAGGAACCAGACGACCTGGCTGCAGGCTCTGCAAATGTTATAACACCAGTAAAATGATGGTGGGTATAACAAGTCTTGAATAAAAAAACCTTTCATCTGAAATGTGAAAGTAGAATTTTCCATTTGAGCCAAGCCACAGCGCCATCTTCTAACCATCGCTGGAAGTTCACCTCCAGCTCAGGGCCACATGATGATCGCGATGTAGTTGTCTGCGGTCTTGAGAAATGCCTGTCTTGGGCTGATTCTGCTATCTGTAAAGTAGCACTGCCATGTAAGACAAAGGCAGTTTTTTGGAGCAAAATGCTTGCAGTCATATGAGTTAATTTGCATACCCACAATGCTTGCTGATGTGAATCTCAGCTGGTACAAATGCAAAGATTCAGCAGCACTACAACTAAAAGTGAAAATACATTTCAATGAATTCAAATGCATAAAATCATCCCGACATGTCATCAAGTTATAAATAATACATTTTCTAAAAGTGCATCTTTCAATACTGTGCTCTAGCACCTTGAAGCGTCACTTGTGCTATATGGAATTGCAATAAAGATCTCAGACCAAATAACCGGACAGCCTCAAGGAATATGACAAAATACTACTTTATTCTAATTTAATAAAGCAAGGAGAACTGACAGGCGTCGGACCGAGGCATGCACATGACACTCACACATTAACTTGAGAACACAGAGGTCTTATACCAAATATACGTCATCTATGACGTCATCCTACGTGGAAAATCTCAAAACATATCGAAGGGAGGATTGGTTAGGGGAACATATCTACTTATAGAACATATAAGAATGAATACATCATTTGCCACGTTATTCTCATAAAACGCTCATGGCGGCATAAAACTATATATGAAACTTCATGCATCAGAGTTTATCCCTTGCCTAATACTTTATTCAACTTTCCAAAATAAATTTGGCAGAAGTGCAATCCAGCAAAAAATGTCAGGAAAGCCACATAGATCCTTCTCAACCAGCAGCTCACCACTGAGAGAACTCAGCAGGGAAAAGCATTGGATCTGACCAGTGAAGCAGCAGAACCACTGGGAGAACTCAGCAGGGACAAGCATTGGATCTGGCCAGTGAAGCAGCAGAACCACTGAGAAAACTCAGCAGGGAAAAGAATTGGACCTGACCAGTGAAGCAGCAGAACCACTGGGAGAACTCAGCAGGGACAAGCATTGGATCTGACCAGTGAAGCAGCAGAACCACTGGGAGAACTCAGCAGGGACAAGCATTGGATCTGACCAGTAAAGCAGCAGAACAACTGAGAGAACTCAGCAGGGAAAAGCATTGCATCTGACCAGTGAAACAGCAGAACCACTGAGAGAACTCAGCAGGGAAAAGCATTGCATCTGACCAATGAAGCAGCAGAATGACTGAGAGAACTCAGAAGTGAAAAACATTGGATCTGACCAGTGGAGCAGCAGAACCACTGAGTGAACCCAGCAGGGAAAAGCATTGGATCTGACCAATGAAGCAGCATGAAGCATCAGAACCACTGAGTGAACCTAGCAGGGACAATCATTGGATCTGACCAATGAAGCAGCAGAACCACAGAAAGATCTCAGCAGGGAAAAGAATTGGACCTGACCAATGAAGCAGCAGAACTACTGAGAGAACTCAGCAGGGAAAACATTGGATCTGATCAATGAAGCAGCAGAACCACTGAGAGAACTCAGCAGGGAAAAGCATTTGATCTCACCAATGAAGCAGCAGGAAGCATCAGAACCACTGAGTGAACCTAGCAGGGACAATCATTGGATATGATCAATGAAGCAGCAGAACCACAGAAAGAACTCAGCAGGGAAAAGAATTGGACCTGACCAATGAAGCAACAGAACTATTGAGAGAACTCAGCAGGGAAAACATTGGATCTGATCAATGAAGCAGCAGAACCACTGAGAGAACTCAGCAGGGAAAAGCATTGGATCTCACCAATGAAGCAGCATGAAGCAGCAGAACCACTGAGTGAAACCAGCAGGGAAAAGCAATGGATCCGACCAATGAAGCAGCATAACCACTGAGAGAACTCAGCAGGGAAAACCATTGGACCTGACCAATGAAGCAGCAGAACCACTTAGAGAACTCAGCAGGGAAAAGCATTGGATCTGACCAGTGAAGCAGCAGAACAACTGAGAGAACTCAGCAGGGAAAAGCATTGCATCTGACCAGTGAAGCAGCAGAACCACTGAGAGAACTCAGCAGGGAAAAGCATTGGATCTGACCAGTGGAGCAGCAGAACCACTGAGTGAACCCAGCAGGGAAAAGCATTGGATCTGACCAATGGAGCAGCATGAAGCATCAGAACCACTGAGTGAACCTAGCAGGGACAATCATTGGATCTGACCAATGAAGCAGCAGAACCACAGAAAGAACTCAGCAGGGAAAAGAATTGGACCTGACCAATGAAGCAGCAGAACTACTGAGAGAACTCAGCAGGGAAAACATTGGATCTGATCAATGAAGCAGCAGAACCACGGAGAGAACTCAGCAGGGAAAAGCATTGGATCTCACCAATGAAGCAGCATGAAGCAGCAGAACCACTGAGTGAAACCAGCAGGGAAAAGCAATGGATCTGACCAATGAAGCAGCATAACCACTGAGAGAACTCAGCAGGGAAAAGCATTGGACCTGACCAATGAAGCAGCAAAACCACTGAGAGAACTCAGCAGGGGAAAGCATTGGATCTGACCAATGAAGCAGCAGAACCACTGAGAAAACTCAGCAGGGAAAAACATTGGATCTGACCAGTGAAGCAGCAGAACCACTGAGAGAACTCAGCAGGGAAAAGCATTGGATCTGACCAATGAAGCAGAAGAACCACTGAGAGAACGCAACAGGGAAAAGCATTGGATCTGACCAGTGAAGCAGCAGAACCACTGAGAGAACAGAACCACTGAGAGAACTCAACAGGGAAAAGCATTGGATCTGACCAGTGAAGCAGCAGAACCACTGAGAGAACTCAGCAGGGAAAAACATTGGATGTGACCAGTGAAGCAGCAGAACCACTGGGAGAACTCAGCAGGGAAAAACATTGGATCTGACCAATGAGGCTGCGTTTGTCCTTCAGAAACAGTAGTACCACTGGAATCACAAACACACTCAGAATAATACCCACAAAAGGACGACATATGTGAAAACATTGTCTAATTAGGCATGACGCCCATCTCTGTTTTAGGGTTTAGATTTGTTGGTGGGGTAGTTCGTCTTTATGTTGCCTTAAGAACTCCAACAACCACTGCCCCTTTGGCACTACTCGGCCAGCCATCTGGGGTCTAATTAGATGGGTGCGCCAAATTCTAATAATAATAATAATAGCGTATTATTTATGTAGCGCTTTTATCCATAGTGCTTTACATAGATCATATTTACATACGTTTGTATTACCCAAGTGAAATTGGTACTCACTTTAGAACTCACTTCAGAACGATGAAAGGCTGAGTTAGTACTGCCTGTATTTGAACCTGCCGCCTGCAGATCACACACAGATCATAGCAACGAGTGCTCAACCCATTGAGCTTGTCTTGATATGATATGATAGGTCATTAATAAGGCATTTAACACCCAGAGGTTTCTAAGCAAGGACGCAGGGATCGAACTTGTATTGCTCTTTGTCGTCTTGCTTCCAAGGCGAGCATGTTGCAGCTGAGCTATCCTTACTTATCTTATCCCAGCAATAGTTAATCAGAGAAAGCAAATGTAGCCCAGTTGCCAGGTACGGAAGGTAGCTGAATAAGCTGACCTCATAGGGCGCAAACAAAGCAAGCATCACTTTTTAAGGCCAAGACTGGTCTCCTTTTTAAAATGTCGATTTCTCCTCCTTTCACCCTAAAATAATATTCTTTTGAGGTTTACCATGCAGACATCCTATTGCTGTATTGCTTCCTTGCACCAATTGGCCCACAAATTCACCCAGAGGTGTCTACAAACCGCCCCTCGATATTGGGAATGTAGGTTGTGGTCAGTGCTTATTGTGGTACGAGGAATCAAGGAGGTTCTAACATGGGCATGGCTTAAGTATGGGAAGGATAAAGGGTTGGAAACTGCATTACTCCCAGGCCCAAGGAGACCAGCAGGAGAGGTGGGTGTATTTCTATTACATATTTTGCTGCACTTTGTTTGTTTATTGCAGGCTCTGATCCGCAGGCATCCCTTTCACAGGAGTGGAGGTTGCACCAAAGAAATCTAAATCTGTGCTATGTTATGTGTGAAATAAACCATTTCTGGTATTTAGGTTCCCTTCACATATCACGCAACAATGCCATGTGGTGAAAGGGCAGCCTGTGGAAATCTGCACCTCTGATTAAGAAACAAAAGGAGAGGCGGGCACACTGCTATCATACCTTTTGGTGCACCTGCCTCTCCTTTTTTGTCTATCCTGATGTGCTAACCCTCACAGGCAGCCTTTTCACCATGCAGCTCTGTTGAGTGAAATGGCTGCCTTAGGGGGTTGACACTCTAGGGCTCAATGAAGGAGCCCGAAGCACTTCTCGGAGACTGCCGGGACTCCACGACGACCAGCCCCAGCCCACTTATAGCCCTGATTGAGGTTATCTGTGCCCTGGCGATGCATTGCATAACGCTTCGGGCAAGTAGTTAACATCAGGGATCATGCTTCCTCTAACCAAATACCATGTTGTGCCCATTCACCTATTGCAATGGTGCTAGATTTGCTGTTTGTACGGACAAGATGGTGCCCATTTGGCAGTGAAGCCCTGGTGACCCGCTTAGAATTTCCTCTCCATAGAGCGTGCCCTGGGCATCAGCTTATTTGTTGTCTGCTCAGTCTCTCGTGCCAGGTTTGCAGTTATCTCGAGCTGCTGCGGCCTATCATTTTCATGTGCCGAGTCAGCAAAAATATAATCTTCCCCAGTGACACTGACCTCTTCAACCCAACCTTAATCACCAAAAGGGCACATTATCTCTGCAAACCCCAATTAGTGGCCGGGAAACGTCCTCTCTTCCATTATGCGCTGTGCTTGCTCCTTCGCCAGAAGATATGCCATGTATTTCTCACTACCGCTTCCCATGCTGCAGTATCAGCCCCACCCCCCAGCTGGCTGACCCCCACATACAGTAGCCCGGATTCAAAGGGAATGTGTGCCGAACAGGACTAGTGTGATTGCGAGTAATAGCAGCTCAAGCCAGATGTCTCCCGCTTCTAAGAGCTGTAATAAGAGATCGTATTCACACACAATGGGCCTCATTCCGAGTCGGCCGGCCTGGTATTAGAGTGCCGGTATTCGTGAATATCAGCACTTTACCGGACTGGCCGACTACAGGTTTGCCTGTGGGGAACATGGGTTGGAGGTAAGGTTTGCCTGTGGGGAACATGGGTTGGAGGTAAGGCGGGTGCCCTACTGGCAAAAAACGCCAGCATGATGGCAACACTGTCACTCCGGCACTCGCAATCTGTCGGAAACGGTAATAGCCTTTGCCAGTATCCTGGCGGGTTTACCGCCAGGATACCAACCCGCCAGGATAGCGGCAGGGTTATAATGACGCCCAATGTTGTGTTTTTTGGTGCATGCATAAGAGCAGTTTTCTATTGCATCATCATCTCAAAAAATCGTTCCTGTAGCCACAGGTGTTCTTGTTACACACATTAGCGGTCCTTAATTTGGGAAAAGGAAATAAATAAGGACACCGATGTTGTAGTAATTTTGCTTTTAAGGCCACACAGAAATGATTTAGATGTACATGAGGTATATAGTGGGGGCCTTGAAAACCATGCGTGTTATTTAGGCGCTCTCTGGCCCACATTATTTCAGAAGTGTGGCTCAGTCTCTCGGCTACTTCATGAATTGTTTCTCGACTTTACAGTACACACAATAGTGGACACACAGACACAGGATCCAGGACGAAGCAGGTGGTAGACCTCTTTTAGCACAGTACCTGATGGCAGGGGCATCATTTAGGGGGGGGAGGGGTAGGAACTGTAATACATATCTGCCCCTTTGCAGCACCTATGTCTCCCATTCGCTTCTGGCAGAGTCAGACGTTCTTGTTTGGTTTGCTTTTGCTGTGAGGTGTTGCTCCTAGTTTCTGTGGGTTTTCGTTAAGGTTAAAGGTCATAAAATGTCATCTGGGGGGGTGCGAAGGGTGAGTGATGTAATTTCACTACCCCACTGTTTCATGAATTTCATGGCAAAAAGGCGGAATCTAATATAATGTACCATCTTAGTACTCAGGTTCTTGTTCTAAAACCCCAGTAGCATACAGGGTAACAACATTCAACCTACCCCACAAACATGTATGGGCTTAGTGGACATGCATGGGCATAGTGGGCTGATAATGATACCTGATATCTTGTAGCACGTGCAATGCCGCTTGTAGTGCTTCAGAACGCATGACGCAGAAACGGTAGCATTGAGCGAGTCCGGCTGACGTCAGAGTAGCACTGCGCATGCGCTGGGCAGAGATGAGCAAGTCTTTATAGACTTCAAGATTAAGCCACCAGCATGTTTATGGGTGAGTTGTAAGGATGCCTGGGGCGGTAAAGCATTCCACAGTCCACCTACCTTACATTTAGGCACCCCCGCATAAGGTGAACAGCGCAGAAATGAAACTATCTGTGTTTATGGAACAACGAAATCTAGACCATTAAGCGTGCTTCTATGAGCTATACAAAAATAAATATAAATATAAATATATAAATATAAATAGCCCATTAAGCCTGCTTCTATGAGCTATACAAAAATAAATATAAATATAAATATATAAATATAAATATAAATAGCCCATTAAGCGTGCTTCTATGAGCTACCACCTAGGACCTTGCTTTTATGACTCTTGCAGTCTTTGCGATTCTGATCTAGTAGGCGGCTACACCATGGCCCCTCGACTATTGTCAAAGATGATTCTGGCTGCCTTTCTCTGAACGGCACGGGGCCATCTTATGACTTTAGAACAGATTACCGAAATAGCATACATGGGTATAGGCAAGGCAAACAAAATGGCGGCCCTCGCCAATGAAGTACTACCTCAGGGTGAAGTTGCTGTCAAGCTTCTAAGGATTTGCCAAAGGAAATGGGGGGGGATTCTTATCATATGGAATGAGAACTTGTCCATCATGATTCAAAGACTCCACAACTGAGGTAACTAGCCTGGACTGGTCTGCCAGAGACTGGTGCCATGGACATGGGAGTTTGAAACTTAGCAAAATGTGGTGGGGGGAGAACAGGGACGTCATTTGGGGGTCGCCAGGGGACACAACTCCGACCCCTGAGGTCTCCCTTGCTACCCCTATTTTGCCTATTTTAAAAAGAAATGTATTTCTATTTATTATTTTTTGTAATGTAAGCTCCTGGGCCGTGGCCAGCGCCATGTGGCTCTTTGTTTCTGGAGTGGCTGGCTTTCTTATTCACGCCTCTTGAAAAGAACAGGGTGATCAGCAAGTGTAACATTTTGAGCAGTGACCCTAAATAAGAAAGAATAGGAATAACACAAAATTGTCTTTCTGGAATTATAAGCAATAAATGCTAGACTCATTAAAGGTTTATTTCAGGCACACTTCAGGGGGTGAGTCACTGATTTAGTCTGTGCTTAAACACCTCAACTCAGCCTTTCATCCTTCTGAGGTTGATAAATGAATCCCAACACAGGTTGGGTTATATTATATGTATATTTGTTCTATATAAAGTGCTTCAGCATAAGTGCTATATAATAACACATCATTTGGCCTTGGACGTCTGCTTGCATTCACAGTAATTTCGTAATATGGGCCTATACACACTCATATTAACGATACATATGGGAGTCCATTCTTGTATGAAATGTCTATCACAGCATAGTGATATCGTTAACATATGTTTCATAGTGTACTTAGGAACAATTCAAGGGGTGAAAGATCGCATTCCATCACTCCCTGGGATGTTACTTCGGGGTGTGGTCAAATTACATCACTTCCTGTGATGTCATCAGAAGTCAAGGGTCGTGTGATGTCACTTCCCCCACCCCTGGCATTTTGGTGAAATGACGTCCCTGGGGCAGTCAGCCACACCTCTGTTTTAGCTGTATTCAAGGCAGGACCGTTTAACAATCAATAACAATCATTGACATGTTGGGCATGTAATACATGCATATAATAAATGGCATCATGGAATATCTTTGTAAAAAACATGTAAATACTTTCCTTATTGCAGTCTGGTAATGACAGCAATACTTACCTGCATTCAGAAAATTGCATTACTGCAGTAGCTGTGATAACTTAATACAGTTGGACTGTAACAATACAATCCTTTAAGATTCTTTTATTTTAAAATATTTTTCTGTGACTGTGCCTAGCCAGGATGTTTTAGGTAGTGTGTTCATTTGATGCTTTTCTGAATATGTAACGCGTGAGAGTGTGGGATGTTTTTACCCATGCATCCAAGCCCTACCATAAAACTGTGCAGTACTGGCATGGAAAACATCATGATGGCCAGAACTCACCAGAGAGTGCACAGGGAAAACATGAAGAATAGGCTGCCACCCATTTTTGCCTATGTTGTGAGCACAGGAGGGCACTGCCTAAAACCACCATTGGGCTACACACACAGTAGCTTGAAACCATTGGGAATGGCAATGCTGATTGCCAAAAAGGCAATTCAGAACTGTGGGGAATTCATTTTCTTAATCCCAAAAATGGTTGCATTACCAGTACTCACCACTATCAGAAAGCCGGCGTTTTAAAACCACCAGACTTTTGTGTAAAACTGAACAAATGAAACAAAACCAGACCAAGGAAAGACTTGCTAAGAGGTGGATACAATGTAAAACTATATTCTGAAATGACTTGAAGGAAGTAATTATTTAATGTATAGGTACAAATTGTCAGTTTGATTTGAATGTAGAAAACTGGGAACAAAAAGTGACATTTAGCTGAAACCTGGCTTAGTGAAACTGGATTCTGCCTGACAACTACCCCCGACAGGAGAAACCTGTTCAGCCACTCTTCCCAGGCCTAGCTGCATCCTGCTGCCCCTTGCCAAAAGGAGTTGTCACCTCTCTGATTAGATTAGGGGTGGAGCACCTGGGAACTGGAAGGAACAGAACAATGCAACTCCCTTGACTCAGGCAAATGTTATATTGGGGGCGTTGTAAAGTGGCTTCCTCTTAGGGGAAACTGGGAGGGGCAGTGCCTCTGCTAGCAGCTGAGCTTGGGGGAAGTGGATAAACCAGTTATTCCACCCTGTGATGTGGGAAGCCACACTCCTTTTGACCAGAGCATAATTTTAAAAAGATAGATAACTCATAGTGCGACTTGTCAGAATTATATAAGTAATATCATTATTTTTGTGATTTTTCTGTGAACATTTTGAGAGGCGTTAGGACCCTGTGGTGTATTCTGGGGGGTTGCTAGCAGAAAATAGGGTCTCACTCCAAATGTCTGCATGTTAAAAATCTGACACTTCATCAATTAATGTCCATACTCCTTGCGCACATGTGTTTAATTTTGGGTAAATGTCCGATATTGCAAAACCAGTTAAAAAACGCAAAATGTTGTCATTTTTTAATGCAAGCCCCCAGGAAGATCAGAGGTGGACAAGCATGGACCATAAGGAATATATAATGTGCACATGTAATTTCAACAAATTGTATATCTTGGAAAGATGTATTTGAATCAAATATAGATTTGTGGGCAAACTGACCAGGGGAGGATCCTCTGACCCATAAACAGACCTCATCATGATGACAATCCATTTCCTTCCCCCAATCATGGGAGAGGGGAGAATTGGGTCAATGACAAGTAGAGAGGGACAGGCTTAGCTAGGCCCAGGCACACACCCATTTTCAAAACACATAAAAAGAGACTGCTGGGACAGGTAGGGACATTCAATTCCATTTGCTGCGGAGCATGCTGACCGACGACTTCACATCCAGAGATCCAGACTTCAAATCCATCAATCTCCAAAGACCACAACTTTACTTCAGAACTTAAAGCAAGGGCCTAAACCCACAAACTGAGAACTCTTCTCAGCAGGCCTCAGCAACCTTAAAATCATTTGCAAACTATTCCACAGCCGGGTGAGCTGTTTGAATTCTTTTGCCAAGAACAATTGCCAGAGACCAGACCAGAGATCCAGAGTGACCCAGACCGCTGTGAGCAGAACCAGAGAGCTGACCCAGATCACTGTGAAGTGCCGAGACCAGAACCGGAGTCCAGTCCAAAACCTGACCAGATCCGTGGCGAGGCCTATTTCAAATTTATATTGTGAGTACCTAGCAGAACTGTGCAGAACCAATATCTTAGTTAAAATAATCTAATCCAAACTATTTTAACCTAAGTAGAACAGCCTCCTAGAAATCGTGTCATCTGTCATTTGTAAAGCTGCACAACTGTCACCTGTCAATTCTGAAGCTGCAAGCTGTCACCTGTCATTTTGAGTTTTACTTTAAATGCGAAAATCTACCTTTATTTAATCGTCCGTATCTCTGGAACCGTTTGGGCTAGGAACGAAATGTAACTTTCATCTGAAAGCTTAGAATCTAAGCTTTCCAACGAACTTAAAACCAATCGCAATCGCAAATTTTGCCACGATTTGCGATTTGGCCTGATTTCTTTACCTGTAAAAAGACAGCAGCTCTTTGCTTTCCTGTGCTAAAAATGTGTTTGTTTCTTAATCACCATCGCTGAATCTTTGCTAAAGTGAGCCTGAGCTCATCCCAAGTATCTCTCACTCACTCTGAACCTCCTAAAGGGAATTAAAAGCATTTTCAGCATATTTCTCACTTCACTGCCACCACATTCAAAGCACTTGGGCCTGTGTTTTAAAACTCATACCTGTTTTCTCTAAGCTTGCTGGGGTGGGAATTGAATTTCGTATTGTATTTGATTACATTCCTGAGAACTGTGTGCTTCTCTTTCCATCTCCTTCCATTTCTTACATTGCATAGGGGAGGGGGTGAATTGCCAGAGAAAAAGTGATTATCTTATCTTTTGCTAAACTCATATCAAGTATTTCTGTACTGCATTTTATTCCTCATTGCTTTTCCCTTGAAATCATAAAAGTATGTTTGCTACTTTATCCATCCTATACTAACTCCTCATTGATTGTAAAGAAATGTGCTAGTGCCAGATTACCCATTGTTGATCAACATCATAGGTCTAAGTGTACTGTCAGATATTCATTTATTATAAAGTGTGATATATATATATATATATATATATATATATATATATATATATATATATATATGTATATATATATATATATATATATATTGTCTAAATTCTCAAATAAACCTTTTAATTTGCAAAACAAACCTACTTCTTGGCTCAGTGGGGTCAGGGGGATTCTAAGAGGGGGTTGTTATACAAGGGTGGTCATCCAGAGTACTGAACTAGACATAAAAATATATTAATAAGGGTTTTCCTCAGCATCCCAGACTAGGCATTGACTTGGCTGCAGTGTTGATTGAATATCGCTTACAAGAGCAACAATCTACCTGGCCCTTATCACTTATTCCAAACTGAATAATGTCTTTTAAATTCATTTTGATTGAACCGATTAAAATATTTTTGGCAGCACATTATAGGCTGCATGTTAGTGTTATTTTGTCCTCTGAACAAATTCTACATTGATTTTGTGTATCAACAACTGGAATGTCTCTTGATTTAAAGCAAGGAAGAGACCAAACATTAAAGGCGATGCTGGTGCGGCCATTTATTATAAAGGGTAAAATAACCTTTACCACACATTAGACTTCTGCTACCTTATTGGCGAAATCTGACTTCGACCTCGTTCCTCTATTTGTACATGAAACTCCTGTGTGACTTCTAAAACCTTTCAAAAGTTTGGTAAGTGGTACTTTAGATAGCTCCACCCAGCATTACATATTTAATGGTAGGAGCAAGAGACCGGAGAACCATGGTACTCTACAGTCCCGCCTGGTGTAAGATGTACCAGTTCTTAAGAAGTATCGAAGCCCTTGGAAGCTTGCTGTCTTCCCTCCCATCCAGGTCTTAGGGCGATTGCACCTAACGTTCGCATCAATAGGTTGCCCCCGTTGCCCACCAGGGTTGATTCCATGCGGCTACCTTACCTAAAGACCAATAGGCACACACGAAACAGAATGTTTTGTTCCATGTAAAACGCTGGCAATATTTTCAATGGCTTTTGCAGCACATGGCAAGTGAAAGAAGGGTCATTAACTTGGCCCGATTGTGTGGGCCAGGCTTTCGCACATGCTTCCGAGAGCCAGGATAGGTTCGTCCAGCAAATAAGGAGCTCATCGAATTTTAAGGATGTTCAGCATAAGGCCAAACTTTGTGACATTTACGGAAACAGGATGTACGGTGAAGCCATCGCTTGCTTTGAATTGATTGCGGGTTGTGTGCTTCGGTCAATGTCGCCAACTCTGAAGGAGAAGTCGGATTGATCGAAGTAGCCAAAGTTAGTTCTGAAAACCCTACAACAGGGACAGCAACCTTTGGATCTCCAGGGAGTTTTTGATTGCAATTCCCAACAGTCTTAGCTAGGAAAGTCAATGGTGAGGGATCCTGGGTGGCACAGTCCAAAACCTTTGGAGAACCGTACCGTGGCTGGCATCTTCCCACGCTAATGTTTGCCAGGCAATCGCTATGCTATTTTTGAGCTTGTGGGTGGAGGTCCACTGTAGGGTTTAATTTATTTTGAGATTAGAAAGAGTAGAACTGAAAGATCTTTTGCCTCAGGGCTTTATTTTTTTTATACCGCTCTAGTTGAATCACTTTTCTTTGACTTTGGTTGGAACTTTCCTGCCTTCCATTGCAGGCTTGGAAAGTGAAGAAGCAGCTGGGCTCTCAAGCCTTCCCCACTTCCAGTCCGCGAGAGATCCGTGGACACACACACGGCGGTCTCTCTTAAAGGGTCACCATGTAGACCAGTTGGTTCCTGTAGCTTCCCAATGGCACCAGAAAGACACGGAGAAAGAAAGCAAGGCACACAGCAAACCTAGCTTAATTCCAGCTACTCAAAACCCCTGCCCTGAACTTCCTGCAGCTAACAACACTCTGTGCTGAGGATAAGAGTGGCATAAGAGGTTGGAAGCACCTGGGCGATGACGTGCTCAAGCTGCAGCGGCCAATGGACAGCGGTGAAGGCCAAGCTGCAATGGAGCTCTGTTGCTCCATACAAGGTGAAAGGACCAGGTCGGCTCCCTCCGTGTGAATACCAATCCCTGGTGACGCGTCAAGATCCCTTGCCCGGAATTGAAAGCAGACAACTGAAATTGGTGCAAGCAGCGCAACCTAGCATGTGCCGAATGTGAAGGCTGCATGCTGCCTGACTTTAGCATGTTGTGAGCGTCTACACGCTGGGATGAATCCAAGGATCTTATCACTCCTTTCCCAGAGCTGTCCCGGCTATCTGAGGGAGGACCACCTGGGGAGGTGACTCTCAGGGGGACCCGATAGCATTGGTGGAGGAAGACAAATACCATCCTTTCTCCTAAAAGGATGCTTCCTCAGCCCCCCTGCCTTAATGGCATATTGTTACCCTCACTCTCCATCTATTTGTAAAGTTGGTGTTGTCTAATCTCCAAAATCCTACAAGGGAGAATATGCAGGCCACTGAAACAAGGAAGAGATGTGGAGTAGTGAAGATCACTCAACAGGCAACTCAGTACCCATATCCCCGGAGTGATCAAAAACCTAACCTGCCCGCCAAAACTACTGAAAATACTTCTTCAAACTCTGCATACAAGTCAGCAAACTTACCATTCGAAACAACTGCGAACATCTTCCCAGTCTGACTTCCCTTCTTCTAAGGATAGCAGTACTGCCACGAGGAAGCTATGCCAAGTTATGAACAACAGTGAAGACTCAGAACATAAGCAGTGCCCTAGTTGTTTTGTGCGCATATTGGCCGGTGGGACATTTAAGCAGAAAAAACAGCTAACAGGAAGGAGTGGCTGGAGAGGTCGAGTACTCTTGGTGCTGACCGAGGGACTGCTGAGAGAATGCGAGGTTCGTGGAGCCAGCCGGCTCACAGGCAAAACAAAAGGAGGCAGACTGCAGAGATCGGTATGCTGTGGGAATGCCAGAGGTGGAAGGATGGCCTCCTGGCATGCAGCTGTACTGAAGAGCAGCCTCTGCATTGTTGGAGCCCAGAGCAGCACATAATAGGGAAGCGAGATCCGTGAGAAGAACAGAAACCGTCAAGCAGAAGTGGCAAGCCCAAAGGAAGGAAGCAGGACGCCAACCAGCCGCTGCAGGTTTAATGCAGGAGAAGCCATTCCCGCTACAGCAAACTGGTGAGTCCATCCAAGGGAATAGGAAACACTGGGGCATCGGCAATGGGACTATAATTGAAAAGAAGTGAATTAAGCAGATAAGAAGAAACAAAAAGTGCCATATTTCTTAAAGAAACAGAGCAGAACAAATATAAGAATATGTCAAGTTTGCAAGTCTGCACAATACACATACGAGAAAGCCCTAACAAAAGACGATACCAGGCATTTCAAGTGTGTTTTGTACAAGAGACCAATTGTTTGCATTTAAGAAAAGCCCTGGCAAGAGAGTATACCAGGCAGACCCAGGATGCAGAAGTGTGCAGATGAGAAAAGCCCAGGTAGGAGACTATACCAGGCATTGCAAGTCATAAGTGTTTGATATGATGCAAAGAAGTGTTTACATGTAAAAGAACCTCGGCAGGCAAGTATACTGGGTAAAGAAAAAAAAAACTGGACAATCTATAAAATACACTGCATGAGAAAAGGATAAGGATACATCAGAAAGATTGTGATTGAGACATATCAACGAGAATGAAGAGAACTGGCAGGAGAGTACACCAGGTAGTCTATTAATAATCAGAATGTATCCCAAACTACTATGTACATTAATTATATTGTATCAAAAGGAACTTAAGGAACCAGTATAAATATGAATGAAGAGAAATCCAGGGGAAGGGAACCACCCTTTGGAATTGTGAACTTTATCCTCCTGGAACCATTGTGTTGGAGTTAAGCATTTTCCTTTTTGAACATTTATACATCTTCCAAGGCCAAAGACATTTCCCTTTTCACCTTACAGTTGATTTTTAGAATGTAGAATAGTATTCTGGGAAGAGGAAAGTTTGCTTTGGACATCTTGACAAAGGACAGACCCATTTCTTTTGTTATAGGTAGTGATAATACCCTTTAGAACAGGAACAGAGAGGCATTTTCAACACCCATTTCTGTTCAATAAAAGTCTGTGGCCAAATCATGAATCACCTGTGCCCGAGTTTCATTGTTGGCTCTGCACAATGCAGTAGGGAAGGTGCCAGGCAAGTGCCCTGGCAAACAGGAGTCAGTGCCACATACAGAACATGCATAAGTGCAACGACAAGAGATAAGTGATCAAATGTGGAGACGGATAGGATAAAAATAAAAGGAAAGAGAAGAGAGATAACAAAGAAACAAGGTCCAGCTCAGTTGACACCGCACAAGTGCATCAAATAATTACAGACCGCAATGCAGTACATAAACCTACCTAAGATGTTCCTGGGGCAGCCTGGAAAACCGCCCATGCCATGGGACCGCTGGAAGAAATCATTTGAGCACTATCCTACCGTAGTATGTGGCACAAATTGTGCACTGGAGAGGAAGTAGTACCTACTGCTGCACTGGCTCGGAACAGCCGGACAGGAGCAGTTGGAGAACCTGACAGATCGGCCCGATGCGGGTGCAGGAGATCTGAACGAGTATGAAAATTGCATGAAAATGATAGATGGACATTACAAGAAGAAAATAAGTATCACCCTGGAGTGATACCTCTTTGGAAAGAGGGTGCAAGAAGAAGGGGATTCTGTAGAACAATACATTAAAGCCGTGCAAGGTTTTGGCAAGAGCGTGTGCTATTGGAAAACAGATGGAGGTGAGGCTGAAAGATCAGTTCATGTTGGAATGCAGGAATAGCAAAGTAAGGGACAAACTGTGGCCAAGAAGTGATCCAACACTGCAAGAAGTTCTCTTCTTCACTGAGGCATGCGTGAAAGCATTAGACGAGAGGAGCAGGAAAAGGCAGGCAACTGAAACCAGCAAAACCACAAATGAGGTAGCAGTTGTGTAGCCTGCATCAGCGTCAAGAAATTCTGTGAACAACCCGGAACTCCTGAATGCAAGCCGCAGGCCAGATTGAGGATGTAGTCATCTTGTAAGAGGATTGAATAGAGGAAGGGGCAGCCGGTGTTGTTCTCATATTGGAGAGAAACAAAGGCGCTTCAGATGTGCCAAAGACGTACACTGGGCAAGTCGCCCAAACTACCCTGAACGTCCATTAATTTGTAGGAAGTGCAATATGAGGGGACATGTCACATGGTGATGTAGTTCAACAGAATGGGCCTCATTCCGAGTACGGCGCTAACCAATGGCGCTATTAACGCCTTGGTTGACGCCGTACCCGGACCGGCAGCGCCTTGGTGGATGGCGGAATTACCGCCCCATTCCAAGGTTGGCGGGGCGGTAATTCCCCATTCACCAAGGCTCTTCCCCATTCCCAAATGAGCCCCCATAGGGCTCAATGGGAATGGGGAAGATGCAAATAACGGTGACCCTTCATTACGGTCACCGTTATTGGCTTGGAGGCCCCTTTGCGCCCTCGACTTTAACACCTGCTCAAAGCAGGCGTTAAGGGCGAGGGCGCAAAGGGAACTCGGAGTATGGCGGTAAGGGATCACCGCCACCGGTCTCATTACCGGTGGCCGCTATCCCTTACCGCCATACTCGGAATGAGGCCCAATATGTCCACTGTATAGAGGAACAGTACACCAAGGAAGCAGAAGAAAGCATACACGTTATACCCAATGAGGATAAAGCACTGGATAGCCCCACAGTAGTGATACATGTGGAAATGAAGCCCATAATCATGATGGTGACACTCCTTGTTACCATGGAAGAAATATAATTCAATATTTGACAGGAGAGTACTACATGAGCTTCACAACCAGCCAGCAAGGATAGTTTCAAGCCGATTTATGATTAGGATATAGTAGTGCAAGGTAAGGTTGATGTGACAGAATAGGTGGGCCTGCAATTACCGAGAAGGGCTCACCAGAAAAAGTTGGTTGTGAAACTGGATTCCAACTTTGAAGACGCAGTATATAAGTTTGCGGACAAGCCAGAAATAAAGAAGCCAGGCCAATGGAAATATTTAGGCTATTCAATTTACGGATCGTTAAACCAAAAGGAAAGCATGGGCAAGATGAATTTATATGCAATTTCATTGGTGAGACAAATGAAGAAAGTAAATGGTACATTTGCCAGATTGTCCATTATTACAACACTTAGATTTTACAATCAACAAGTGTTACCTAAAATTACATATGGTGCTGAAGTGTACCCTTCGAATCTAAAAATAAATTTCATAAAAATTGAATCTCTTTTTTGCAAAAGAGTAATCTCCCCAATGCTGTCCCGATGGTCAGTCTTGGATACGAACTCGGACTTCTCTCTATTCGATACTTTATAAATGGAAAGAAGTTGTCTCTTTTCAGAAAAATTTTAGATCCACCTGTCAACTCACTGTATTTGGATCTGGTTGGTCTGATGCACTCTCCAGCATCCACTGTGCTGGACTCCTGGATACAAGAATGTGTTACTATCCTGGAGTCAACAAATTCAACTGCGTCTGACCATTATGAGAATCCTGTTGTGGTTAAGAGGAAATGTCAACTCAGATTGGTCACAGATGAACACTGACGCTTGTAAATACAAACTTTTTTCTTATATTGTAGCCACTGAAAAATGTTTGAAAACACTACCAAAATATCTAGGCAAATTCCTAATAGAAAATGGATGAGTGCATTTTTACATTTCAGATTAAATCTATATACAGCCAAGGAGATCATGGGCTGATGGCAGATGTTTCCCAGAGAGCAAAGGCTATGCAGATTCTGTTACGCTGTGGTTGAACTCTGGTTCATCTGTTTATTGAATGCCCAGCTCTATGTTTTATATGTTCATATAATGATGTATCCCTTCAAAAAAATTATTTCTGGATTAGAGTTCTAAATGGCAACAAAGCTTAGTTAAGTATTGACGCAATTAATTCTGTACGTTAGATGTTGTTTTTTTTATAATATTTGGAATTGTATTCATTTTGTAAATGATTGTGATATAATTGTTTTGTAATGTTAATTGTGAAAGGTTTTAACAAACCAAACACAATAAATAAAACAAATTTAAAAAATAGATTTGGAAATCAAGTTAAAGAAAGCAAGAACTTAAGCAGGAAGAACAAGAAGAAGAGAGGAGCAATAGTCTTGTCGAGAGTAAACGAAGATGAGGATGATCATATTTGCAGCTGAAAGTTAGAAAATAATGCATGTAGCAAATCTTGAAGAGTTGAAAGCGACAAGAATGAGCAATAGAAGAGATGTGAAGGTAAAAGGACAGAAAGGGATCAACGATGATGCCAATATAATATGCAGAAGACCAGAAAGGAAAAAAAAGATCAAAGGGGAAACTAATAGGTGTGGAAGGAGAGCCATTGGGAGTGGGAGCTGAGCTCTCAATAAGGAGACGTCTTTAAACATGGAAGTCACTGCTCTTTTCCTCTTATATCTTCTACGTATGTCAACCTCAGTGAATTCAATTGTCCGCAGAACACTACCATCACTTAATTATCCAGATACTAGCAGGATATTATCACATTCTTTCTTTGGTTACACTCTGAACAATTACCATCCATTTCAACAACATCTTACTGTATGTGGGATGTCTGTTTGTTCTACTCCTTCCATTTATCTTCTATCCTCAATATAGCTTCTCTCTGGGCTCTCTTCAATATATAAAGCTGCAATCATCCCATTTTCCTTCATTGGCATAACCATCATTAGCACCCTGGG
Source organism: Ambystoma mexicanum (assembly GCF_040938575.1). Taxonomy (NCBI): domain Eukaryota; kingdom Metazoa; phylum Chordata; class Amphibia; order Caudata; family Ambystomatidae; genus Ambystoma; species Ambystoma mexicanum. Next base: position 1,422,981,959 of record NC_090922.1, on the reverse strand, counting down.
AGGCGCCCGCAGCCAAATAAAATGCTCGGAATGCAGGCTATATTCACAAAGGTAAGCCCGCATTCCAAGCACTTTCATTAAGTATTCGGGGCGCTTCCATTCCCTTCCCCATGCCCCCTTCCCACTCAGCACCCGTGTAGTTTCCTACTACACAGGTGCGAATGGTGTCTTGTTTTTCCCCCAAAAAAGAAAAAGAAACTCACCTTTATTGCGTGGCAGCAGGCCCCGCAGTGTTGCTGTTCCACAGTCCTTTTTCATGTCAACAACAATGAAAACGGACTGCAGCTTTCAGTGGCCCGTTACCAAAAGGGTCGCCCTGCCGTCTCAGGCTATATTGTCTCAGTACACTTTCCCTTACTCAGTTCAGCCTTACAATTATTTCAAAGCTCTGCCACATGCCAAGTACCACTTCTGCTCAATCTTTGTTCATTATTGAATGTTGGATAGTTTAATGATGGATCTCAAGCAGCATATTCATGTGTTGAAAATGAATTGTGAACAATATTCAAACATATCATTTTATCTATTGCCATCAAGACATAACTTGTAAACTATTTAGTGTTCAAATAGTTGTAATAATCTTATTGTCACAGTATATTTGTGCAACTGGTCAGGATAAGATTCAAATGGAATATTATGGAATTTTCACATGTATTAATTTATGGAAGATGATATGGATCTCTGTGTTTAGAAAACAATGGTGTTTGGTATTAAATCCTTATTACGAAGTGTATTATTTATAATATGTAACGAGTTACATGTAGAGAATTGTTTAAAATTGTTAACAATTTTTAAAACATTTTTACAATATAGCATTTATGGAATCGTTTACAGAATTCATGGAATTATTTTTAGTATCAACATTGGAATTAAAAATAATTTTTGATCTTTAAAAATAAAATTACAAATATGGCGCCATTCTTGTATGGAGATATTTTTGACAGGATATCAACACATGGAACCATCTTGTTGAGAGTGGGAGACGGAATAGAAGGAAAAGAAGATTTTAGTGCATTAGCATAGAAGTGACAAGAAAGATTGAAGGAACTGATGAGCACAGAGAGAGGGATGGTGTACAGAGAGAAATGAAGAGGGCCAAGGATAGAAAAACACTGATGTACCCATAAAGGAGTATACGGAAGGAGGTGAGTTACTCAGCCATTGCCAACGAGTAAGAATGGTTTGCAAAATAAGATGTGAACCACTTGAGGACAAACCCAGAAAGTACCAAAGGGGAAAGCAAATAAAGAAGAACAGGGTGATCAACAGTATCAAAAGCCTCAGAAAGATCCCTTAGAATAAGAATAGAGGATAGCTTGCTATGCCGAGCAGAGGGAAGTGTGTTTGAGACATGTAGTAGTGCAGACACTGTGGAGTGGGCCGGATGAAAGCCAAATTCGAGAGGAGGAAGAAGAGAGTGAAGGTAGATAAGAAGACATCTGAGAGAAGACAACCCTTTCAAGAAGTTTCGATAATAATACGAGTAGCGATATTGGGTGAAAGTTGGATGACAATGTGGAGTAAAGGGTGTTTTTTCTTCGCATGGGAATGAAATAAAATGACAGCTGTGTCCATACCATTTTGCACTGGCGTTTGGCAATTTTCCGTAATTTCTGTTGAACTGGTGGTGTGTAAAATTAGGTATGTGAGGAGTAAATTGAATTGCATGTGCATATCTATTATGCTTTTTGTAAAAATGACAGAAAATTGCCAAACGCCAGTGCAAAATGGTGTGGACCCAGCTGTCATTTTATTTCATGTCCCATGATTAACTGAATTGGAAAATATATACATTATCGCAGGTGCTAGTAAATCACAATGTTTGGCCACACAGCAACTTTTTGGCTAAAGTTGACATAAGAAAAAAAGGGTAATTTCAAAGAGGAATTGCCACATGTCTACTCTAGACTTCTCAAACAATCCTTAGAGAGAGGCTGGACTTGGGGTAGAGAGAAGGGTAACTGTCTAATCCTGGTTGCGAGAAATTCTTTGAGGGAAACCGCCCAACATTGAAATCTTGATGGTGTCATCACTGGTATGATATATAAATGAGATGCACTATGAGAGAAGGAAGAGAGCTGCTAAAAATTACCAGCTGACAGCCGCAAGGAAACACCAAAAGGAGATTTTGCTGAAATTGCATCTGGGTGGAGCTGTCTATTACTTCTGAGACCTAAAAGCTGGCTGGGCCCTATGGTGAAGAGCTGGAGACCATCCTTGAGAGTGGAGTTACCAGAACCCTGCACTGTCCTCCAAGAGGGTCCTGAAATGTAGCTGGCTTTCCTGAACTTTAAACAGGGGATTTGAATGTAGTAGAATTGGGCCATTGGAAACCAAAAAGTTGGGACGTCTGTTTGCCTGAAATGCTTTCACTTTATAGAGGGCCGGAGTGGTGGGAAACTATGTAGATCCTTAGCCTATTTAACAAAAAATATGAATTTAATTAATTCCACTTGGCAGAACACCACAGGGGGGTTTCGTTAAAATTCAAAATGAACAAATTTCATTCCCAGTGTGCGCTGAAATCTATAGACTGTAATGTAATTGAGTAATCCTTTTTTGCCTGTTAACCCTCTTTTACTTTTAGGAAGAGGTGTGTCTTTGTTCCTAAACTAAAACCTCAATAATCATCCCCATTTTACCATCCAGCTTCCCCAACACAGGCCTTTAACTGGATGGGTGTCTGAAATCCAACTTCTCCAATCATCCCAATTATTTCTGTCTAGCTTCCCCAACATAAGTCTTTAAGTGGAGGGGGGCTCTGAAATCTAAAATTCTCAAATCAGCCCACTTTTTTCTGTCCAAATTCCCCAATACCGGCCTTCAAGCGGAGGGGGCCTGAAATCAACGATTCTCAATCATCCCAATTTGTTGGTCCAACTTCCCCAACACAGACCAACGAAGGGGGGGCAGGTCTTAAAAATCAACTGCTAAATAACCCTGTGTTTATTTTAAAGCAAACGTGTGGGTGAAATACTTGCCATATGCATTTGTACAAATATGTAAACCAAGCCTTTGAAGCGTGCAGGACAATCGAAATTGAACACCATTGCATGTGTGAGCTGATTTTGTTCATTGACCAGTGTAGATTTTTTCTTGAATTGAAATCTGGATATAGTAAAGAATTGTGATTTGTGTGTTTCCCAACCAGCTTTTGTGATTTACTTGTGTAACAAGAAGTTTAATTGTGAGCAACAAAGGAGGATGTGGTGTGCAGTTTAGTGCAATTTATATTACCTATCATCCAAATAAATTCTAATATATTTCCTGTACACAGGCCTGGGTCTTGTCTCATTGGTAGCTCAGGGGGAGGGATCCAAGGGGTATGGGATTAATTGAAAACAGGGCTGAGCAAAGAACTGACATTAAAGAGTTTGTTGTGTGACACCTTGATTGGGGAGGGAAGGAACTCCCCATGCTGAGGGTGGACTCTCAATAAACCGTTGCAAATTGACCGTGCCTGATGGTGCACAGTGGCGTTGGCTGGTGCCCATGGGATGGAGTAAGCAGGGAAGTTCAGGCAGCTATGCTGCTGATATAGAGCTGCCGCCTTGCAGTCCCAGAGCGCTGTACCAGGTGCCGCTGAGGCACTCGAGGAGACGTCAGTCATTAACCTCTTTAGTGCCAATGGACGAGGTATTTCGTCCTTGGAAGTGCATGTTCAGTGCCAAGGACGAGATAGCTCGTCCTTTTCGGCACGTTGTTTTGAGCGATCCCTGCAAAGCAGGGATCGCTCAAAACAGTAATCCAACCCCCGGGCTATGTGAGGGGGAGGTCCCCCCTCACTACCAGGGGGCTGGATTACCTTCATTTTCACGTCGGCGTGCGTAACGCACGTCGGCGTGAAACTGAAAGTAAATCCACAGCAGCAGCCATTTTCGGCTGCTGCGGTGGAGAGAGAAGGTAAGAGCCCTTCTTTGTCAGCCTCGATCTCCGGCTGTATTTCAAGCCGGAGATCGAGGCGGGTATCGCTGGAAAGGGGAGATTGTCCCCTTTCCAACGATACCCATTGTGTGGCATTGCTGCCCGCGGATCGGGTGCAGGGCGCGCGATCCGTGGGCAGCAATGTCACCGGATCAACGCAGATCCGTTTGTGACGCGGGGGGAGGAGGGGTTGCTTACTAGGTAAGTGGCCCCCTTCCCCCTGTGGCCCCAAAGCATGGGGCCACAGCGCCAGAGACCCCCTGGGGGCAGATAATCACTGCCCCCAGGGGTGAAAATAAAAAAAAAAAAAAAATCGAGCGGAGGTGGGAGGTGGGAGGGGGTTTGGGGCCCTGGTGCCCACTAGGCCACCAGGGATTGAGCAAAAAGTGGTGTCCCTGGAAAGGGGACTTTCTCCCCTTTCCAGGGACACCACATATGAGGCATTGCTGGTGACGGATCGGCGCAGAGCGCTCGATCCGTGACCAGCAACCAACTGGACCACCATGGATCCGTTTGTGAGGTGGGGGGAAGGGGGCTGCTTCAAGTAAGCATCCCTCTCCCCCCTCCCAGCCCCCAAAGCATGGGGGCACATGCATGTGAACCCTGGGGCAGATGGCTGACCATCTGCCCCAAGGGAATGAAAAAAAAAATGAAATGATGGGGAAAGGGGGTGGGGGAAGGGGTGGGGGTGGGGGGCCACTAGCCACCATGGATTTTTTACTGAATGAAAGGGGGGGTGCCCCCCAACCGAAGTAGAAAGGGGGCACCCCTTGTAACCCTCCCTGGGGGCAGATATCTGCTCCTAGGAAGGGCCATCTGACCCCAAGGAGGGATGCATGAGGTGGGCCCCCCCTATCTGCCCCCAGGAGGGTTGCATGAGGTGGGGCCCTCCATTTGGGGTAGGAGGGTTGAGGGCCATCTCCCGTTGCAGTACATAATTCGCTGCCAATTTAGGGTGGCCCTCAGCCCCCCCCTCTAAAAAGCAGCCTGTGAATTTGTATCTTTCTTTTTGTTTACCCAACTTCGCTTGGTTCAGATGGCCACATTAGTGTGGCAATCTGCCCCCAGGGTGCCCAAACCCTAGTGCCCCATCTATTGGGGGTCCTGCCCCACCTTTTGGGGTGGCCCTCTCCCCCCTCACCCCAAATGGAGGTGGGGTGTACCTCACGCAGCCGTTTGTAGGAGGCCCATGGAGGCCTGCATGAGGTGTGTCCCCCAGCCATTGGGGGCGGGGGGGAGGGCCACCACAAAAGGTGCGGCAGGACACCCAATAGATGAGGCAGAAGGGTTTGGGCACCCTGGAGGCAGATTGCCACACTAATGTGGCCATCTGCACCAAGCGAAGTTGGGTAAACAATAAAGAAATACAAATTCACAGGCTGCTTTTTAGGGGGGGCTGAATGGCACCCTAAATTGGCAGCGAATGATGTACTGCAACGGGGGGTGGCCCTCAACCCCCCCACCCCAAATGGAGGGCCCCACCTCATGCAACCCTCCCTGTGGGCAGATAGGGGGGCCCCACCTCATGGGGTGGGGGGGGAGGGGGCCCCAAATATGGTGGGACAGGCCCCCCAATAGATGGGGCAGTAAGGTTTGGGCACCCCGGCGCCAGATTGACACACCAATGTGCCCCTCTGCACCAAGGGGAGTTGGGTTACCAAAGGAAAAAAGTGAAAATGGTGGAACGCTTTTTAGGGGGGGCGGTGGGGCACCCCAAAGGGTCAGGAAATTTTCTAATGGGATGGGGCGTTGACCCCCCCGCCAACAACGGAGTGGGTGCCATGTCATGCAGCCCTCCCTGGGACCAGATATCTGCTCCTAGGAACTAACGCCTGAGCCCAGGGAGGACTGCAGGACAGCCTCCCCCCTTATCTGCCCCTGGGGAGGGCTACATGAGATGGGCCGCCCCTCCAATTGGGGTGGGGTTGGATAGATGCACCCCCCTTCTCGTTAGAAAATTCCACAGTGGTGTAGGGGGCCCCTCCGCCCCTGCTAAAGGGCAGCCTGCCATTTTGAGTTGTGTTCTTTGTTTACTATACCTGCCTTGGCGCAGAGGGGCACATTGGTGTGCCATTCTGGTGCCGGGGTGCCCAAAACGCACTGGACAATGCAACAGGGGGGGCGAATATGGGTGGTCTGGTATTTGGGTGGGCTGACACAGATAATATATGTTTTGTTTTTCCCTTTTCAGGTCTTGAGCAGTTCAAGCTTCTCCCTTGTTATGTACGTATGAAATTTTGGTTATTCCAACATTTTATCGTGGGTGGAGGGCAGTGGTCGAAGTTTACGAAAAGAAGTAGTGGAACTACATTCCCTGCTGGCCCCACAAACCTCTTCACCACGCCCCCTCCCACGCCCAATACAAACCCCCACACACATGTTCCAGCTGTTTAAGCGAACGTTCAGTGCAGCGCATTGAAGTGCACGTTTCAAACTTCTTCTAATACTTTAATTTTAAAACAAAACCGTTCCGGAACAGTTTCTTTTTAAAACAAAAGCACAGGAGCGGTAAAACCTAATTAAAAAAAGTAGATGAGCACCGCTCCCAACCGCTCCCACTCACTTCGACCACTGGTGGAGGGCACATTGCTATTGGGATGGGGGTGAACAGGGCCTGTAGTGTTCTGTTGTGAAGGAAGTGGGTGCTCTGGGGAGGTATTGGTGTGGCCAGGAACACACTTGCCGGGGTAGCGCACAAAACGCCCCCCAGTGCAGCTGAACAGTGCTGTTTCCCTGGGAGGGAAGTTTGCCACTTAGCCATCTGTGCAATGTTTTTTTTGTGTGCTGGGGGTTGCCATACACCATTGGTCTTATGCCAGTTTGCTATCACTGTGCAGTCCAGCCTTCTGTGGAGGTAGATGACTGAGAAGTTTCATGTATGTGGTGGAAGGAGCTGAAAAATGTACAGATATATGCCAGACAGTTGTGTTATTGGTAGGCAAAGCACTGAATGTAATTATTGTATGTTTCCGTTGCAGTTGCGGCTACTGAAAAGCTTATGCTGACTTATGTAAGTACCACATATATTACTTGGTAATGTGCGGGTGGAGGGTTACTGTGGTGGGAGAAACTGTGGCTGCAGTGTCAGTGGTGTGGGTGAGAAAGGGACGTGGGGAGGTTCGGGGGCCAGTGATGGGAGTGCCTTGCATTGAGGAAGGTGGCTGCTTTGCAGAAGGAAAAATTGGCCGACATAAGTAGCAGCTCCTTTTCAAAAATGTTGCCGGTAGTAATGCAGATGGTCATTTTTTTCTGAGCATGCTACGCACACTTGATACAGAGAACACTACTTTTACTGCAACGATCCCCATTTCTGTGGTCCTTTTCCAGCAGTCGTCCCAGTGAGCCCAGCCGGGGCCCCCATCCTTTTGCAGGGGGAAAAGCTGTAACGCAGGGTAGCTAGAGGGGCAGGAGGGGTGGGGGGTGAAGTCATTGGCCTTGGGCGTCCATCTCCCAGATGGATATTTTGTCCCTCAAAAGCAGCAGTGGGTGCAGGGTGCCCCGGCAGGGTCCCCATCCCGTCCTAGAGGGGAAAGCTGCAGTGCTGGCCAGGCAGAGATGTAGGGTGGTGGTGGTTGATGTGTGTGACCTTGGCTGCCTCTCTGCCTTGGTAGTCGAGTGGCCCCAAGTTCACCAGTAGTTCAGGAGCTGCGCCCCAATTTCTCACAATCAAAGTGCCCAAAATTGCATCCATGTGTGATGAATGGCGCACATTCTGTCAGAGTAACTATATTCAGAGAGGTTACAAAGCACCCTTGCTGCACAGGTCATATCCTCTGTCAGACTAGTCACCCTGCCAAAGTGTAACGGTGTAGCATGTGCAAGTCACCTTACCACCGTGCAGTGCAGGCAGTGGGCCACAGGAGCAGACAACCTTTACTGATTACAATTGCCCCAGCACAACTGTGTTATTGGCACAATGTGACATACTGTCTTCTTCACCTCTTTCCCACCTCCTTCCCCTGAAACACAAGTGCCAATTACGTAATGACCTACTGTAAATTCACATGAGAGGTGCATGTCCGAATCGGTGAAGTGTGTGTCTGGGATTGTTACAAGAGCCATGTGTTCACGCAATCATTCAGCTAGTTGGTAAACTGTATGTATAGCCATATTCATGGGGGTTTACTTGTTTCCATTTCCTAGTGACGATGATGGTTGTGTAGATAATTCGCTACTCTTTTACCCAAAGGGCTGCACGATTTTCCAAGGGCCAACCACATCTGGCTCTCAAAGGGATGCCCTCCTGGTGCATTGGTTTGGGGTTAGGGTGAAGCGCTTTCACCAGCTCAGAGGAGCCATCAGCGATGTCCATGCAAAAGGAGATGCAACCCCGCCACCCTACAGTGGTGCACCTGGGAGGAAATGATTTAGCGTCTGTGGGAGGGGAAGGGATACATGAGCTGCTCATGGAGGAACTGGAATGGATAGCACAGAGGTTTCCAAACATTGATGGTTTGGTGCCAGATCTCCGGGATTTTTTTTTGTTTTTGTTCTGCAGGATCCCATATGCCCACTTGTCTTATTTCCATTTCCAATCCGTGTACAGTCTAGCCTTCCGTAGTGGTAGATGACTGAGAAGTGTCATGGAACTGGTGGAAGGAAGTGAAAAATGTACAGATAGTTGCCAGACAGTTTGGATGTGTTATTGGTAGGCAAAGCATTGAATGAAATTCTTTTATGTTTCCTTTGCAGTTGCGGCTACTGAAAAGCTATTGCTGACTGTAAGTACAACATTTATTACTTGGTAATGTGGGGGTGGAGGGTTACTGCGGTGGAAGGAATTGTGGCTGCATTGTTAGTGATAAGGGTGGGAAAGGGTAGTGGGGAGGGTCGGGGGCCAGTGATGGGTGTGCCTTGCATTGAGGAAGGCAGCTGCTTTGCAGAAGGAAAGGTTTGGCCGACATAAGTAGCAGCAAATTTTCAATTTTCTTTCCAGTAGTTATGTAGATGGTCATTTTTTCTGAGCATGCTATGCACACTTGTTACAGAGCTCATTCCTTTTACTGCAAAGTTCACCATTTCTGTGGTCCAATTCCAGCAGTGGTCCCAGTGTGCCCTGTCAGGGTCCCCATCATTTTGCAGGGGGAAAAACTGTAACGCAGGGTAGCTAGAGGGGGGGGTGTCATTGGCCTTGGGCGTCCGTCCCCCAGGTGGATATTTTGTCCCCCAAATTCAGCAGTGGGTGCAGGGTGCCCTGGCAGGGTCTAATCCCTTCCTGGAGGGGAAAGCTGTAGTGCTGACCAGGAAGCGATGTAGGGTGGTGGTGGTTGATGGGTGTGACCTTGGCCACCTCCCCTCCTTGGTAGTCGAGTGCCCCCAAGTTCACCAGTGGTCCTGGAGCTGTGGCCGAAACACTCACAATGAAAGTGTCTGAAGGTGCATCCATTTGTGGTAAATATGGCACATTCTGTCAGGGTACCTATATTCAGAGAGCGTACAAAGCACACTTCCTGTGGACTTCATATCCTCTGTCAAAGTGTAACGATGTAGCATGTGCAAGTCACCTTACCAACGTGCTGTGCAGGCAGTGGGCCACAGGAGTAGACAACCTTTACTGATTACAATTGCGCCAGCACCACTGTGTTATTGGCACAAGGTGACATACTATCTTCTTCACCTCTTACCCCTGAAAATAATGTGGCAATTATGTGTCGACCTACTGTTATCTCAAATGAGAGGTGCGTTCCGAATGGGTGAAGTGTGTGTCTGGGATTGTTACAAGAGTCATGCATTGACGCAATCGTTGTGTAATTTGGTAAAATGTATGTATAGCCATAATCATGGGGGTTTTCCTGTTTCCATTTCCTAGTGAGGATGAGGGTTGGGTGGATTTTCGGCCATCCAAAGGGCTGCACGACTTTTCCGAGTGCCACCTACATCTGGGTCTGGAAGGGATGGCCTTGCAGTGCATTGGTTTGGGGTGGGGGGAATGCGCCTTCACCAGCTCCGAGGAGCCATCATCGATGCCCAAGCAAAAGGAAAGCCCCCCCCCCTGACCTTATAGTGGTGCACCTGGGAGGAAATGCTTTTGCGTCTGTGGGACGGAAGGGGGTACGGGAGCAGCTCATGGCAGACCTTGAATGGATTGCACAGAGGTTTCCAAACACTGTGGTGGCCTGGTCCCAGATGATTCCCAGGATGGATTGGAGAACTCAAGGGAATAGAAGGGCCATCAACCGCTCGGTGTGGAAACTGAATGGCGAGTTCACTAGACTGACAGAGGGCAACACCAGAATACGGACCATTCACCATGGCAATATCAAAGGTGCTGTGATGTTTCACAGAGATGGGGTGCACCGTTCCAAAACACGCATGGAGCTGTTCATTGGAGACATAATGGATTTTGCCCAGACGCTATTTTAGGGGGGGTTTACCCAGTGACTGATGGACGCACTGGAAGATGTGAAAAGTGAATAAATATGGTAGTAAGTATGTTGGCAGTGAGACTTCCACTTCCTAGCAATTGTTTGCATTCATGGCATGTCAAAGCATTCAGTATGTTTGTGCTGCTTATTTCTTAGCTACCCATCACCACTTGCTTCAGCCTACATCAATTTGCTTGGCCTTGCATTAATTTTGTCCTTGTGACCTTTCCCCTTACAACAGATACCCCTATGTGAATGAGCAGGTGTTTTTGTCAAAAGTGTGCCAGCAGTTGCCCGGAAGGGCCAGCCGTGTACTTTTGTTTTCTTCCCTGTCTGCGTCTTCATTGCCTATGGCTTTTCAACTCACCCAATCACTAATATATTGCATGGTTGCTTCTCACCTCCATGTCCCATCCACCAGCATCCCATGGAGGAGGGCATGGTGCAAAGCATGTTGGCTGTTTATGAATATGTAGTGTGGCTGCAATCCTCGTCCCGACACTTGTATTTGTGTAAAGTTTAGTGGAAGAGGAGATTGTCCTTAGCTTTTTTGTTGTCTTTCTTTTAGGTGCAGGTGTGTTGTAGCTGTCTACCCACTTGTAGGAAAGCAGTCAGCTGGTCCTTAGCATTTCACGTGAGTGTTTGCAAAGTGGTACTCCGTTTATTGTAGCGTGCAGGGAGTACCTCATATTGCAGAGGGCTGCTACAGTTTGTGAGCAAAGTCTGGACCTTTTGGTATACTTATGTGGAGTACGTTTGTGCCACTGAATACCACTTTGCGTGCTATGTTCCATACTTTGAAAAGCACACATACTTATTGTTTCAGGCTTCATCTGGTCTTTGGGCAGTGAAGGGTTCCACAGCGAAGGTACTCATGGCTTCTCGGCGATCAATGTCTGGTGCGGAGGCATTAGCTGCAGTGATGGAGTCATGCTCAGAGCAAGGCACAGAGGTGGACATGTAATCTGAAAGAGATAGTGCTTCTGAGGGTCAGGAGGGAAGTGATTGGGGAAGTGAGATGTCCATTGATGAAAGTCCCTCCTCAAGATCATCATCTTCATCATCTGATGACGAAGAGCAAGGAAGAGTGCATCCACCTTTTCGCACACTTCCCACACCCAGGGGACCTCTAAGGGGGAAGGGGCATGCAAGACGGCCACGCAATGTGGCAGTTTCTGACATGGCTGAAGAGTCGCACTGGGTGCCTCCAGCAATGGCTCAGCTTGTTGTGCCCCCTTTCACTGGTATATCAGGGTGTACAGTGAATACAGATGGGTTTCAGCCTATTGATTTTTTCAACCTTTTTGTTGATGATGGGTTAATTGCAGATGTGGTTCAACAGACCAATTTATACGCTGCACAGTTCATGAGGTCAAGGGGTTCCACTCTGAAACCCCAGTCCAGAGCACAAGCATGGGTTCCCACAACTGATGTTGAAATGAGAAAGTTTTGGGCTCTCACTCTGCTCATGGGAATAGATCACAAGCCACTGTCGCAATATACTGGTCTACTGTAGCACCAGTTTATTGCCCGTTTTTTTCAGCTACAATGAGCAGAAATCGCTTTCAAGCACTGCGCCGTATGTTGCACTTCAATGACAACTCGGCAGCATTACCCAGAACGGACCCAAACTTTGATAGGCTCTTCAAACTCAAGCCATTTCTGGACCACTTCACTCACCGATTTGCAGAGGTGTATGTTCCTAGCCAGAACATATCCATCGATGAATCGTTGGTTTTGTATAAAGGTTGGCTACTGTTCAGGCAATACATACCAAGCAAGAGATCACGATATGGGATTAAAATGTACATGTTGTGTGAAAGTACCACTGGGTATGTCTCCAGCATGAGAGTCTACACTGGTAAAGACTCTACCCTAAACCCTCCGGGCTGCCCAGCCCATTTAGGGACAAGTGAGAAGATAGTTTGGGATCTTCTCACAACATGGCTCAACAAGGGACACCATTTGTATGTAGACGATTTCTACACAGGAATTCCACTGTTCAAGGAATTGTTCAATGTGGGCACACTGGCATGCAGTACAATCCGCTGTAACCGCAAAGGCTTCCCCAGACAACTTGTGTGTAAGAAGTTGGCCAAGGGACAATGTATGGCATTGCGGCGGGATGAAGTGTTGGCAGTGAAATTCTGCGACAAAAGGGACGTGTAAATGCTAAGTACTATTCATGATGAAAGTACTTCAGCAGTCACTCTATGCGGGCACACTCAGCAAGTCTGGAAGCCCAACTGCATTCTGGACTACAACAAGTACATGGGTGGAGTAGACAAAAATGACCAAGTGCTTGAGTCATACCGTGCTGAACGCAAGTCGCGTTTCTGGTACAAAAAGTTAGCCACATACATTGTGCATATGGCAACGTACAATGCTTATGTGGTGTACCGTGCAGCTACTCCAGAAAACAACCTCTCCTTTTTGAACTTTGAATTAGCCATTGTTCAATCTCTGACTAATGTTCATGTACCAATTCCCTCCTTTCCAGAGGTCGAAGATGTGGCCAGATTGCAAGAGCGACACTTTGGTGATTATGTTCCTCCCACTGCCATGAAGGCACAACCTTACCAAAAATGTAAGGTGTGTACAAAACAAGGAAAGAGGAAGGATACTCGAGTGTACTGTCCCCAATGCCCTTCCCAGCCTGCCCTCTGCTTTCAGCCTTGTTTCCTTTTGTATCATATAAAGGAAAAATATTGGGAGATCGACTGATTTCCGAAAATGCCCATCATTCCTTGAAAGGAACCCTTAGCCACTGAAATCGTGCATGTCTTATAAAGGAATGGCACTCTTGCACCCTGCCCTGGAGGTGTACCTTCAATGAAAATGCAACAGGATGTCAACTCACTTCACTTGATTTAGCGTGCCTTCACGAGCATTGCTAGTCCTGCTCCCTCCACTTGAGGCCTGCCTTGGAAAGGCAACCACAGCCGTAGCTTTCCCTTGAGGCCTGCCTACGAAATGTACATCAGTCTAGATCCCTCGGCTCAAGTCGTGACTTGCAAAGGAACACTATTCAGGCTCCTTCCATTGGAGGCGTGCCAGCAAAATAGTAATCATTACGGATCCCTGTACTCCAGTTGTGCCATGCGGGTCATTCCCCTTTGGCGTGCTTTGGCAAGCAATGCTAGTCTTGCCCCCTCCACTTGAGGCCTGCCTGTGAAGGAGACATCACCCCCGGTACCTTTCACTTCAGGTCTGCCTCATAAGGAAAAGGCAGCCTAGCTCCCTCTGCGCGTGGTGTGCCTTGCAACGTAACACAATGCATGTTTCTTCCAAAGCAGGCGCACCTTGGAAAGGAATGCCACTCCAGCTCCCTCCACTTGAGGTGTGCCTTGGAGTAGATGGGGACAGCACTCTGGTTTACTACCCTTTGGCATGCTTTGGCAAGCAATGCTAGTTCTGCCCCCTCCACTTGAGGCCTGCCTGTAAAAGAGACATCACCCCCGGCACCTTTCACTTCAGGTCTGCCTCATAAGGAAAAGACAGTCTAGCTCCCTCTGCGCGTGGTGTGCCTTGCAAAGTAACTCAATTTAGGCTCATTCCACTTCAGGCGCACCTTGGAAAGGAATGCCACTCCACCGCCTCTAGTTGATTTGGGCCATGGAGAAGAAGGGTGGAGCACTCTGGGTCACTCCCCTTTGGGGTGTCTTGGCAAGGCACGCTTGTGCAGCTTGCTCCTGTTCGGGATTGCTGTTGAAAAAACCCTCTGGAAAGCCCCATCCGCTTCTGGCGTACTTTGGAAAGGAACCCGATTCTGGCTTCTTCCACCTAAGGTTTGGCATGCAAAGAAACGCCAGTCCCGCTCCCTCTACTCAAGGGGTGCGTTGTGGAAGACCAGAACAGCATTCAGGTTCCCTCCACTCAAGGGGTGTCTTTTTCAAAATAATACACGCCACTTTGGCTCCCTCCCTTGAGGTCTAAGTGTCATGAAAGTGGTACTTGGACACCAACTATATGGCAGCGGTGTCTTGCGTACCTCATAACATCTTGCCTTGTTTATTGTTTTATTGCGAGTAATGTCATGTGTGGTGTAAGTGACACGTCTTCTGTAGGAATGAATTGGATATGATTGGTGTGTGCATTAGGTAAAGATACAAAGAACATGCACATACAATTTCTGTGAATGCACTTTTCCAGCACTGCAGAAATTATTGTCATGTTGCAGGGTGGGTTTTTGTGTGGGTACGGTTGAACATATGAATGTTTGCCCAGAGTTGCTATGGGCATACTCGAAGTTGGTGTGGAAGATAGCGCCTGTAGGGCAGGGTAGCCAAGTGAGCCAGTATGCACTTGCTATCAGTGTCCACATACGATTGCAGGCACATAAAGTTTGAATGCAGACACAGTTGCTATACAATTGCTGCCAAATGATAGTTAAGATATTGCTAGAGACACAGTTGCATTGTAAGCACATGTCCACGTGGTATAAGTGTGTAGATATACTCATGTGTAAATACACTTGCTCTGGTGCTAGTGATTTGGTAGAAGTGCAACTGCTGAAATGGATACCAACTGACTGCAGACACGAAAGGGATACGAATGGCCAGTGATCCGGTGGGTGCCTTGTCGTGGCATCACTGCTCACAAGGACGATCCTTCTTGTGCTACACAAGGAGGTTTCTCCTTGTGCTAAAGCCCTCCTTGCGTGTCCAACTGCATTGTGACTGGTATGTATGGGAAGTGTGAGGAAAGGTGCATGTGAAATGGCTTACTGCCAGTACTTTACTGTTTCCTAAGCGCACTACAGAGAAGTTACTATACAAAAGATGTACCCATTGTCACTCAGGTACGACACCTGCACACAAGAGGTCTGCCTCTCATCGGGACACCTGTGGGACTGCGTGACGGTAGCCCATGTGTTGTTGGGGGCGTGTTTCGATGGGTGCCCCGAGCGAAATGTGCTGAAAAAGCGTTAATTTTCCCCACATTTCGAACTTTGCGGGCCTGTCTGGGTAATAAATTCTGGGGCGATGTGCGCAAATCATACCTCTGTGGATTCCCACGGGTGTCTTCTTTTGGGAAATGCATGGGGGTTCCTGTTTTTCTTGGTGGCTGAAACACCCCAGGCCTAAATCTGTAGGTTGCCTCCCCAAACCCTTTGGGGGGGATAGCAGTGGTTTAGCCTTATTCGTTTGCGCCCAGCTAGGTGCACCCACACATGTGAGGTACCGTTTTCATCGGGACACCTGAGGGAACGCAGGACAGTAGGCCATGTGTTGTTGGTGGCGTGTTTCGATGGGTGCGCTGTGTGAAATGTGCGGAAAAAGCGTTTTTTTCCCCACATTTCAGACTTTGCGGGGCTGTCTGGGTAATAAATTCTGGGCCGATGTGTGCAAATCACACCTCTGCGGATTCCCACGGGTGTCCTCTTTCTGGAAATGCATGGGGTTCCCTGTTTTCCTGGGTGGCTTGGACACCCGAGGCACATATCTGTATGTTGTGCCGGTCGGCAGAATGTCTGAGATTTCGCTCTGAAAACAGACTTGGGGTTACTTGTGTTTTAGGCTTTCCCGTTGGTGGCCAGGTAGGTGCACCCACACATGTGAGGTACCGTTTTCATTGGGACACCTGTGGGAACGTGTGACGGTAGGCCATGTGTTGTTGGGGGCGTGTTTCGATGGGTGCGCCGAGCGAAATGTGCGGAAAATGCGTTTTTTTCCCCCACATTTCGGACTTTGCGGAGCTGTCTGGGTAATAAATTCTGGGCCGATGGGCGCAAATCACACCTCTGCAGATTCCCACGGGTGTCCTCTTTTCGGAAATGCATGGGGTTTCCTGTTTTCCTTGGTAGCTTGGACACCCGAGGCCCATATCTGTATGTTGTGCCGGTCGGCAGAATGTCTGAGATTTCGCTCTGAAAACAGACTTGGGGTTACTTGTGTTTTAGGCTTTCCCCTTGGCGGCCAGGTAGGTGCACCTACACATGTGAGGTACCGTTTTCATTGGGACACCTGTGGGAACGCGGGACGGTGGGCCATGTGTTGTGTTTGTGTGGTTTTCATAACGTTTTGACCCATTTGCTGGTGCCCTTTGTCTCACAACCCTTTCATTTCCCAAATGTGACCTACATTTAGTCGCTGCTTTAGCCACCATACACTTTTGTAACCTGCACAAGTCACCTACCCTTGAAAAGGTCTGCCTGTGCTCTTTCAAAAAATGTATGCTTGCCGTTCCTCACCACATTGGTTTTCCTGATTTACACATGCTAAGTGCGTCTGGTCAGGCCGTGAGCGTAAAACCCCTGTGTACCATGGCTCAGTGTTTGGCTTGTGGTATTGCTTGTTTTGTAAAACACTACAAAAAATGTATGCTCTCCTAACTGCAAGAGTCGGGGGAATGTAGCAGAGCATTGCTTTTCTCAAAATACATAGAAGCCATTGCCGTACCAAGCCAACCATGTCCAACACATACCTTTTTTTCAGTCATTTTCCCGCTTTTCCCCCATTCGATGGCAGTTTCCCCAACCTAGTTGTTGCCTGACCTATGCAAATCACCCCTTCCTAAACTTGGAATTTTGTCTACTTTTCAGAAATATATGCCTTTCTGTCCTCCAATTTGGCTTTCCTGCCCTTTTCTTCCATTCCGTCCATGCATGTCCAATTGGCAAAAATGGCCAAAATCGCCTACCTCTCACAAAACGGTTGATAACCACATCAAAATATTTTTTTTTCCATTTCCACTCAACCTGTTCCTGAAAGCCAGGGAATTTGGGAACTCAGCACAGCAAACCATTTGTTCCTGGCTCTTACAAGGAAGAAAACACAGGCTTCTTTGTGCATCATTTTTTTTGGCATTTTTTAAAAAAACCCAAAATTTTCGCCCTTTTTTCTTATTTTCTCTCACCCCCTACAGCAACCTGGAATTCCTGGGTGGTGTTACGACCACCTACATGTGGGGAAAAAAGGAGCCAAATTTGGCCAAGATATCTCATGTAACAAAAAAGTTACAGCCATTGAATGGCCACATACCAAAATCACCAAAAAAGGCCCTGGCACTGGGGAGAAATACCCATGGCACTTAAAGGGTTAAGGAACAGTGGTCATGTGATCCTTCATGTTACAATGCCACATTGTGTATGGTGGTGGAGGAAGCAGGTAAGATCAGGTGGCTATATGCTGCATATATTGAGACGTCAGGCGGCAGCCTTGCAGTCCCAAAGCGATGTCCCAGGAGCCGGAGCAGAAAAGATGCTATAATAACCAATATCACCATTACCTTTTTTTTGCTCCTTTCCATTGTCCGGCATAAACCTTGTGGCTAGAATGGGAATTTGACCTTGTAAGAATTCTGCAGACTTTGTTCCTTTATCTTTGACAGTGTCTAGATCACTCTCCAAATCTTGTATATCTGCCCTGAATCATTCCAACAGGGATAGTGTTGTAGGCGTGCATTTTGAAACCTACAGGAATTCTCTGGTACGTATAGCACTCCAGCTCAATGGAACATAGTATCCCACCCGGGCATTGCCACTCACCCGCATGCATCTGCAACAATTCAGTACTGGACTTCATAACGCACATCACATCCGCTATTAGAATGCAACTGTATCCCACAAAAAAAATTTGCTACAGCAAGGCCCAAATTTAGACTCCTTGACTCACCTTCTCTCCAGACAGCATATCAAAGCACCCATCCACTAGCCAGATCTCCATGGGTCGCTAGCAGGGGATTAACTGCCCCACCCTACCTTCCTGCTGGCTACAATGCACAAACGCATTTTAAAAATCGTCGTCTCAATTCCCATACCTCGGACCTCGGTCCTCCAAGGGCGTTAAACACACAGCATTTTGCGGCCATACCAATGGCAAGAGGCGCTATACAAATGCCATATAACATTACATCTGGAAAATCCATGGTTATTTTTAGGACAGAGGTTTGGGGCTCAGTTTTCTGTTTGCGTGAACTGTGTGTAGCAGATTACTTTACCTCCCACCCACAACCACACAATCAGTTGTGCGCAACAATCAGTTGTGCGCAGTGGTGGAAATGAAAAAAATGTGGTGGGGGATCCCACAACACAAAGGCCGGGAGGGAGGAGTATGGGGGGTTTGGGGCCCGAGGGGGCATGGTCTAGAGAGGGCGGGGCTCATAGTGGACATCCAGAAATGCTGGAATACTTAATAAAAACAAAAAAACTAAAAAACTAAAAAAGCGGCTACAACAGCAGCATTGCCTTTTACCGCAGGCTTTGGCACTCGTGTAATGCACAATGCTCGCTACATGTACAACTGAAAGGAATCAGTTGTATATGTAGCAAGCATTGTGCATTACACACAAGTGCAAAAGCCGTGGTAAATGCCGTTGCAGGCGCTTTTTTTTTTACGTATTCCAGCACGGTTCATGGGCTTGGGCGGCTGACTGGCCGAATCCCGAGATCCGGCTCCATATCTGGAGAGAGCCAGCCCAATGACCAGCACTGGTTGTGCGTGACCACTCAAAGATATATTTATTTTCTAGAAATGTCAGTTGCTTTTTCATGACCCTTCCTAGGCACAGCATATGCAGGGGCCAGGCCCACAACCGTAGTGTCATGAGTTTCAGCTGTGTTCGGTTGCCCTATGTTTTCAATCACTAGTTTTCTCCTGTCATTTTTGAGGCCCTGAATTCAGAGCGTTTTCACGTGCCACTTTTCTGAACCACACACTTAGCCACGTTTTACTCATGCTCCTCTGTATTTTCAGGGTGATGCATTTTGGCAGGCCGATGGGAGCCAGTCCATTCTCCAATCATATGGGGATGGCTCAATTTCAGTAGGGGGTCAACGATACAGTTTTTAAAATATATATATTTTTATTAATTTATGCAACCAACAACAATACAAACCAAACATGCAGTGCATATGTCAACAGTTCAATTGTTCCTCGTTTAATTCCGGTCACTGCTCCCCATATCCCACCCCCCATTACGAGCCTGTTTATTCCAAACACTCTGTGTTTGCCTCACGTGGTGGGGTCTCACTTTCCGTGGATTCCGTCAGATCTTGTGTTGTTTCAAACAATTCTGCTATTAATGATTTCCATGCCAACAGGGTTCCCGCCTCCTCCTCTCCCCCTACATTGCTCGCCTCTTGCCATACCGTGGTTTCTGCCTCCGCCCATTTCTGCAACTCCTTCCACCACACCTCCACCCGTGGCCTTTGACATGTCTTCCACCCCATGGCAATCCTTCTTTTTGCGAGCACATTTTCTAGATCCCTCAGTTTACTGACATGTTTAAGTTTCTGTGTTCTGGGGAACACCCCCAGCAAGCATGTCCAGGCCGTGTCTACAATAGTGACCCCTTCTTCTGCCAGTCTCTGTGCTACTTCACCCCAGAAGCGCTCGATCACTGGGCATGACCAAAACATGTGTACTATGTCAGCATTTTCCTCATCACATTTGGGACATGCCTGTCGTCCGGCTTTTTTTAACCTAGATAGTTTCTGAGGTGTCATATATACCCTATGCGTAACGTACAGTTGTATCTGCTTCAGTCTGGCATTCCTTGAAACCTTCTTATGGTATCCCAGGGGGTCAACGATACAGTTAAACTGACTTTTGAAGTTTCTGTGGTGTGAGTAATGCTTTTTTTTTAAAAAAAAATGTTATTGTGTAGTGTGAAGGACTTTGTTTAGACTGAGCCTTTGTAGTAACCAGCATTCTCTCCAATTGTTGATGCTACCTTTTTGTAGGTTGTCACCTTAAGTCTTAAAAAATATCTTTTATTTTCCTGTGAGTGTTACTCAAACATCCTATGTTTATTTATTTGTTTATTTCATTTGTATAGCGCCTAAATCCTCGGGCGCCAGGGCGCTGCTATAGACCAGTTACACTCATACAAAAGCTTGAATCATAGCAGACAGTATATCAGTAATACATTGGGTGAAAACATTTAGTTAGTGGAGAGGAGTTCAGGACATTCAGGACATGGATTGTGTTCATGGTGACATCCTGGTTGGCAATAGTTAAGGTAAAGAGCCAGGTTTTCAAGGTTTTTCAGAAGCCCAGTATGAGTTCTCTGCTCTTAGTTCTGCTGAGAGTGAGCTCCAGTGGTTAACTGCGACTATAGGGAAGCTTACCCACCCCCCCCCCCCCTCCTTGGGCTCCTTTCATTTTTGGTATAGCTAATTTGTGTGCATGGAAGGATCTTATTGGTTTGTTGGATGTTGTTTTTTTTATTTTTTGGGACAGGAACTGGGGCACCCCTAATGTCTTCAAAACATTGGAATAAGCTTTCAAGTGCAGAGCTAGCTCAGTGGTTTTCCTTTATTTTTTTAACCACAGACCTCGTTCCTAATTAAGTATTTTGGGTCCTAAAATATCTCTTCTGGAAAGTCAGTGAGCTGCGGGTGTATATCTAGGTGCAGGAATGGAAGTGCGTGCGATGAGGTGAGGGAGTTTTGTTATTATTTTGTACTCCTTTTAGTATGTTTAGCTTAGCAGGGCAGGCCAGCTCTGGAACCAGGTCTTTGAGGGGGTTGTTTTTTCAGGCAGCAGCGTCTGGCCTGTCACACCTTGCCAGCCAGAGCTGGCCGCGTTTGCAGGCGCTTGTGAAGCCGGCAGAGATCAAAGACACTGCTGGGCCGGAAATCCGTCCGCACCCTTGCAGCTAAGGGCAGGGAGAAGAGGATGGCTGGAAACACAAACACCCACCCTGCCCCGCGAGAGGGCCAACTGGCGGGTGGGGCCTTTCCATCAACATGGCTGGCATGGAAAGTCAGATGGGTTGGTTATTCCAGGCACTGACTGACAGTGCTGATTCTGAAAATGTACTATTGCACTTCTGGGATAATTCGTTTGGGTTTGTAGAACGTTGGCATTCGGAAAATGTTATACACTATCTAGTGCATGTAAATAGATATGTACGTGCGTGTGTGCTCACACATGAACTTGCTTTTGCACACATTTTGCAAATACATAAACTATCCCCGTAGCTCTCCCCCTCTTACTTTGAGGTCTGCACCTTTTCTCATAATCATTTATTTAAAAAATACGGCTGCTCGCGTATGACCGCCACATGCCACGCCTTTTGCCAGGAATTTAAGGCAGTGGTCGAAGTGTACGAAAAGAAGTAGTGGAAATATGTTCCTTGCTGGCCTGCAACGGTCCCCACAGGCACCATCGGCGCACCTCCTCCCATGCAAAATAAAACCCCCAAAACACATGCACCTGCTGTTTAAGGGAACGTTCAGTGCAGTGCACTGAAAGTGCAAGTTTCAACTTCTTCCTAGACTTTTATTTTAAAACGAAACCGTTCCGGAACGGTTTCTTTTTAAAATAAAAGTATAGGAACGGTAAAACTTAATTAAAAGAAGTAGAGGAAGGAGCACAGCTCCCGCCCACCTCAACCACTGGTTTAAGGTCACCCAGACCCAGGTCTCCCCCTATATTTTTCTGAATTCTCAATGAAGAACTGTAAGGACATCCATGCAGCTCGGTGTGCTGGGACCTGTAGTTCATAATAATGTGTTTTCTTATATAGCTCTTTAATCTAAAGTGCTTTACATAGGACATATTTCCATACGTTGCTATTATTACCCAATCAGAATTTGTACTCATTTATCATCCACAGAACGATGAAAGTCTGAGTTGGCCTTGCCGGGATTTGAACTTGCGACCTGCAGATCAGACACTGATCACAGCATTGAGTATTTAACCCACTGAGCCACCTTGAAACATGTTCATATAGCTGGCCTGAAGACAGTTTGCAGCCCTTGGTGTAGCCCTGGGTAGCTTCAGGTGAATATGGAATGAAGGAAGCTGTATAGAGCTGATGCGGTATCCAGGGGTGTTGCTAGGTCTGGAAAAGAGCCGGGGCTACGCTGATGTCGGAACTGTCGGGACTGGGGGCTAGCTAGCCTTTTTGATTGTATCTCCTGAGATTCTATCCGGGGCTACAATCAAAAGACCAGGGGCTATAGCCCCCTTAGCATACCCCTAGCAACGCCTCTGGCGGTATCCTCACCCTGATGCGGTATCCTCACCCTAATCCTGGAGAATCTGTGAGTTGGCATATGCATGCATTGCCAGGTTGCAGGAGGTATACACACGGGGTGTAGATCCGTAGCACAGCAGTGATGTTACGAGGAAAAACCAGGACCAGAAGTGAACAGATGAGTACTACTTGATAGTAGGACAGGTAAGTGAGTGCAAAGGGTAGGTTTTGTTCTCATGAAATCCCCATATTATGCAAGTTTTGAGCATAGGTTACATGTGTGTGCTATGGCAAACGAAGGGTGTCAGTGTGGTAGATGATGCCAGTGGAGTAACTTTTCTGAAAATGCTGGGGGGGGGGACATGACGTCTGATGAAAAGGTGCCCCAGCCAAATGAATGGGGACAATATGGTGTGCCATGAAAGTTGGGGGGGGGGGCAAACACCCAGGTTCCCTCCTACAATTACACCCATGGATGATGCTACCCCATAAAGGGTCTGAAGACAAATCTCATTCCCACAGAATTTCTCATAGCCATTCCCAGAGTGACATATTCCCTTCTCCTACTCTATCCAAATCCTCAGTGAAAGGCTGTTGCTCCGCAATTATTTAAGACAATAGGAATGAACCTCTGCTTCTCGCCCTGAAGCAGAGGGAGACGATCTTGCTCCAGATGCTAAGTGACCTTACATCCCTAAGTAGAGCTAGCTTGAGTGCCTGTCAC
The DNA here is from genome assembly GCF_040938575.1 of Ambystoma mexicanum. Taxonomy (NCBI): domain Eukaryota; kingdom Metazoa; phylum Chordata; class Amphibia; order Caudata; family Ambystomatidae; genus Ambystoma; species Ambystoma mexicanum. The sequence goes on along the minus strand of NC_090922.1, from coordinate 1,422,959,018 downwards.
GTGTCTTTAAGACCATCACGTTTCCTACACCAGAACCAGTGGTTGAGAAGGACACAGATTTCCTGACCAGATAAGATACCGTCTCACACAGCAGAACCTTACTCCAAAGACCATACAGAATCTGCTCAGTTGAGGATCGCAGGTCTGAAGTTTCTCTCAACTTGGTACCCAGTCAAGGTTGGAACACAAAAAAAACTCTGAGGTAGTTTACATGTATTAGTTTATGTCCAACCTCATAGGAAAACCACAGAGAGTGGCAGAGTATATGGACTCCTGGGTCCATGTGACCGTAAGACAGATTCTGCACTTAGAAAAACACCTGTGGGGGAAATCTGTCATTAGCTACTTCAGTGTACAAGGTGTATCTGGCACAGCAGAGGCTTCAAGATCTACATGATACGATAGATGCCCTTTCCCCGGTTAAGTGTTATTTCAAAGAAGCAGATGCCTACAAATGCCCTTAACCAGTGGCCTTGGGAAACATTACTTAACATTACTTTTAATTAAGAGCATGCATCAGTTAAATTAACCTGAATATGTAAATGATCCTTTGCTCAACAGAATGGGGTTCATTACAGGTTTGCCGGTAAGAAGCCGGTAATATCTGCTTGCCGGTGTTACCATTTCTGGTGAGGGTCCTCCGCTATTAGTGGTAACAGTGTTCCGGCAAACTAAATTCCTGGAAAAAGGAATTACCAGCACTTTTACTGTATACCGGCAAACTGATAATGAGCCCCAATGTCTTTCTCCAAACATATGGTTTATGTTGATTAAGGGTCAAGCCACACACAAACTCAAATGAAATGCAACTCAGAAACGTAAAGCACAAAGTCAAATTTGGTGCAGGGCATTCACAACAGGAAACACATTATTATGTATAATTTCTAAAATGTGTGTGTGTTTCAAAACCAAATACAGATCAGGATTCAGCAGAACATCACTGATCACATGCATACACAAATGATATATTAAAATGTATGCATTTTAATAACTCCAGCATGCATGCAGTGGTGAACACATAAATCCAGAGTCAGAATATTCTGATGAATCAGAATATTCTATTGTTACCAATATCACAGGTCCGTGTAGCTAATAATATGAAAAAGGAATATGACAGTTCAATATCGGTGGTGGGGGTTGATTTCAGCTGATCTGTCTCCATCTGACACTTCAAGTTCAGTTAACCAATCATAGTAAGGGGGCTGTGTGCTGCTGGGTGTGAAAAAAGAAGGGAACCAATCAGAGACCGCTCATTCCAAAATGCAGTGTCAAATGAAGCTGTGGTAGGTGGGATCCCAGGCTTATAAAAAGCTCTTAACTGTACACAAAATTGGGACTGACTGGATTTTTTAATTCCCTCTGACGTACAGCCACATTTCTTTATATCTCAATTTGTAGAGGGGAAGGAGGACTGGGCCAAAGGGATTTCCTAGTAGATCCAGGAAGAGACTAGAGCAGAGGACATCTTCTAACTTGATCCTATGGAGCTGTGAACACTTAGAGGAAATGGAGACCTAGTGCTTTCCCAATTCAACAAGTGGGCAATGGCATAACCATATAGAGATCATGAGACATCTCAGAGCTGGATTTGGTGCATGCAATTTGATGCAACAAAACAAAACTTAAGTGAGAAATGCCCTACTATAGGTAAATGTAATTTCATTAACTAAGTCTGGAGGGGTGGGGGCATTTGGGGGGTGCTGGACCCGTAAATGAAACTCTGTAAAAGTATATTTAAAATATATTTCCCTATAATCTACAATTATGCAGTGGTTATTCGTCTCTGACAGTAACACATCTTTAATCAATTCCCTTGGCTTTCTAAGGTGCAAATTATGCATTGCGAGGTTGATGTACAATGTTCTTCGATGATTTACATGGATTAATAAGCTTTTTTGGTGTTAGAATATAGTGCTGCTACTCCTTAAAGTAGAGTTCAAAAAGGGGTTTGATTTCACCCCTTCATGCCCAAGAAAATAGTGTCAAAATTAATCATCAACTTAATTATGCTCTAAGTGGACTATTAATACTAACTAAAATTGGCATGCTGATTCCTCTCTCATTTGAATTTTAGAATCTAATGCTTGTGTGACATTTTAAAAGACAAATGTGTTTTTCTCCACAAAATAAGATCCTCCGCCAAGTAATGTTTTCCATGTATTCAACAGGAAAACCACAGTCCTTTCAAAAAGGTCCCCATATATTAGCAATACAACTTGCCACTCTTAGTGGAAATTACTTTGAAATTATTTTGTGAGGTATCTGGAACATTTACTCTTTCTCAGTAGGTACGATAGGTTTCTGGATCGCCAGATGATTTGTACTGCAACTCCCATGACGCCTCGCCATTTACTATACTGGATAGAGCTGATGGGAGTTGTAGTCCAAAACATCTGGAGTGCCAAAGATTGCTAACCCGTTGCCTAGTGAAAAAGATCACCCGTTTAGCTCTCTTTTCTTACACACCCTAGAAGTAATGTCCCTACACGGGTACACAAGTATGTGATGACAAGTGACGGTTTGAGCTATAAAAGTGGCTTGGGGACCAATTAGAAAATGCCCCACAGTCCCAAATGGCAAATCATTCCTTTTGCAACTGACAGAGAAGCACCCAAGAGGAAGTCTCTGAGTAACATGTATTACTAATTGTGCATTTTAAAGAATCATATTTCGGTAACACTGATCAGAACTACTAGCTTCACAGTGAAGTAGCTCAAACTTTCACTCTTAGACCAGAAAAACTGCTCCACACTAGAATGTTAGGCCTGCACTTCAGGCTTAGCCCTATTGGCCTGCAGGCCAGTCCAAGCCTGGTGCCGACTGTGAACCCTGAGGGATGTTTGGCTGCACATTCCAATACATTGGAGTGTCTCTCATCATGCACTCTCTCTCTTTCCTACTCTCCCACTACTCTCTGTACTGCCACTGTCCACACAGGCTAATTCCCAAATTAATCCTATGGTTAATTATTACATTTCTGGCAGCGTTACTTCTCCTGGACAAAACAAAAAAATCAAGCCCTGGGTAGCCGGGGTGGAAAGGAAAACGCTGTGAGACCATCCGGTCCATGGTTGGGAGGGGATGAGTCGGGAGTACCAGTCTATCTGCCACAAGCTCAGGTCACTTTATGTCTTTCATTTAGAACGTGGTTGAAGTAATCATTCCTACTCATTACAACAAAGAGTCTGTTTTTGTGTCAGTCTATTAATATGTGATGGAAGATACCAGATGCAGTGACAGCACAGCATTTATATACGAGACAGGATGCTTTAAATTGGATTGTTTGATCAACAGGGAGCCAATGCAGCTTCCTCCGGGTGCTAGATACATGGTCCCTACGTCCTATTCCACAGAATGCTCTTGACGTTAGCCTGTGTAGTGCCAACCAGTAATATGGTGCAGTAATCGATCTTCGAGTTAATAGCCGCTGTGGCTATAAGGGCTCTATTGACCGCAGAAAGAGAAGGTCGGATCTGTCACAGCAGATGGGTTGTGTACATGCAACTGGAGATTACATAGGCAACATTTTTATCGGTTGTGGTCAAAGACCACTCCCAACACCTCGACCTGGCCGGAGACCTGTATAATGACCACTCCAACTTGGAATGATCCGTGTTGGGGGTCTAATGTCTTAAGTTTAGCCACACTGCCTACAATCAGAATCTCCGTCTTCTTGTCATTCAGTGCTAAGAAATTGTCTCTCATCCAGGCTTTAATAGCGTCAAATGTTTTGGTGACCAGCAAAGAGCCCATCTCATAAGAGCCTGCTAGCTCCAAGACAATCTGGGTGTCGTCTGTATAAGTTTCGTATTTGACACTCAGATCGTCCAGGAGGTCAAAGCAAAGTTTAGAATAGATATCGTAGAGTAGCAGGGACATGCGAGACCCTTGGGGAATACCACAACCAAGGATAGCTTCTTCTGACTTAAAGTCTCCGTGGGCTTCCATGGCTCTCCTGGGTCCCAAAAAGGACCAAAACCAATTTGCTGCTGGTTTAGAGCATCTGCCTACCTGAATGAGCCTGTCCGCCAACCTATCATGATCAACAAGATCGAATGCGGTGGACAGGTCCAACAGTAACAACATAGCCACATTGCCTTGAATGACAATACCGGCTAGCATGGATTTAACATAAACAAGCGCTGTCTCCTTTCCATGTTTTTTCCGGAAACCGGACCATCATGGAATCAGCATACTGCGACCATGCATCTGTCTGTTCTTGGTGGGTCTTTACATCACTGATCCTGTATCTTGGGGACTTCTTACAGATGATTAGTGATTTGAATGTGTCTGTGACAAAATGCCATCTGTGAGGGCAGTCTAGACTGAGCTTTTTTGATTTTCTAGACCCAAAACGCTGCTGCTAATTCTACCTCTGTGTGTGAGCTCTGTTAATCAGAGTAACTTTCATAAATGCTCTCATGCCAACATGTTAATCTACTGAGCCTTTCTAATGACACCTCTCAGCAGCTGCCTTGTAGTTTGGCATCATGACATCTATAGAGTAAATTATGTATTGCTTTTTGTGTATTCACTTTCTGTGACTAAGTTTCACCCAAAACACACCATTTGCGCTCAGCCCCAACAAAAGCATTTATTCTCTCTGGAACAGAATTGTCACCTTCCAGGAAGACAGTTTCTGCCTCTAGTGGGCTGGGTTAGATCCTGTGCTTCAAAAGACAGGCTCTGCTAGGCAAAGAGATATCACAGTAGGGTGGTGATTACTGAAGTCTCGTATATGAAGGGAACCCAGGGAGAGGGAAGAGTTGGAGTAGTCAGGAGAGAATTACTCGTCCACAGAAAAGTTCAACCATCTTGGAATCTCCCATGGTTTGCACACACATTGTGAACCCTCACCACTTCCTACAGACCATGCACTCTGGGACTTACATTACCAGGCAAAGGACTATACTTTCTTCAGCCAGGATTGGACACTTACAGGTGGACAATTTATGGAGTGAGACCCCCCTCCAATGATTATTTCTGAATTATCTTTTGACTATGGAAGAAGAAGGATTTTACCTGGCACCTTATTCAGATACAGTCTTCGCCAAAGTCCTCTTTCAAAGATGCAAATATAAAGACTTCCAAGAAAGGAGCAAGCATTTTCCCTCAACCATCCCATGTTGAGGAACATTTGCTGTGGCCTGCTACAAGAACGAGGCCTGCCTGCCTGCTGAGATACTGTTGCCCATGATTCTGCCTACTGAGAGGGGCAGCCATGCAAGTGCTCTCTGCCACACTTCCTGGCTGCGAAGGGCTGGATGAGGACTCACATTTTCATTGAGACTAAGGACTTGGACTGGGCAATGCAGGAACAAAGTAACAGCTCTGGGCTCTCGATCCTGCTGCGAACTGCTTGTGAGCCCACGCCAATCCAGACATTGCCTGCCTGTCCCAAGAGTCTTCATGTCATGTGTCTTTGCTGCTTCTTGAACGGCACTGCTTGTTCGACTCATCACCTCAGAAAGATTTCATACTCAAAGATCAATGATGCTGGTCCCCAGGAACAAGCCTAAACATTTTTTTTTATATGTGGTTCTGACCCCTCGCCTGCCTTAAAGGGGCTTAGTGACAATTAATACCCAATGTCCTGCCTTTTTACAGGCCTCTTCATTGACCTTTATCATTGCTGCTGAAATAATTGTACGGCAACCCCTGTCTTCAGATCCAGGGTGCCCATTTTTATTGCAAAGCATTTCTTTGTCAACTCTTTTATGGGAGCAGGGGTTATTCGTGTTATTTAAGTTGTGTGTATTTTTAGTTTTGCTGAAGAATCAGATTTGTTTTAGGGCTTTGATTTATGTAATGTTTTTCTTTTGCTACAGTACTGTTGTTTGTTATGCGTATTTGCTACCTCACACCACTCTTGAAGGGGATAGCCTTTCCTCAAAGAGGCAAAGGAGCTTTACCATGTATGCTGTGCCTGTTTCACCTTTCTGAATTAGAGCATTGCTGATTTAATAGTAGTGTGGGGTTGAGTAGGAGCTTCATGCACTACTCATCCCTGCATTTCTGCAGAGCAGAAGTCATTTCGACACAGGAGCATATCTCACACTCGTCTGTGAAGGTTTGTGGTTTTAAGGCAACGTCCTGATATTACTGCTGTCGACTCACTCATATTTCTGTATAATGGGAGTGTTATTAAAGGATGGCTAAACCTCATACACAAACGTACTATTCCCTGTCTTGAAAGAAACAGCCTGAGAAAATGTCTTCCAAACAGAGTTAATGCCTTGGTGGAGGGTCCTGGTGGTCTGCCGGGTGACTTATTAGCTTCTGTTCTCTCACATTCTGAAAGTCACCAGCAAGCAACAGAACTACAGTATTTTAACTCATCTGGATTCCACTTGTGTCATGTCAGATGATATCAATAGGTGGCGTGCACTCGGTCGTTTTCATGTGGGAGGAGCTCGTACCCGATCATAATTTATTGGCAGCGATCTGTCTTCTACCAGAAAAATACAATGTGTGCTAGGAGACAGCATGTGACACTGCTTCCGGCTCACCCCGACACAGCAGGCCGCAAATCTGCCTGCATCCTTGCCCACCTTTAAGTACCATGCGGATAGAGGTGTCCAAACCCTCATGGTTTTCTGCTTGCTTTCTGCAAAGGCAATAATCAGGCAGAATCCGTAGGGATTCTAGTGAGAGCTGTCCACCACGCATAGACCTGGCTTGCAGCATTTATGATTGTTTTAGGTAAGGGGTGTACGTACATACGGCATGATCTCCCAAAACAAACAGGGTTTACAGTCCTTAAGTGAACCCCGTCAATGAATTAATCATTCGCACCTGCGATTGAAGACCCTGTCAATTTCCCCCTATTGAACAAACATATGTAGAAACTTGCTGGCACAGCTCCTCTGGTGCAAACCCATATAACGTCTGTCTGAGTACATTATAAGTTTGCTCTCAGCTCTGATTTTGTTCTCATCATGTTTCCTTGATGTACCAACTATGCAGCAAAGCGGGTCAGTCTTGTGCTGAGCCAAGCCATATGGCCTCATTACGAATCTGCCGGTAGCACGAGCGAGTTACCAGCAGACTTGCCTTACTATTACCGGTGCCCGATATCCCAGTGTTACTGGGATATTACGGGCACTGGCAACCGGGGTAAGTTCCCATTCTGTTTAGTCCCATAGGACTCCATGGGATGGGAACCACTGAAGCACCAGAACCATTGTTAACGGTGCCAGTGCTTCAGTGATTTCTCTGCTGCTAGAGGCCTGAAGTCCTCGCAGGTGAGGTTTGCCGGGAGTTCACTACAACTACTAGCAGAATCGGAGTGAGCTGGTCCGGTAACAATGCCAGAACAGGTTGTACTGGCATTTTATTGAGCGTTGTTACCAGACTGGCTCCCTCGTAATGATGCCTACAGTGTCGTTAGCCTCAAATGCTAGACAGCCGACCATTTCGGCAGGCCTCACAGCACTGCAGAGTCCGAACTCAGTCACATCAATGCTGGTTGGCTCCTTGCGCATTACCTCAATTTTTAAAAAATCAATGTGTAGTAAACGATTACCAAACGGTGTAACCTGCCATAAGGGATCGGATCTCTCAACATGAATGACCAGTATGGTTGTAATGCCTGATGATAAATAGCTGAGGTTAAGCCCAGAAATTGACGAAGAAGAAACCATGGAAATGCTTTTAAATGATTCTATTACTTGGAAAATATCTGTCAATATGATGTAATTTTGAATGAATAATCTGCAAACTCAATAAATAGGTTGCCAATCCAATTCCAAGGTCCAAACAACGAATATTCAAGATCATATTCCCAGTCAACGCAACCACTCCCTCCCACCCCCAATTATTTGATGCCCTACACCATACAAACTGGGTTACATCTTCATTATCAGCCCAAATTTAGTTTTAAACTCTCTGGTTCAGCTTTATATACATTCGACTCATTGATGACAATCTACGTGATCAAAAGCTATTACTCAGTACTTTGAAGTCCAAAGTTTCATTCAAGTTTTGAACCTAGCTCAAAGTAAGTCATCGAATCAGGAACTTGTAAGACTGACGGTGGATTCTGAGAATATAGAGGCGACTTTTACCTCTAATACTGTTGGTTGATTTGCAAAATGGGAAAGACTCTACGTCCCTTATTGCGACAATTAATACCTCATTACTTGGTGGTATGCCTCGTGAAACAACAGACTACAAACTACTGACTGATTTTAATCAGTCCACTACAGAAAAACTGAATGATTCAATTTTCAACCAAGGGAAATAAGGCTGTGCTCATTCCAACCCACGGAAAAAGAAATCTAAGACTATGATACCTATATCAGTTAACAATATCTGTGACTCAGGTACATATCTACAAAACTTTAATAGCTTGGCAAGTGGATCTGAGCATGTCTTGCCTGAGTCGGAGGCATTGAGGAAGTAAATACCCAAGAGTAAAAAGAAAAATGCTCTAATATCAACACTATATCATTAAATATAAGCCCTCATAATAGTACCTTATCAAGACCGCAGATCGAACAATCACACGTGAGGATGAAACACGTTGAGCGTCAACAGATGGACAAAGTTGAGATTCTTCAAAACGTATCAACATATTCAGATGAAGTCCATTCTTTGGAATATATATCCAATCTTGCAAACTCAAGTGAGTAAAACCCCATTATCTGTGACCACCCAAAGACAATCTAGAACTTTAATACAATTTAGAAATCTTAGACAATTTAGAACTTTGGTGCAGAAAAAAGATCTGACCTAAAGAACATCAACAAGCAAGTCCATTCTTTGCCTACATCGACAAACGTAGAGAGTCATTACAGTCATGAGTCTCCCTACCGGCTTGTGCTAGAAAGGGTTCTCCTAACTGGCGTGGCTGCATTTCTATACAGATCCAACGTGTTGTCATTGATGGATGCAATCCCATGTCTAAGACCTCTGACATCTAGAGACATTAAACCGGTTGAGTTTACGAATGACAACAGACAAGATAGTCCGATAGAGTTATTCTGCACATTGACTCTCGGATCATTGTTGAGACTCTGCTATCAGCATCCCCTGGGCTATTAACAATGGGCTATGATTGATTCTAAATACACACATAGGCTGGAGGAGCTAAGAGTGCCATGATTGAAATGATATACACCATGAGGCCACAGGGATTCCTGTATTGATACGTGGTGTCTGTAATTGCATGTCTAGTAGAAAGGTTACATATACTATTCATAATCAATCTTATAACAAAATGAATAATCAGTACTGGCCATGGCTGGCGAAAGCCTTTCAGTTACCAAGGCCTAGAGAACATACACTGAAAAAGCATCTTTACAAGTCACCATCAAGAATGTTGTCTTGACACACACATGGCTATTCTCATCTTTTTCAGAGTGATTTATTGTGCCAAAATGATGATGTTCTTTTACTAAACGAGGTATAGCTTCGGGACAAACCCCTACTAAATGGTTTCACCCACATCTTAATCCTGTATAAGCACCCTGGAACTTGGGCTCAGCCAATCAGGCCAGTTGAATCGCGGGCTGGAATAGACAATCTCAGCCGCGTTCCATTTGACCTCATACCTCATCTTTTCATTCTAACTGCTGCGGCATGCAACCATCACTGCGTAGGTGATGCAGTTTGTTTTAGTTTGTGAAGCTTCATGCAAACAGGCTGGTTAATGCGGCATGCAAGCACCATCAGAGCAAGACATCACAGAGAATACATTAAGCACTAGAATGCTCATGGAAACATGGTGAGTGGGTGGGCAGTGGCCATGTTGGTAGTAGCAATAACCAATCCCTTTGCATTGGCTATTATAATTCCAACATGGCCACCGCCAAACCCCTCGCCATGTTTCCATGAGCATTCTAGTACTCATTCATTCTCCATGATGTATTGCTCTGAAGGTAATCGTGTGCCCCACTCACCGTGTTGTTTTTAAGTGTGCATTTCATTTTTGAATTTTCTATTTTCCCATGTCAGGAACAGGTGCTAATGGCCTTATGTACCCGCACCATGGGCAACACCTGGGGACAAGGGCCCAGGGCCACGGTAATGGCCCTCGCTTCTCTCAGACCGTTAACTGGGGCCCCAGGCCATTTGCCCCCCGCCCTCAGTGTTGCATGTGAAAAGAGTACATAATGCCACATTAAAAGGTTCTACGGGTAGTCAATATGGTGGCCTTATTACAGCTATTAGAAATGGAATGGGTATAACTGCCAATTGGATGGCCTCTAATCACTATATAGAACCAGGAACTATTAGTGCACACCAATTTTCGGAAGCCACGCTTTCAAAATTCTGTCACTCAATTTAAGAATACTTAAGGTGCAGGGGAGGAACTGTGGTCCTGGCACAGAACCACCACAAGATCCAGAAAACAAAAGAAGATCCAAAGGTCGAATCCTCCTGTCCCTTGCACACTTTTAGGTACTGTACCAAACAGTCACATGTTTACTATGAAACTCTCCACATTCTAGTCCAGGTAGTTAATCAAAGAAAACATGTCTATCCAGTTTTTATAGAAAACATATAAAGTTTTAATAGCAAACAATGTCAAGCAATACAATTTACAAGTCTGATTTCTTTGGCTGACGCGTTTCAAAGTTTGTACCTCTTCTTCTTGGGCCTTACGGACTGTGAAGAAAATATCATACAGAAGGACATGTCAGTCTCATGTTCATTCAGGAATAGTGTACAGTCTACAAAACTGATGAATTTAGAGGCGCTGTATTCAGAAAGTCGCTATACATGCATTTATCCACTCAGTGTGTACCAATCGTTCCATCATGGAGCCATCTGGATGTGACCCTATGCATTTGTCACAGGCCAGTCCATTGCTGAGTTATTGCAAGGTAAGCCCCAATGAGTTAGGTATCATCATTCTCATATCCCATACACCCAGGGAATGAAAGACTCTAAGCCAATGTTGCTCACTAGTCTTACTTATAATCCTCATCTAGATACAGAAGGTAGAGATGTAACGCTGAACAATCCTTTCCTCAGGGTCGTCACGGTGCTCTTGTGTTCCATAGCGGGATAAAAGTGCCACGTTCTTACTCTATTCATACTATTCATGCGCTCATGAAATGCCGTAACACTACGTCTAATCACTATATCCAAGGAATAGAACTTGAGTGGGATACCATAATGTGCCCAGAAATGAACTTCACGTTACTGATGTATGCCTATTGGAACCCCCCCCCCCAAAAAATCTGTTACTTTTAATTATTTGAGGTGGTCACTTGTATACTCTTGAGTTGGTTGAACAGCGTGATTCGAGCAATGAATTAATAGCAGGTGATTTCAATCGTTTCTGCTTTGACTCTGATGGTGGTCCCCTTGCTTTCTTGCACAACAAGCTTGTTATACCGAGGTGTAAGTTGGCACCGTCTACTGCTTATGTGTGCCTAACAAATATGAATGGCAACGTAAGTAGGCACATTCTGTCTCAACACAAATGGGCTTGTAAAGCTACACTTGACTGACTATCTGTTTGCGCCTTCAGACTTCTTTGGTAACTGCATTTCATTTAAGGCATTTCCCACTGATATCAGTGACCATCAGGCACTATACTTAGAACTCTGAAATTCCTGGATATAATTGTGTAACTTTAGTGGAGCCGAAACCTGGAGTGAATCGACTTCGGGGGAATCCTCGGTCCACGCAAGTCTCTAATACACATTGCGCAACCCCCCAAAATGAGGCCCAGAACTAAAATTTGAGAAATGCTTTCCACCAGAAATCTTTTTGGGGGTTCTTCTAGATGTTCACAATTAACCTCAGAGACCCCCAAAAGAAAGAACGGACAGGGACATTTAAAGGGTCACTTCTAGGCTGTGTAAGAAAAGAGAGCTTTACTCTCCAGATGATGTGTACTTCAACTCCCATGATCCCTCACCATTTACTATACTGGATATAGCTGATGGGAGTTGTAGTCCAAAACATCTGGAGACACAAAGGTTGCAGACCCCGCCACTTGGCTAAGCGTGTGATGACGAGTGTCGGATTCGGATATAAAAGTGGCCCACAGTCCCAAATAGCAAATCGTTCCTCTTGTGACTGACAGAGAAGCACCAAAAGGCAAGTCTTTGATGAAATAGGTTGCAAATTGTGCATTTTGAAGAATCGGTGTTCGGTAACACTGATCAAAACTACCAGCTGCACTTTCAGGTAACACATCCAACTGTCGCACTTCGACCAGAAATACTGGCCCACGCTCGCATGTTAGGCCTGCACTTCCGGCTCAGCCCTACTGGCCTGTACGCCAGTCCGAGCCTGGTGCCTACTCTGAACCCAGAGGGATATTTGCTTGCAGATTCTCACGCCATGTGCTCGCTCTCTCTCTTTCATATCGGCCGTCCCCCAAACCCCCACTTTTCTCTGTACCGCCACCGTCCCCACAGACTAATTCCCAAATTAATCCTACGGTTAATTACCACATTTCGGGAAAGGCCCCTGTGGCCTATTTAATTTCCAAATGAGTCACACAATCAATGACCTAAGGTCGAATAACACAAACGGTTTTTATAAAATGTTAATCAGTCCTAATATGAGTGGCAATAAAGTCACTCTGTGCCTGGGGTGACCCCGTGGTCAATGTCCAATTGAAAACGCATTCTGTCCCGGGCTGTGCAAGATTTGAACCCACCCCCCACCGTATGCCCTCCCTGTGCGCCCATCAAAGGAACCCTGCGGTTGTAAATGTCAACACACGCATTTTGGGTCTGCCAAAAGTGCTTTACATGCTGTAATTTGTAGGTGCTGTCTCCTAGCCGGAAGGATAGCTCAGCGGGTTAAGCGCCAAGACATCTACCTTTAGCTTCCGGGGACAGGTTGAAATCCTGTCAGTAGTGACTTAGCTCTTTATATTTCCACTTTGTTAAATTGAGTACCGTTTAATTATATAAAAATGAATGCTATTGTTACAGAGCTTAAAAACAGGAGGAATTTGCATGAAGCGCTACACAAAAACCTAATTCTAAGCGAAAAACAATACTACAAGTGCAACAATGCAAAGTGCTGTCTGCTGAAAAACAAAGACTGGCGTCCACATAACAGGCTGTGGACTACTGCTATGAAATGTATCTTGCCCAGTCTTCCTTTTTTGCGTCATCGGCTACAGATTCTACAAAACTCTGCAGCCTGACTGTCTCTGTGCGCTCTTTGTTACACCATCTTCACTGGCTTCCAGTGCAAAACGGATTTATTTCAATATACCAGGCGTCACACTTCACTCAATTCACAATTCTGCCTCCAACTATCTTCAATCCAAACTATCTATCTATCTATCTATCTATCTATCTATCTATCTATCTATCTATCTATCTATCTACTGTCTGTCTGTCTGTCTGTCTGTCTAACTGCCTGTCTGTCAGTCTATCTATTTATCAATCTGTTTATCTGTCTGTCTGTCTGTCTATCTATCTATCTATCTATCTATCTATCTATCTATCTATCTATCTATCTATCTATCTATCTGTCTGTCTGTCTGTCTGTCTGTCTGTCTATCCATCCATCCACCTGCCTATCCACCTATGTATCTATCCGCGTATCTATTTATCCACTGTTCTATCTATCTATCTATCTATCTATCTATCTATCTATCTATCTATCTATCTATCTATCTATCTATCTGTCTGTCTGTCTGTCTGTCTGTCTGTCTGTCTGTCTATCTATCTATCTATCTATCTATTGATGTAAAGAAAAAGAAAAGAAAACACAAAAAAACTGCTAACCCAAATCTGAAACCTTAACTTTCCGCATAAACTTCTCACACAGAAACCACTTCTCTGTACAGCAATCTGCATGTACTTCACCACAGTGTAACAACGGACAAACGACACATAACTTGGCACAACCGCACACGGGGACATCACACTGACGTGAAAACCGCGCCTAGGCTCAGCGAACGGTACAAACCGAACTGAAGCTGCAAACAGGACATCAAAGCTCTCACTTTCCTACTCCCTCTACACCCTACTAATCCCTGCCGCCCTTTTCAGATCTGCCAGAGCACCTGGGGAACACTCTGGTGATGACGGTGCACGGTGCAAATTGCCTTTAACATTAACATTATATTTATAAAAGTGAAAATGCGTGGGTTTGTTTGTGGCATGGTGAAGCGTTGTTCCTCATACAATTCCACGCCGTTTCACCAATCTGCACCACATTTTGCAGAGTTACCTATTAGGACCCTCCGGACATTACTGGCTACATGGCCTTTGGACACCCCACCCTGTTCCCCGGATTTCAGCAAAAGTCAAAATCGTGTGTGGGTGTGTGGTTTGGCAAAGCGTTGCTTCTTTTACAATTCCACACTGTTGCACCAATCTGCACCACATGTGCCAGTTACCTGTTAGGACACTCCAAACATTACTGGCCCCATAACATTTGGACACCCCACCACTTTCCCTGGATTTCAGCACGTTCACACATGAGACGGTTGCCTGAAATGGGCCAAACGTCATTGTGGTCGTAGAAGGATCGGTCATCAAACCTGGAATGCATGGTTTCTGGGATATTTGCACCGCAACGCACCATAACAAACTGTACCGTGTCAGAGTGGGGCAACAGGTGGGAAGGGAGCATAGACAGTCCCAGTATGCAGCAGCACACCAACTCTCACCTCCCCCCAACTTCTGCTCCGGGGTTTGTCAGCCAACCGCACACGCCCATTCCCAATGCAGTTTACCTTATAGTGCAAAGCACATCAAGCGATAAGCGAATCAGTACAGCGACCTAGAGGATCATTGATTTTGAATCATTTATGAGAGTGTTGTCATGTCTGTTCACAGAACCTGTTCGGAGAGCGGGTACTTTTTGCTAGTTCTCTATAAAACTTCTAGGTCTCTTCGCTCAGCTTCACAAACTTTACTGACAATTCTGAGATACTCTGCAAAGTTCAGGCAGGTGGACGTTCTTTGTCAGCCCTTGCCCCAGCTCTATGGAACTCCCAGGCAGCTTACCTCTGAGAAATGATTGCTCATATCCGCTTTCCTTATCCCTTTTAACCTTTCACTCTGGTGGCTTCTTCTGCTAGTCTCCTGTGTTTGCCCACCTCTCAGCGCCTCGATGCCTTTTGGCCTTAGCCACGCTTTATAAGCACACATGACCTCACTGTCCACAAGTGCATGGTGCATGGTTCCAGCCATCTTCAGGCCACATTGGACCAATGGGCACGAACAAGTCTTTTGCCCACTTCTGCCACCAAAAAACTTAAAGAGCTTTCCTGGTCTTCATTAAATGTGACATGCTCAAACCGACAGGCCCACAAACCCAGTGTTTTAATCACCAATAAGCCAGTTAATGCTTAGAGAAGTGCTTGGACTGGCCAATAGGGCAATGTCTGAACCAGAAAAGCTAGTGCGCTACCGTTTTTGTGGTCAAAGTGGGCCATCTTTTTGGCCCTTGTGGGCCAGTTTGATCAGTTAAATCACCATGTGGCCTGTAGTTTTGCCCAGTGTTACTAAATACATATTCTTTAAAATGCGCAATTTACATCCCATTTTAACAAAAAAACAACCCCCTTTATTACTATTCAAACAGTCTGTCACAAAAGGAATGAGTTGCAAGATTCTGACGTTACATAGTAGCCCAAGTCTTTCAACCAATGAGCTGCAAATGGCCACTCCCACTTTATGCTTGTAAAAAGATTTCAAACCGAGAGCACAGGACGCAGAGACCATGAAGTGATTTAGGTCCCCAGTGTTCAAATAAATGCTCATAAAACACGGCATAACATAGCATATCATAGCACAGCATTGTATGGCACAATATGAATAATGCAGCATGCCAACGCGTAGTACAAATGGCAGCTCTGCATAAAAAAGCAGAGCATTGCATATCACAATATACAATGCAGAATTGTAAAGCAAAGCAAAAATGGCTTCTTTGCATAACACAGCACAGCATTGCATGTCATACTATTATATAATGCAGCATGGTTTAGCATAATACAAATCGCAAGGGCTGCCGTGTTTCGGGAAAGAAGAGCTGTGTTTGAGCCTGACTTCCTCCTACCCAGTTGTTTCACAAAAGTCCCTTAATTCGCATACACCTATTGACCTACTTGGGCTGTCAACCGTCTTTTTAATTTTGTTTATTAGGTGGCACTAAAGGGCCACCTATGAGTCAAAACTATTGCATTAGAGTACAGATAGGGAGAAATGGCATAACGTGGCGGGACACAAAGCCTGTACATGGTTTTTGGCTCTTTGCCTACCAATTGACTGCCCATGGCCATAATAATCCCTATTGCCCTCCTAGCCACAAGCACATCCTCCTTGGATCTCTATGAGCTAGCTTTATCAAGCCTTACCATCAGACTGTGTGCTCGAGGTGCCTGCCAGTGCGAGGCCATTGCCATTGGGGGCTCAAACTAGAGGGCCGGAGAATGTACATGAAGCAGTCCAATAAGTTAGGCCCAGATTGGCTATCTGCCTGGCAACACACAGAAGCACAAAGTCCTGATGTGTGATGAGCAATGGATGTGCTTATAGGCATGCACTCTGTGCACAAAGTATCACCATCTCCCACTCCGCCTTTCTCCCTTATTCCTACCACTGGGGAGGCTATCGCGCGCACCTTTCATCCTTTACACACCGCCTCATACAATGGTATAGTCTCAGTCCCGGCTGGAGCATAAACACCAGCCCAAGTCATCTCCTTTTGCTTGTGGCAGACATATCCTAATGGAGAAAAAAAACAGCTTTCACTTATCACTTTGACTCTCACTCAGCCCTATGCAATGCACTGCATTCATGGAACCTCACTTTAGGCATGTCATTGTCAGTAGCTCTTCACATTGACTTGGCATGTGCTGTGCTTCCCAACCCTCAGAGGGTGGTCGAGCCCGATGCCGTACCATTTGTAAACCACAAGTGTGATCTTTTTACTCACCATCAATGTAGATCACACCACCTTCATCACCTACTCTGTGCCCCCACAAACATTCGCCCGTCAACCCTTCCCCTTTAAGATTGACTTACATCTACATTTCCAAAAGTGTGCAACCACTCATTTCTCAAGCCAATCTTTAACTGCATCCACACTCTGCAGCATTTTCTCCCTTCTGCTGGTCTTTTAGTTTTCAACCCCCTCCTCTGACCTCACCCCAATAACCCACAACTTCCTGTTTCCTGCTGTCCTTGTTATGCTCCCACTCCTCCCTTCATTGGATTGAATTTGGCCCTGCCTTCCCCAACTAGAACTAAATTGAAGGAAGCAAAGGTTACAACTAGAGGGTTAAGCCCCGCCCTCTTCCTTTGCAGGGGCCCACTGTGGAATGCTGGTCCAGGAAGTTGAATGTCCTTATTTGTGTTAGGGTGGCTTGTTACAGGTGCCCCTAGTGTAAGTCCGATTGGTGTGAGTGCTTTAGTCCTCATTTTAGTCCGTGGTGGTCTATAGTACCACATGGTGGCAGTGCGTGTTTGCCGCTACTATTTGGTTGCATCATGCAGGGTCACTGTTCACAATGTACTGCAGGTTCTGCCTCATTCCTCTCTCTCTGATGGTCCTTTTCTGCCGACGGTGGAGCCAGAAACACTGGGGCGGGGGCTGTTTGCATGTGGTGCGGTCACGTCTTTCTGCGGCTGGCGTGAGGCTGTGATTGACAGCTCTCTCTCGGATGTTTCTCACTTTTTCACAGGTCTGCTGTTTCATCACTAGGACAAACAGAAACACACTAGTAATCATTCTGTCCAGGAGGTATGACATGAGACTCAGGTGTACACAAAAAAGGGCACCTGGTATTTATTCTGATCTCTCCGGTGGCATAATCGGACATAAACAAATTGGCCACATCTGGAGCAAAAGTACTCCCATGCTCACTCATTTCCTCTGTCTTTTTAAACAGAATTATTATTTCAGTCATAGTCAGTCTAACACATTCTAGAATGAATCCACTTGGTACAATATAGAGTTGTATTTTTTATTTTATTATTTTGTTTGTTTGTTAGGCGCTTATACAATAAGAAAATAGTGTTTCAAGGTGCCCACAGGGCAGGGAGGGAGCTGGCATGAAAAATACATTGAAATACATAAAAAAACACAATATTTAAGAGCAGTGGGGGGAAGGGAAAAAGGACAAACCTCTTATGCCTTGTGAGTATTCAGAACCTGCAAGTGCAGCAAGAAAGAGGGCAGAGGGGTAAGTGCTAGGGAGTCTGAGCCACAAATGAAGTGCTAGGAATGTTGAGTGCTAGACGGCCTGGAGCCGCAAGGGGTGTAAGTGCGAGCCTCCAGGGCGGTGTGGGTAAGTGCAAATGCAGAGGATACACAGGAGCTGGGCCAATTTGGTGTAGAAGGTCAGGGCTCAGAGGATGCATAAGGATCCATGACACCAATCGGAGCAACTGTGGGATTAGCAGGGGAGAAAAGAAGGGAAGGAGGAGTTAAAGAGGGGAGTCTTAAGGAGCGTCTAGAATTTAAGAAGATCCTGATCAAGGCGCAGAGGGAGGGGTTGGCTGTTCCATACGAGGGAGCTAGCTGAGGAAAGCAAAATACCACCTGACATCTGTTTGGCAAAACGCTTTACACACAGAGAGTTGGAGCCAGAGGAGCGTAGTGGTCTAGAGGGAGAGTATTTAGTAAGATAGAGTTGAAGATAGTGTGGTCCCCCTGGCCCAGACCGCCTTGTGGATGATGCAGAGGAATTTGAATTTAATCTGTGCAGCAACAGGGAGCCAGTGAAGAATTTTAGTGCAGGAGAGATGCAGTTCCTGGGCTTAAGGCCAAGGATAAAACATGCTGCCCTATTCTGGATTAGCTGCAGGGGTTGCAGAGTGTAGGACGGCAGAATCAGGAGGAGGCTACTGAAATAGTGAATCCTAAAGAGAACCAGGGCTTGGGTCACATTGAGTCTCTGGGGAAAGTGAGAAAAGGGAAAATTCTTTTGAGAATGTAGAGCTGAAAGTGGGACTTCTTGGGAATGTCCTGAGTGTGAGGGGAGAAAGAGAGAGAGGAGTCGAAGATGACTCCAAGGTTTCTAGCTTCAGAAGAGGGCACAGTGGGAGAGCCCAAAGAGGACGGCCAGAGTGAAGGGAAGAAGGAAGGAGCAGGGGTTCCGATGGGAAGGATCTCAGCTTTACATGCGTTCAGGCAGAGATCGTTGGCAGTGCACTAGAACTGGATAGCAGATAGGCAGTCAGGGATGATGGAGGGTGCAAGAGGGTCAGTAGGGAGTTTGAAAAAGAGCTGTGTATCATCTGCATAACACTGGTAGTTGGAAGAGAAGGAGCAGATGAGGCATGCACGTAGAGCAAGGTAGATGTTAAAGAGCCAGGCGAAGAGGATAGAACCCTGGGGGACACCACAGGTGGAGAGGGAAATAAGAGAGGAGAAGGTGCCCAGGATGACTTGGGAAGAGCGGTCAGTAAGGAAGGATGTCAGCCATTCCAGTGATCATTCCAAGATACAAGGGTATCGTGGAGCCTTTGTATGAGGATGGAATGGTTGACTGTGTCATGGCAGAGGAGAGATCGAGAAGTATAATGACAGCTGGGGAGTTGGAGTCCAGAGAGGCCAGCAGTTCTTCACGGGTGTTCAAAAAATCAGTTTCCATGCCTCTGGATGCTCGAAATCCAGATTGATGGTCCTGGAGACCACCAACAAGTTCAGTGTGTGAGTTGAATTGGGGCAGAGCCAACTTCCCCAGCAGTCTCCCCAGAAAGGGTTTGATGGAAATAGGGCGGTAGATGGCAGAGGAGGTAGGGTCTGCTGAAGATTATTTCAGGAATGGGTGCACAAGGGAGTGCTTAAGACAGGGAAGATCCTGAGAGGAAATAGTGATTGTAGAAATCACCGAGATGTGGGGCGAGAGAGCCAATGTTATCTTTGATGGTCCTGGATGAGCAGGGGGAAACCTGCTTAGAGGAGGTCTTCATGGATGGAGCAGGCAACTGTGGTGACCTCTTGCTGATCCAAAAATGTGCAGGCATGCTTCTTGTGGTATAGATGTATATAAGGCTTCAACGTCTATTGTGAGCAGAATGTCGCCTTGTCTAATCTCCACATCATCTTTGATCTTCATTATATTCGTGGAGTCTTTTACAGATGAGGGCATCACAGCCACAAAAGGCTTCAGAAAATAATCTGCATAGACTAGAATCTGGATCATTCTGGAGTGTGTGAGTCTGATATCCAGACAGAAGAAAGGAGTGACCATGGGAGCCACTTTTGCTCCAGATGTGGCTAATTTGCATATTGCCAATTATGAGAATTGGTTTATTTACTCTGAGCACAATGCTTAAAAACCACACATCTCTATGGAAACGTTACATAGATTAAGTGTTTTTAATCTGGTCAGGTGACAATATAGCCCTAGAAGGTTTTCATGAATGGCTGAACAAATGTGATCCGCACATTAAGTTCACTATGTCTTGTGATATTCATTCCATCAATTTCCTAGATTCAGTGATCTTTAAGGAAGGGACATCTCTGAAAACAGAGCTCTATAGAAAGCCAACCGATCAAAATAGTCTGTTGCATAACAGCAACTTTCATCCTATGGGGCTGAGAACAAATTTACCCTATGGACAATTCCTGCAAGTAAGAAGAAATTGTACTGAGAAAACGACTTTGTAAAACATGCCAAGGCACTGGATAAGAGATTTCTGGACAGGAGCTATCTGAAAAAGGTGGTTAAAACCGTCCATAACAGAGCAGCTAACATAGAGAGAGAGCTTTGTTTAATTCCCAGACAGAAGGCCCCTTTAAAAAGACCAGTATGTGTCACAACATACATTCCTATAAGTAATGCATTTAAATGGATAATCCAAAAGGACTGCCATCTCATAAAACAAGTGGGCACTTTGAAAAACAAACCTTTTATTGCCTTCAAGAGGAATCCTAACCAAAGACAAAGGTTGGTACAAACATATGGACCCTCACAAGATGGCCAGAGAATACAGACTGTCCTCCACCTATCAAGGGACATAAATGTGTCAGTTCCCTAAGTTGCTTATTCAAAGAACAGAATGTTTTGGAGAGGCAAAGTGGATAGATAACCTGCTGCACCCAAAATACCATATCAGATTAAAATACCAAAAAAGGTGAGCTCTCGGGAGTCACTCCTGATAATGAAGCATATATAAATTGTCAGGGAAATATAAACACAAGTATGTTTAATTTTGTTGCAGGATTGATGGGCATGAAGTGAAAAATCATGTATGCCCTGCAGCGGCTTTTGCACCACAGGTATTATTATTATTTTTTTATTCTGTAATTGAAGTTTCCAAATTCCGCTTCAGATAGACATGCTGAAATAGACATTAGGTTTTGATTTATTGTAATTTCAAACACTACCACAGTAACCCACATATGGGTGTGGTGAGTCATGTGACAGTCCTGATGAAGGCTGTATACATCTAGAGCGTGAAGAGGTTCTGAGGACGAAACATTTGGTGGTGACCCTATTTCAGAACATTCAACAATAGATCCACAGTATAATATGCGAGGGAAGTGGTGAATGGAAACATGATTGTGATGGCCCTTAGACATTTCTTCTGAGGGTTAAGGGTTAAGGTGTGAGAAGTAGTAGTTGTAAAACAGGGATAAAAGGTACCTTTTTCTCCCTGTGGTTTAGAGTTAGATACCACATTGGGGCGAATTGATCTTTTTCAATGTTTATACATTCAATGTAAAGAAAGTTGGATTATATTAGGTGTCTGCATTTTAAATGAGATGCACTTAATATATGTATACACTTTATATGAAAAATGTATTTAAATATATATACATTTTATATGTGTCAAACTACCGTTTTTACAAAACTGTTTATAAATAAAGTGGAATAACCCTTTACAAATAAGATCTGTATTTATAAAGGATGTAAATTCCTCGATCTGAAGCATAACTCCTGATCAAATATTGTGGTTTATATGAGACATACGTGGACTTCTCCGAAACAAACTGGCACTAGGGAAGGGGACAGGAATTGGGACCTTCTCGTCCCCGCTTAGCAAGGCCAGGTTACTGGCCTTATGACATCCACCCACCTTTAAGAGCCATACATCTACAGGGAAACTGAGGAGCAGTAGGGCAGAATAGGCTAATTGTTGGGGGAAAAAAAAACAAAATAACGTGAAAGGCTTCTGGAAGGGAGAAAGGTTAGGGGCCAGGAAAGGGGTCAAGTGGGGCTGGGTGTGAGGATAGCAAGAGGAAATTCATCTGTGAAGGTTATCCAAGCAGGACATCACATTGGACTCTGCACTAAGATATCTCATTAGATTAATGCACCTGCTGAAGAGATCTATGTGTAATCAGCAAGTGCCGGTTTTGAATCTGGGTAAAAAGTCAGCCTTACATGCTTCTTAAATTGAACAAATTAGTAACGTTGAAGTGGGGACCTGTAAGATTGCATGTCAAAACAACAGGGTCTGCCACATGTCGGGCATGCCAGAGTCGGCTTTTCATCTTTCAGGTCAATGGATTAAGAATTATTGAGGCATATAATATTGCAATATGAGAATTCATAGCAGTCAGGGACCTCTGAAAATCCTACAGGGTTGAGGAAGAGTCAGTCATGAAGTAGGTGTGTTTGAAGTTTCATCCTGGAGAGTTTACTTTCATGGGAACTACTGAGGTTATTTATTTAATAATAGGGAAATCCATGGCTGCAGTTCAATGACCTCAGAAAGGCCAGTAGGGCTGAGGCAGAGCCGGTCACATGTCAAGCATGTGTGATGTAGCCTGTGATGTTCCATAAAGGACTAGCATTTCGTCAGTTAGGGTTTCAAAGTTATGAGCTCTGTACCTTGGAAAAGACACATACCATGTAGCACATACCCACAGTACTTACATTTTGCATCTCATTACATGTGCACAAAGAAATATTTGCTCTAGTCACAAAGTTCCCTTGAATGGATGCACCATTGATGCACAGAAGTGTACCCAATAGCATATGTGTGTATTTAGAAGTTGTGCCCAATAGCTTCTCCGTGAAACGTTGCATTTAGAAGTTGTGCCCAATAGCCTCTCTGAGAAAAGCTGCATTTAGAAGTTGTGCCCAATAGCCTCTCCGTGAAAAGTTGCATCTGGAAGTGTACCCAATAGCATGTGTGTATTTAGAAGTTGTGCCCAATAGCCTCTCTGAGAAAAGTTGCATCTAGAAGTGTACCCAATAGCATATATGTGTATTTAGAAGTTGTGCCCAATAGCCTCTCTGAGAAAGGTTGCATGTAGAAGTGTACCCAATAGCATATGTGTGTATTTAGAAGCTGTGCCCAATAGCCTCTCTGAGAAAAGTTGCATCTAGAAGTGTACCCAATAGCATATGTGTGTATTTAGAAGTTGTGCCCAATACCCTCTCTGAGAAAAGTTGCACTTAGAAGTGTACCCAATAGCATATGTGTGTATTTAGAAGTTGTGCCCAATAGCCTCTCTGAGAAAGTTGCATTTCTTTGATAGAACTGCGCGACGTACATAGTATGGTCTGGAATGCAGGGAACGTTTGAAAGCATGTAGCGCATCATATCACACCCCACGCTTACTCTCTTCTGTACACCACCACTCAACTAGAACACAGAGATACTATGACACCATTCGGTATAACTGTTCTCATACTAACATCTCCCGCTCACTCCCCAACATTCTAAGTAATCACTGCTGGTTACACACCCCCCAGCCAGGCGTTCTCCTCAGGCCTAACGCAGCCACAGTCGGTCTGTATAAATCCTGCCAGAACGAACACTTACCCCTTATCTCAACCACCACACCTACCGCTAAGAAGCAGCTATTTCACGAATACCGCACCAGCTGCACACATACCCGGTGCGCACACGCGCCTTTGACTCTCCCTACTCTCTCGACTGACCTGAACTTTGGTTCCCAAGGTCGTTCAACCTACCAGCGCCTTCAGACAATACCAATGGTATATAAGGCGCTATATAAATGCAAAATAACATAACATAACACATCATTCAGGCTCCCTGTTTCATCCCCTTCACACATTTGCAAAAGTAAGAGAGCCTTCCTGCACACAGCAATGAGCATCTGGAATTCAGAGAGGGGATTCCCGTTAAAATGTACAGAATCAACCACACCCCCTTGAGCTTCCATGGAGCATGTCCATGGCAAATGCAACACATGACAGAGTTTTTGTTTTTAAGTGTGGAACAACAGCGTCATGAACCACTGTTGTTCCACTTCCATTAGTATCACCTCAACATTTTGTACATGTTTCACAATGACATGCTGTTTAAGGGCATTGCCCAAACTGCACACTAGTTAAAAAAACCTAATGGAATGGACCAAGCCAGATTTGCATATGGTCTTTCCCCTTCTGTAATGGCTTGGCAGGCGAAGAACGATGGTCTGGAGGGTTGCCCGGAGCAATGCCAGAGGTTAAGATTCATTCTAAACCTTCCATACACCATCACCTCTTTGTTTTTGCTTTGAAAATAAGTTACCAACAATGGCAATGTTGGGTGTTTTAGGCCTAAGGATTGGCATCCATTGTCATGAATGAGATTTACTGAGATAAAAGTGGGCATTACGACTCTAAAATATTGATAGCATATTTTTTAATTGATGGGGTAGAATGCCATCTGCACGGGTGTATCAATCCTGAGCTTTTGCAATGAACAATGATGCTGATTTCCGCTCTCAGAATATGACCTTTGCTAACCAGGCCTCCTTTTCCAAATGTTCAATGCTAAAAAGTATAGGTTCGCAGATATGTGCTTTGCTTTGCTCTTTCTACTGACAGACTAGTTGCTGCAATGTGATTAGGCAACCTGGTAGCCACAGAGTAACATGTGCATTCCTGAAACAGCCCTTTGGAACCAAAATCCAACAGTCATGAGCTATCTTTAACAGTGGGCATCCATAATGCAAACCATATGTAACTGCATATCCCCAGGGCATGGTGGTAGAACCGCTATTCAATATAAATATTGAACTAAATATATTTTGATATATTGGCCTATGAGGAAATACAGTTCTATATGCCAACATCCATCTGATGTAATTGTATTGTTAATCTGACTTTCAGTGATTCCTGCAGCTGCCGTAGTCCTTTGCTTTTGCCTTTCTGGGGCTGAGGGTTTCACCCACAACAGATGGTGGGTGCATCCCTGGATTGTTCTCTGCTGGGTAGGCTATATACCTTTCTACGTAGGCAGGACATATTCAGGGGTCTGGAAGTGGCTACTTCAGAGAAGTCTCTGTAACACGATGGGCAATACACATCATGGGGGATGCATACTGGAGTCTTTTTGATTTCAGGCAGACAGGAGAGGGGGAAGTACAGTGTAAATAGAGAGAAGGTCTGTCCCCGGGGCAACAGTCTAGCCACCTTGAAAATATCAAGGCTGCACTTCTTTCCTGTAACCCACTCCTTACTTCCTGCAGGCAAGGAACTCTGGGAGCTGACACCAGAAGGCAAGTCCCTTGTTACAGCAGCAGGCATTGGCCCCTTGCAGAAAGAAGGCTTTGATTGGATGAATTTGCTGTGTCAAAATGACTGTGTAAAGGAATGAGACTCCCCCCTTAATTCAACCTTCTTGGAGAAAACATTAAGGCACCATCCTTGGGCATCCTTCAGAAGATTTTACTAGAACCTTGTTGGGGTAAACATTTCCAAAAGTCCACAGCCATTGGGGTGATGGTAAAGATTTCCACAGAGGAAGGAGAACTTCTCCCTAACTGCTTCAGGTGAACATTTGCATCAAACTGCTGTGGAAAAGAAGTGACTGCTGCTGAAACACTTATACACAGGGCTCTGCCTGCTGAAGTGGAAGCCCCGAAATAGTCCCTGGCGACTATATTGGCTTGGTCAGACAAACGACTGCCTCAGTGGAGGGTGTCTCTGCAGCCCTAGGGCTTTTCCTCTCTCTCTGCCACTTGAGCTGATGTGAGGCACAAGAGTTGTGAATGCCTTTGAGTCACTGTAAAGACCCAACAGCGCCTTTAACACTCTACACTTCAAACTGTTTTGAGCACCTTCAGGCTGCACTGCCCCGAACTTCACCTATCTGTCCCAAGCTTCTTTGTGCCCCTTTGTTGCTGCGTGTCGAACTGCAACATGTCGCTCGAACCAGTCGAGCCAGCTGAATTCAAACCACCGCTTTCATGCATCGACACACATTCAAATGGTCAGCCTGCTTGGATCTGAACACTGCCGCTTGTCGCAGGCATCTTTGAGCCTCAAGCCGTTGTTAACTGTTGAAAATAAAAGTACAAATAAATAATAAATAGAAATACTCAATACCATTTCACAATCATATCACATTCACTACTTCATCCAATCCATTCACTCAAACAATATACAATCAAATATTATTGAAACACTTGTGTAAAGGCACGTTATAAATGCCATATCATATCATATATCATATATCATATCATATCCATGTTCTGAGTCCAGGAACTTCCTATTACATCTTAACCCTATTGTTCTTTATCAATTCCTAGTCAAAGATCTATGTGTTTTGACTCTTAATATTGCTTTTCATTCTTTACATTATTGCAACCAAGTCTTTTCTCGAGATCATGTCAATTTAATTCACATATAGGAATTTTGAATACTGAGTTTGCTCATGGGTAATATCTATTCTATAACTTACAATATCTTTGAATTGCGTATTTCTGGAAAATGCTTCAATCCTGCAGGATGTTTAATTCACAAGAGTATATCACTCCAAAAGAGACATATCTTCTCTTTCAACACTATCTTCTGCTTCCTAAAATAATGACAAGATCTAGCAATTGAATCACCTTTTTACTAATTCTTCCTAACATCATTCCTTTATATATATGTTGTTCAAATACAAATTAATTCCTAAACAAATATTACACTGACTTGTTATACTGAAATTATACTTTAAACTAACTGTAACTAAGTGGCTTAGTTTAAAAGACATGGACTTTAAGATAATAGCTTAATTACTAAACTAATACAGTTTTCATTTGTTTTTTTAATATATGCACAGAATATATGATTTATATTGGAAAAAGCTCACCTAAATGGCCATTTTATTCCAAAACATGTCAATTTTTTGAAGAGATCAATTCACTTGCTAAACTTTTATTTCCCCAAACCACCTTATGTAAAATACAACATATAGCAGATCACATATTGTAAACACTTACAAAATATTCATTATATGCATAAGACGATTGACTGTTCCATATAGTTTGTTAAGAATAGATATTTTTGACCAAGTTATAGTTGTATTTATTTTATTTCATCTTGGTTTGGAATTCAGTTATTAATCCCAATTGAACACTATGGCACTTATAAATTAATACTTTGATATGAGGGGAAAGAAACATGTTTGTTTCTGTATTCTAAAGGTCTTTAGCATATTACAAAAAGTGTATTAGTATGACACTCACCTCATAAAAAGAGACATGATTTCTCGAATCCTGAATAGAGTCCAAGAGTCCCCGGAATGTTGGAGCCTTTTTATATATGTCTGTGGGCGCTGTGTGATGATTCCTTGACGTAATAGCATGAACGCACAAATAAATAGTGGCATGTTAATATTTCTGGACATCACACAATAATGAAAAATATTTTTTCTCTATTATTGATGTTGATACTTCAAATGATGTAATTTTAATTCTTGAAACCCATGAATATTGTCTAGTGGCATGCTTATTTGATCACATGACTGCATAGCTATACTGGGTAGTGCATCATAAGATCTTTTTTGCACTGCGGGATACCTTTGATAAACAATGTTTTGTCCAGGTTTAAAAAGAATTATACTTTCATATTACCTGTTAAAAGTTACTTCTCATGTTTTCTTTTAGTTAGCTATCACTCAAATATGAAATCACACAGCTACGTATAGTTTAGAAGTAACATAAATGTTAGTTAAACTTTACTTTCATTGATCGATGTACCTGTTTGACAAAAAAGGGGCGCATAAATTGTATGTCTTCAACAATTTGCTTTATAATTGATGTTGATACTCACAATTATTTAACGTAGAAACAAATCAATTTACTTAACTTCTTGCCGAACACAAATATTACCTGATGTCATGCTTAAGTCATCCAATTGCCACACAGGTAAACTGCGATGTGCATCATATTTTTTTTTAAAATGTGTGCTACTAGACACCTTTGACATTGTTTATGTTTTTTGGCTAAAGTTTAAATAATGGTTCAACATTTTGAGAAGAGCTATCATTCTGATATGAAATCACTGGGCTTGGTTTAATTTAGAAGTATGACTCCTGATTAAATTGCAAGCGGTTCCCATACCCATATGTACTCTCAGTTCTCACAGATTAGATGTTTTTAGTTCAGTAGTACTGACCACACAATTACTTTATTGTGATCCGTGATGTGTGTTAAATCTCAAGATCCTTAGTTGTTATTTTCTATTTCATGTACTCCCCACTGTATCATGTTTGCTGCTTTTTTACCATCTTTGATATAGTCCATTTTATATCATTCTCGCAGTGTCTTTTTCCATAAAATGTGTCACTAGATGTGCATTTTCAGGTTTGGAGTAAATTCCACATCTATGCTCGGGGAGTCTTCTATTCATGCATATACTAGTCTTCCCAATGTACAGTTTACTACATGGCCACGTGATTGCATTAATTGCATTATTCGTTTTGAAATTTGAAACAAGCTCATGACCGTAGGCGACAAGGTGTGTAACAGCGGTTCTGTCCCCCTGCCATTCTCCTATGGGCCCTGTTGACATTTTAAGAGCACACATGATATAGGATATATCATTGGACTTGTTGACTTTTCTGCAAAGCTGGTGACCTGCAGACCCCTGTTGCTCAAACTGAAAGTACCCCTTTAACCTAAAGTCTGCATTCATTGTTCGTCTCATTACAGGGGTTAGTTTTTAGTGGTTTCAATAGTTTTGTCTGTACTTCCAGTTTAGTTAAGGTCTTATTTATATAGATCCTTGATTGAACATGTCTTTTATTTTGGTACTTAACGTACTATTGTTGTTTGGATGCTTCAATGCTGGCTCACGCTTTCACTAAGAGTATAGCCTGCTGCTGGCCCATTCTACCTTGAAGAGGTGAAGGTAGTTATGCCTGCTTTAATTGTATTACTGCAATCACTGATTGTTTGGTAGAACTGTGGGGCTGAGTATCAGTTTGGAAGACACACCTCCTCCCTGTAGTCCTGCAGAGGACTTGGGCAAGCCACTAACTATAAGTAACTGCACACCACATACTGCATAGAGGCTGACAAATATAAAACCCATTCCTCTGACTTTATGTATTAGCATGCTCAATGGTGCAGAGTGCCATTTACAAGCCTAACTGGGCACTACTGGGCACAACTGGGTGTGGCTGCCAGGGAAATGCAGATAGACATTGAATTTGGGAACACTGTAATCCAGACTGTGCCAAAGTTCTTGCAGTTCAGGAAGGATCTCATAACCTTACTCTTCAGTAAATACATGGGTGCACTTAGACTCCTTGCATTCCAGCATCACATCCCACATGTATGTGGGCAATGAAGGTGATCAAGTGTGTGCTGTTAATGATGCAAGCCCCTTCTCCGTGGGTACAGATATAAACGAAAAGGGGCTGTCTAAGAGCAAAGAGAGCAGCCCCCTGCTGCACAGTAGCACCCACTGTCCACCTATCCCCCCTGGTCCACACGTTGTCCACACCACAGACCCGGCTGCCAAGGGGGTACGTGTTGTGAGTGGGAGCAAATGCAACCTTGTTTTGACTGAGCTGGCAGACCTAAAGAGGCTACTGCTGGGTCTCCTTGAAGCTCATGGAGGGGGGTGGTACGGGGGAGCCATCAACTAGTCTCCAGGACATCCTGCGGCATCCAAAGCCATCTGAGGTGGTATACCCCCACAACCCTGATGTCCCTATAAATACGAACAGCACTAACACGGTCGGGCCGGGGTTCATTAGTGAAATCATAGGGAGCACCAGCTCTAATGGTGTTTGGCTGGACAAGGGGCCTCAGGGTCTATCCCATTAAGGTACCTTAGCCCCCATTTCTAAATCACTGAAGCATGTAGTGCAATCACCCCAAAAGATTTCTCCCCAGGGCAGATTGTGTATGTAGTGTTAAACCCACGGCTGGCAAGTCAGATAGCAGGGCACGCCATGCGGCACCTAACTCTGCCACATATGGGATTCGCCCCAGGGCCTTTAGATCACAGTATGGGCAGGGCATGAAAAGCAGCATGAGGAGATGGACCGTATGGGGTATATAATTTTTGCACAAGGTCCCCAAACTGGCCCCTGACCACCTGGAAACAAGGGAATTGCTCATCAACAAATGCATCCACTGGTTCTGTGCTGTATGTGGTTGTCTATCTGTAATCAATGAGGACATCTCATACTGCACCAGACTTCACTACCAGGGTACAGCTCTCTAGATTTTATTCAGATTGAATTCAGGGAGCGGTGGATATCTAACCGTATCTTGGGCTTCGATACAAGATGCCCTCCTCCACAAAACAAGATTGAAATCAGATCCCACCCCAAGCATAACAATGATTACTCCGCTGAATCTAGGTCACAGCATTCTGTGCCCTCTGGCACTAATGCAGTGCCGCTGGGGGAAAGGACTGTGGGCAAACCCACCAAAATAGTTGAATCTGTGTTTCTGGCCGAGTTGAAGACAATTTAGTTGGGACTTGAGTTAGTCGGCTAATAGCTGGGCTTTGGACCATAGTAACTGGTTTCATTCTATTATTCCCCTGTATGTGTTAGCATGCACTTTTATGGCCCCAGGACAGAATAAAGTTATTGGGGGTCATTACGGATCTGCGTGAGTGAGTTTGACCATTTATATAGTGCAAACTGCAGATGAATCCACGGATTTACCATGCAGGCGCTATCTATTGCCTGGGTGAGTGAACGTGCGTTGATGGGTGTGGTGTCCTGATGAATCCATTCCAGATGCCCGTACTCATCCTGCACACTCATATATGCCTGTAAATTGTCTCTGCATATTGCCTTACACGGTACTCTTTATCTTTGCCTATGTACCTGTACCCTAAACTTTTGCAAGCGCCCAGATGCCTGACTGCCCAGCGCGCTCTATAAATAAATAAACAACAATACAATCACTTTTCCACTCCCGGGCTAATGCTGGTCCTACCATCTCGTGACTTTATTGCCTGTACTGTTATCTTAACTAGAGCTGTGATACTGCATCTGGGCGCTATCAACACATGTGATAAAGTGTTGTGCTGGTGACAAGACACCACCTGCTTCCTCTGCTGTTATTGTCTCGCTCTCGTGGCCTCCGCACCCACCCCCACACCTCTAGTGTTTGCTGGCTTTTACAGTGCCTTGTGCGATCTGTGTATTGCATTTCTTGGAAAGGCAGCCGAAAATAAATAAAATGTGCGTCCTTCATTAATGTATTCTCAGTGATATAAAACTCTGCAAACATTTCGGTCAAGGAAAGCAAACGCGGTTGCACTGAAAAGGCCTGAATTCCTGCAGGCCCACAGGAGTGACATGTAGCCCTGGCAGTCAAGGGGTTAACGCCTGCTCCCGTTTCACGTCTGAGTACACCCCCGGGCTAGAAGGCCCACACAATAGACTCCCGACCCCACAGTTCACGCGACTGCAGACGGGCTCCCCTTGCATGGCCCGTGCATGTTAAACAGAGAACTTTTCTGCTGAGCTCAGCACAATGACACCTGGTCCGAAGGGCCTCATGCCAGCCTTCCTTGGAGCTGGGCGCACACACCACAGACTCAACGCAGGGAGGGGTTCACAGCCCACAAACCCCGCTCAGACTCATGTAACAGATTTTAGACAAAAGGGGCGCCACAGGCAAGAGTTAACAACCTCCATTGCCAAAGCCAAAAGCGTACAGGACTGTCATAAGTCAAACGCGGATTGAAATGCCCAAATAATGCCATCGTTTGCCTCGTGTTGTGAAGCGCGCACCCCACTTTGGCAGATGTTTCCATCATCTGGAAAGTGCATACGTGCCCTAATAATGCCTGTGTGTGCTTGTGAAGTCACCACAGGCAGGATAACAAATGTGTCAGAACAAGATGGAGGGGAGCACCAGTAGTTCGTCTTGCAGGACTGTCCCCAGGAGCCACTCAAAGCCCCACACACTGTTCAGCATCTGGCTAAATTGACAATTATGTTTTGCAATTTGCAAGCATTTTTATGTTAGGGGCTCACGAACCCTCACATAACGTTTTGTAGCTGCCGGAATTATTATGTATGTCTAGCAATGCGCAGAAATGTTTTAGTTAGGGTGAGAATTGTGACTAATGAAAAGAGCAGAGTCCAACGTCCATTACTCTCTCAAAGGGGTTGCTTGCTAAATTACTATCACAGACATGTTTAAAATTTGCATTTGTGGGTATTCGTATGTTCCCAAAATGCTCTTTGCTTTTATGCAAATCGCCAGGATTGGGTTCTATGAAGAAATACAGTGGTGTGACCTACCCTGGGCCCACGCCCCTCGGCCCGCCCCCTCCTCGCCATCACACTATGCCCTCAAGGAGGAAAGTGTTCCCCCCAGTAAATATTTTCCATTTTGGGCACTGCTCGCAGATGTTGCCATCGTATGTTTAATGGTTGGTTCTGTTGTCTTAGTGCTGTCGAAGCACAGGTTTTCTAGCAGTGTTCTGATTACAAAGAGCATAGGAGCGCAGCTGTGTTCTCCATGAATCCATGCATCTGTCTAGCCTGGAAGTATTAGAGGGCTGCCACAGTTTTATTGCAAGCTCGGACTGGCCTATAGGGCAATAGGCCCATGGCCAGCATGCTCAGACTGGCCTATAGGGCAATAGGCCCATGGCCGAACCAAAAATGCAAAATGCTCATGTGGGCCAAAGTTTTTTGGGTCAAAGTGAGGCACTTTTTTGCTCAATGTGGGCCAGTTTGATGTGTGAAAACAAAGTGAAAATATCGAGGCTGAGTACCCCAAAAGGAAATACACCGAACACACGTTACAAAGGAACATACAAAGATCTTTAATTTATACTGAACAGTTTCAAAGGACAAATCAATCAGATAGCTATCGGCCCTCAGTACAACACAGCAAACACCAGCATGGTTTGGTGTGCTCAGCGAGTGGGACTGTACATTAGAATTAGTCGCACTTGTATACCCTTTGCGAACATGATGTCCAACCCTATTACGGGTTAATATTCCTCGAATACATTACTGATCTAGGGTTCATGCCGAGTTCACACATCTATATGATTAGGGTTTGCCTTTAATGCATTTGCCAACAACCCTACACGGTAACAGTGTATTTTAGGATTCCTCATAGTCTTCTCAAACATGAATACAATGCAGTTAAACAAGCGTTCTCAGTTCAGTGTTTGGATACATCGTTCTTAACATATGCTCGCGGATTAGTTTCATTGGCATGAGTAATCCTTTACCCACAGGTCAGCGAAGGACAAGGTCTCAGTTCACGACCCCAACAAGTGGCCTGCAGGCAAGTTACATATTAGTTATATGCAGAGGTCAAGACGGCCATGTTGTATTTCGGAATGACATCGTCCACCATTTTAACTCACAGGGTGACTTTACAGAGAGAACCTAAAATGGCGAATTGACCTAAAATGACGGTTTACATTGATTCTAAGGTCAGGACCTTGCAACACGGATTTCTTCGTAAGTGGCTTACAAGCAGTTTGGCGTAGGCCAATATACATATATTCATTGCAATAGGAGGCACAATATAATTTCCCGTTTGACAAACCCTCCTTTTGGCCTATACCAAGTGCTAAACTACTTCTGATCTCCTTGCAAACAACTCCATGCATCATCGTCCATGCACCCTGAATCGCTGTCAGAAATATCTATTGCCATCAGATCATTCACTAACATTTCTTTTAACACATATTCCTTGGAGGTTTTAACTGGGGCATACACTTTATGTCCTATTGTACCTATCGCCTGTGCGCAACATCCCCCTAGCATCCAACATATACTAGGTAAACACTGGATACAACAACAAAGGAACAACAGAAATCCCAAAATAATCAGTAAGACCGAAAGTACCTTCCAACCCCAAGATCGCAAGAAGACCCAGAACCAAGCACTAAGATCCCAGTTTCCCTCAGGAACATGCACTTCTGAACTAAGGACGTGCAGATTCTATATTGCTTTGAAGATAGTTGGGGAGGAATCTGGAATGAAAACACAGCAAGTGGACCCCACTAATTTACACACTCCACCACGTTCATCCATAATGACATCTAATGCCATCCGGTTCTGGAGCGCTACTAGTCTTATCACTTTCTGTTCTAATGTCATATTATAGAGTATGTCCGTGGTCCGGTTGATGGTTCTCTCCAGTACTCTCGCTAGTCTTCTGATATCTTCGGAATTCGCTATCTGCCCTCAAAATGGCACAAATTATTTTGCTACATCTCCCAAGACCTGTGCTGGAGTGTCACCATTCTCGTCCCGCCGTGGATGAGCCTTTGAAACCTCTACTGTACTAGCTATGAATACCCCAGGTAACAGGATCCCTAAATAACAGGTTCCCTGCCAATCCCTGGGTAACCATGGAAATGCTATATTACCGCAAACAAAGTAGACAGGTGCGCCTACATACAAAGGTCTGTCTTCCCCAGTCAAATTTGCAACGTTGGCACAACCTTTAAAATCTCCCATTGACTGAGTACCATTCCTCTGTATGCAGAAAGAAACTGAATCGGGGCTATGGTAAACAGTGTACGAAGGAGGCATGGCATCCTTATTGCCTATCGGAGCCATCTTGAAGAAAATCAAAGATTGAAAGGGATGGGACAGTCTAGCAGAAGGCCTAATAGAAGCAACGTTACGCTTGCTCCTATTTGCGAAAAGCGAGCATCCCAGGGGAGTCAAAACACGTTTCTCAAAACTATACAAATTAGTGCCATCAAAGTTCCCCGAGATGCTATCATTTCAACGGCCAAAGAACAGTGCTCTAAGAGAAGCATAACAAGCAGTTGTCAAAGGTAAAGGATGGATATACCCTTATCCCCATGTTGCGGTAAATGCGAACAGACCCAACAGTTGGACCTATTAAAAATGGCATGCGTAGCATTCATGATAAGTAACAGAGTATTGGTATGATACCTTTGTCTATGCTGGGAATCCCTAGGGGACAGAGTATGCAAATGTACGAAGGGAGTAGGAACAGTGGGTACATTTTCAGTCGGTAACAAGGACTCTAAAGGATGAGTTTCCTCGAGGTACCATAGGCCTAAAACAGTGACTATTAACCGTGCCGTAAGTCTATCAGATGCACAGCAAAACCGTGCCGTAAGTCGATTTCCTTGGACGCAAATTGTACCTTGCTTTTCCCGGTACTGATTGATCCGGAAACAATGTGTCATCACTTCCTGTTGGAAGCAACGTATCAAGAGCAAGTGAAGATGCAGAATTCGAAATGACAGTTTCCGGAAGCAAAACTTTTGGAGAGCGTGGAGACAGAATGACGGGTTTCCCAAGCCTCACGGGCTCAGAAAGATTCTCCGATGCACTCTCAGTGCTATTTACTGCTTTGGGATTGTTGGTTGCAGCGTTAGCGAGGGGTTCTGTTTCTTCTGTATCGTGTGGCACTGGGTGAGGAAGTTTCTTGAGGTGCGTCGCATGGATCCAATGTTTTCTGCCTGAGACACGCACCGCCGTTTGTGTGACCAGCAGGACCTGGAATGTCCCCGCCAAAGAGGTGCAAGGCAGGAAGAATGCTCAAATGCCTTGGTAAGCACCCAATCCACAGGCCGAATGCTGTGGCCCGGGCCCTCGTATCGCACAGGTAAAGCCTCTCGCACCTGGTGATAAATCAAATACAGGTTTTTAGTCAACTGGCTGCAATAATCTGAAATAAGTACATTTAGGAAGATTCCAGATATTGGCAGGTCTTCCCATTACCACCTCAAATGTAGAGAGCTCAGTCTTAGTTTGAGGGGTTGTACGCATGGCTAGTAACACGATTGGTAAAGCGTCTGGCCCTTTTAATTTAGTGCCGGCACACGTTTTAGCGAGCTTGTTCTTGATGACACCATTGTGTCTTTCTACTAGTCCGGCGGTCTGAGCGTGTCTGGCCGAATGAAACCGTTTGTCGATCTGTAATGCTGCACATATCTGCAGAATTACAGCAGCGACAAAATGTGGACCATTGTCTGACCAGATGACTCTTGGTAGCCCGAACCGAGGAAAATATTCCTTTAACATGGTTTTCGCAGTATTCATGGCTGTAGCATCTTTGACAGGGAAAGCCTCGACCCATTTACTAAAAGCACAGATGACAACTAACACATACTTCATATTGTTACAACGTTCCATCTCAATAAAATCGAAGTGAATGACTTCGAAGGGGACAGAAGGTGGCCCAAAACTTCACCTTGGAGTTGATGTCCCCTTTCCCACATTGTGTTGTAGGCAAATCATGCCGTCCTGAACATTGCGCTGGGCAATTTTCGAAATTGTGTCATTTGCCCAAACTTTCTCTAACATTTTCATAACTTTCTGGGCACATATATGTGTAGGACCATGGGCCATAACGACCATCATCATCACATAAGCGTCGGGGAGTAGCCATTTCCCTTCAACTATGTCCACCCAACACCCATCATCATCGAGATTCCCCAAGCCCTCAGCCCACCTCTTGGATTCTTCTAACATAGCAGTTTGTCTAGCTATCTGATCAGCGAAAGCATTCCCTTTTCCTATATCATCTATAATCTTTCGATGTGCTGCACATTTCACAACAGCTATCTGAGTAGGGAGCACAAGCACTGAGAGCAGTTGTACTATTAGGGAGCCATGTTGGATCTTTGTGCCATGCGAAGTTATGAACCCTCTCTCTGACCAAAGTCTCCCAAAGTTGTGAACCACCCCAAAGGCATACTGACTATCAGTATATATGTTTACTGTAAGCCCTTTGGAAAGTTCACAAGCTCGGGTCAATGCTATAATCTCTGCGGCCTCCGTTATGTGTGATTCTCTTGGTTTCCACGACCGTGCTTAATGTGGTGATTGCAAAGCCAGCTGTGGATGTACAATCCGGATGTTTGAAGCAGGAGCCATCACAAAACAGCTCTCCTTGTGGATTGTTCAAAGGAGTGTCTTTTAGATCAATTCTACCCTTTGTCTCTTGTTCGGTAGTATACAGACAGTTATGTGACTCTTCGTCGCCACAAGCGGTACCTGGCGGGAAAGGTAAGAGTTCAGCTGGATTAAGAACACAACACCTCGTAATTTGGATGTGAGGAGCAAACAAGATCAATTCATATCTCGTCAACCGTGCGGAAGTGAGGTGTTGCGTTTGGGTTCTGTTCAGTAGAACATCTACAGAGTGAGGCACCATCAGGGTTAGATCATGGCCTAGGACCATTCCCTCACTCTGTTTTACAGATGCAGCAGCAGCAGCGACAGCTCGCAAACATCTTGGCTAAGCGCATGCTACAGGATCAAGGGCGGAAGAAAAGTAACCACACGGCCTATTCTTCCCTCCATGTTACTGCGTTAATACAGCCAAAGCACATCCATCACATTCATGCACAAACAACACAAAGGCCTTTTTATAGTTTGGTGTGCCCAAAACTGGTGCCGAGCACAATGCAGTCTTGAGCAGATCAAATGATTGCTGGTGTTCCGTGTTCAACGGCAATGGTGAAGAAATGCCCTTCTTTGTCAAATCCAACATCGGTTTAATCACTAGTGAGAAGTTTGGGATCCACAACCTACAGTAAGAAGCCATACCTATCAAGGCTCTAACTTCCTTCTGTGTATTTGGGACAGACATGCCAGAAATGTGTTTTATCCTTTCAGGTGTCAACCTTCTTCCCTGCTTTGACAGGAGATAGCCTAAATAGGCGACCTCCTGACAACAGTATTGAAACTTTTTAAGCAAAGCTTCGTGACCATGTTTAGCTAAATGAATAAGCAACAACACAGTGCCCTCCTTACAGGCACTCTCAGAGTCTCAACATACTGAAGCAATGTACAAGTAGAGGGCAATTCAAGAGTATCAAGCTGTTCTTTCAAAGCCCTACTGTAGATGCTAGGACTCTCTGTGTAACCTTGAGGTGCACGAGTAAATGGAAACGAGCGTCCCCCTAAGGTGAACGCGAACAAGTATCTACTGTCCTTGTGTATAGGAATACTAAAGAAAGCATTCTTCAGATCCACAACACTAAAGTAAGTAGCTGTAGCTGGAATCATGGTTAATATTGTTGTTACATCAGGCACAATTGGAAATTGCGGAGCAACGACTTTATTAATGGCACGTAAATCAATTATGAAATGGAATGGAATTGCATTATCACCTTTTTTGTACACAGGTAAAATCGGACTATTGCACAAACTATCTGAAATTTTCTCAATTACCCCACGATGCACAAAACCGGAAATTATGCATTTCAAAGCTTGCTCGCCCTCATCTGAAATCTTATACTGTGGAATGCGTGGCTGCTTAATTCCATGTTTCAAGACTATTTTAACAGGCTCAATCTGTAAAACACCGACATCATTGTCGTCAATTGCCCATAAGCACTCTGGTACATCAATGAATTCTGGGGGCAAAGGTCTGGTTAGGAATTGAGAGACAGAAAGTTGCTGTGGTGAAATCGTCAAACGCACTCCGTCAGAAGAACAATGAATTACCGCATTTAATTCCTTCAACAGATTCAACCCCAGCAAATTCTCTCCACAATTCGAAGTCAAAAGGAATGGACAGTGGTCCGTAAAGGGACCCAAAGAAATAGGTACCGGCGAAGAAACTGGACAAACAACTGGTGTGCCTGAAAACCCTACAGAAACATTCATTTGCCCTGACAGTGGAATGTTTGGAACCCGAGAATGATCAATGGAACACTTCTGTGCTCCAGTATCTATCAAAAACAGATTTTTCCTATTTCCCACTACCATTTCAACGTAGGGACCTTTCTGATTAACGGGATTAGGTGTGGGTTCCAAACCCTGCTTCGGGCAATCCTAACGAAACAGAATGTCATCAAAAGGAAGCTCTTCAGATAGATATGCAGCAGAAGGATGATCAAATATGTTTCTAGTATCCACACTCGGAGTCTGATTATCCTGCGAAAAAGGTTGCTGAGGATCCTGTGCAAACTGACCCCTAGCAGGGCCCCCTACACCCAGGTGACCTCTGGATCGTCTACCCATATTTCCGAGTGTGTTATTCGACCTCTGTCGAAGGACGGGGCATTATGCACGCCAATGACCCTCTTGTCGACAATAGGCACACTGGTTAATGTTCACAGGACCCAAGGGCACATTCCATTGTGGAACATACTGACCTCTAATCTGTGAACTACCCTCTCTGGGGCCTCTAACAATTTGCTGTAATAATACTTTAGTCTTCAAATCACCTTTTCGCTTCTCAACTCTATATTTTTCATTATTGACACGATTCTCATAGTACTGAGCCATGTGCAGTACTTCTGATTGGGACTTCGCTTGCCAAGCGCTCTCAGAAGACATCATTTGTGACTGGATGTCAGGCAGCAATTCACGCACAAATTTGTCCACAAATAATCTTTTCCCAGACTCTGTGCCTAAGTCTTGTCCGCTGAAATGCGAGAATACCTGTTCGAACCGATTAAAGAACTCGGTAGCACCCTCAGACTTCCCTTGGACACAGGCCGTAAGCTTTTCCCAGATAATCCTCTTTTCGGGAATTATAGTTTTCAACTTTGCAATGATTCTATCAGGCAAAGTTAGTATCACCTGGGGCGGTCTCTCACCAGCTGGCCTTTCTCCATCGAGTCTAGTTTTGTTAGCACATGTATCTCCTAACCCTGGTACGTCGTCTATAGTCCTAACTTGTTTCCACAAATCTACGGGAAGGAGTACAGGAAATAATAAATCAATGTCACCCAGGGTGAATACTGAGGACTGAAAGACAGACTCTATTTCTTTATAGAATCCTGTCAGATTTTTCCTAATGTCAGGAATAGATTGTCTAATAGGGTTCACTTCCTGTCTTGAGAACGGGACGTGAAGAAACTGTGATACATAATGTGCAGGAATTTCCACAGCAGCTGTACCTGCTGCAACATTAGCAGGGATCTCAACCTTTGGGACAAATGTCGGAGGAACCTCTCTCATAGGCAACTGAGAAGTAGGCAACTCCGAACGCTTACGAAGCAACAGAGCTAGGTTGAGCGCTAAAGCAGTCGAAGAAGTGTCAAGTGAAAAAGCTCTCTTATAAATACTCAAAAACTCTATGGGACAACTAATCTTTCTCTTCATACAATCATCCTGTAGGTATTCTATCATTACCTGTATCACTTTCCTCTGCATTTCCGGCGTATACTGACTGTATGTGTCATATACCTCAACTGGAGTTATCGACATATCTGAGATCCATCTAAGCGCATCTTTCATACAAATTCGTACTTCCTCAGATATCGATTTTCTACAAGGAAGGAACCGTTTCTGTACATACATACTTTCCCCCTGGTCATCCTCATTCTGTAACCTTTCCAACTTTCTATACTCAAATATCCTCTCAACATCTCAACATGCTCATTTAGTTTCTCCACAGTGTCTCTTGAAAACGCTAAAG
This sequence comes from Ambystoma mexicanum, assembly GCF_040938575.1. Taxonomy (NCBI): domain Eukaryota; kingdom Metazoa; phylum Chordata; class Amphibia; order Caudata; family Ambystomatidae; genus Ambystoma; species Ambystoma mexicanum. The sequence goes on along the minus strand of NC_090922.1, from coordinate 1,422,918,572 downwards.
TGTTTAGATCTCGCAATCCTTGTGGGAGATATGCATTATTTAATTTGCCCCACATTACACATAAATGAATCCCTAAAACCTTCAACAAAAACATTTTTCTCAGGAAATTTATCCATATTAGAAAGTGTGGCAAAAACATTAGCTTGATCATCTCTCTCCATACAATGCTTAGCCCATGCTTAGCCCATGCTTAGCCCATGCAATCAATTCATGCTTCTTTTCTGGAGGTACAGTATTACGAGTGCCAACCCTTGACCCTGATCGACTACAAGCGGTACGAGACCACTTGGAAGAGGGGGGCAGGCACATTCAATGGAGGTACTGTTACTGGTGCAATAGGAAGAGGTGGAGGAATAGGTGGAAGAACAACAACTGGAGGAAAAGGAACATTAGGAGGAGCAGGAACAACAGGCAGAGCAGGAATAGCAGGAATAACAGCAGGAATAGGCACAACAGCAGGAAGAGGAACATGCAGAGGTGGCGCAGTGGCACCAGGCCTTCGCTCATTTAACAATTTGTCAATGAATTCATCAGAAACATGGAAATCTTTAGAAGGATAGATTTTCTGAATGCCAAGTGAGAAAGCCCTATCCATATTCCTAGCTGACTCAGACTGTCTATCTTGGTCATACAACAATGCTTTTTCAGTGTTCGCTTTATGACGGCGCGCATGTTTTTCCCTACTCTTAAATTGCTGTAACGCTTCTTTTTTCCAATTCTGCAAAACATTGAATGCTACAGGTCTAGCCTTTTTCTTTAATAGAATTGACTCTAAATACTAAATACGAGGGATTTCAAAACTACCATTGATTGGCCACTGAGGTTCGGAGGCACGTCTGGTTTGTCTGTGCCAAATATCGTTAAACTCTATACTTCCAATGCCATGCTTACAGTACATAGTACAAGCTGGCGACCCCTCCTGTGGTGCCGGATGGCTAAATTCCAAAGATTGTCTATTGCTGCGGAATAACGCCCTGAAGCAGGTAGACATTTTCCGAGGCATATCAAAATATTGGTGTTACCTGGTCAATAATTGTGTCTGCAGATACAATACGCCAAAATCAAATCATCAGGATACTTAAGAATCGGGTCACGACTCACCTGATCAATCCTAAGGAGGTCTGATCGGATTTCAAATTCTTTTTTTAACAAATACTACTCTGTGTTTGGTGATTTCGGCAAAACTGCCCGCCTCGATAAGTGGTCCCTCGTCAAGATGCCGTCGTGGACCACAAGCTAATCGTCCAGGGATCGGGTCGTGCAGCGCTGCTGAGGTTTCGTGTCTCATTCAGAAGGGGCCCCCTTCACCGTCCGATCCCGGTCCGATAGCGTGTGTCAACCTTCGACAATCCGGCATCAATCTTGAGGGTCCCTATTCGGGCACCAACTGTGAAAACAAAGTGAAAATATCGGTGTGCTCAGCGAGTGGGACTGTACATTAGAATAAGTTGCACTTTTATACCCTTGCGAACATGATGTCCAACCCTACTACGGGTTAATATTCCTCTAATACATTACTGATCTAGGGTTCATGCCGAGTTCACACATCTATATGCTTAGGGTTTGCCTTTAATGCATTTTCCAACAAGTCTACACGGTAACAGTGTATTTTAGGATTCCTCATAGAGTCTTCTTAAACATTATTACAATGTAGTTAAACAAGTGTTCTCAGTTCAGTATTTGGATACATCGTTCTTAACATATGCTTGTGGATTAGTTTCATTGGCATGAGTAATCCTTTACACACAGGTCAGCGAAGGACAAGGTCTCAGTTCATGACCCCAACAAGTGGCCTGCAGGCAAGTTACATATTAGTTGTATGCAGCGGTCAAGACGGCCATGTTGTATTTCGCAATTGTTATTGTTATTGTTATTTTGCACTTATATAGCGCCTTATATACCATTGGTATGGTCTGAAGGCGCTGGTAGGTTGAACGCCCTTGGGAACCGCAGTTCAGATCAGTAGAGAGAGTAGGGAGAGTCAAAAGGTGCGTGTGAGCACCGGATATGTGTGCAGCTCGTGCGGTACTTGTGTAATAGCTGCTTCTTATCGGTAGGTGTGGTGGTTGAGAGATCAGGAGAATGTGTTCGTTCTGGCAGGATTTATCCGGAACGGATGTGGCTGCGTTAGGCCTGAGGAAAACGCCTGGCTGAGGGTGTGAGACCAACAGTGTTTACATAGAATGATGTGGAGTAAGCGGCGGATGTTCGTATGAGAACAGTTATACCGAATGGTGTCATAGTATCTCTGTATTCTAGTTGAGTGGTGATGTAAAGGAGAGAGTAAGCGTGGTGGTGTGATATGATGGGTTGTATGCTTTTCAATGTGCAAACTTCTAAATGCAACTTTCCCAGAGAGGCTACTGGGCGAAACTTCTAAGTACAATTTTCCACACAGAGGCAATTGGGTACACTTCTAAATTCAATTTATCAGAGAGGGTATTTGGCACACTTCTAAATGTAACTCTCACAGAGGCTATTGGGTACACTTCTAAATGCAATTTTCACGGAGCATCTACTGTGCACACTTCTAAATTCAAGTTTTCAGAGAGGCTATTGGTCAAACTTCTAAATGCAACTTTCCAGAGTGTCTATTGGATTCACTTCTATAATCAACTTTCACAGATGCTATTGGTAGCACGTCTAGATACAACTTTCAAAGCGTGGCTATTGGGCATACTTTCTAAATGCGGCTTTCACAGAGGATATTGGGCCCATATCTAAATTCAATTTTCCACAGAGAGGCTATTGGGCGCACTATTAAAATCAATTTTCCAGTGAGGCTATTGGGAACATTTCTAAATTCAATTTACCAGAGGGGCTATTGGGCACACTTCTAAATGTAACTCTCACAGAGGTTATTGGGTAATTGGGTACACTTCTAAATTTCACAGAGTGGTTATTTTGGACACTACTAAAATCACAGCAAGCTTATTGGGCATACTTCAAATGCAACTTTCGAGAGTGTGTATTGGGCACACTTCTAAATGCAACTTTCACAGAGGATCTTGGGCACACTTCTAAATTCCATTTACCAGAGAGGCTATTGGGCACATTTCTAAAATTCAAGGAGAGGCTATAGGGCACACTTTCTAAATGCAACTTTCACATGCTAACATTCACAATTCCATCTAGATGGGGCGCGGGCCAATATTCACAAGTCCATCTAGGAGCGGACATGCTAACATTCACAATTCCATCTAAGAGTGGACATGCTAATATTTCACATTTCTATCTAGGTGTGGACATGCTAACAATTCCATCTAAGAGTGGGCATGCTACTTTTCACAATTCCATCTAAGAGTGGGCATGCTAACATTTCTCAATTCCATCTAGGTGCGGACATGCTAACATTCACAATTCCATCTAAGAGTGGGCATGCTAACATTTCTCAGTTCCATCTAGGTGCGGACATGCTAACATTCACAATTCCATCTAAGAGTGGACATGTTAACATTCTCAATTCCATCTAGGTGCGGACATGCTAACATTCACAATTCCATCTAAGAGTGGACATGCTAATATTTCACATTTCTATCTAGGTGTGGACATGCTAACAATTCCATCTAAGAGTGGGCATGCTACTTTTCACAATTCCATCTAAGAGTGGGCATGCTAACATTTCTCAATTCCATCTAGGTGCGGACATGCTAACATTCACAATTCCATCTAAGAGTGGGCATGCTAACATTTCTCAGTTCCATCTAGGAGCGGACATGCTAACATTCACAATTCCATCTAAGAGTGGACATGCTAATATTTCACATTTCTATCTAGGTGCGGACATGCTAATATTATGGCAGTCTATGTTATTTGGGGGTAAGATAGAGTGGCATGGGCTTTCTGGAGTGGAGTGATTGCTCTACTCCCCACCCATCCCACACTCACGGTTTTGGTGGTGTCTGTTAGCTGCTGGCTTCCTTGGCGTCCCCTGCGGACACCTGCAGACACATCTTGGAGCCGCCTCTGTTGGAGCCGCCCTTGGCCTTGGGGCCCTTAGCCGCTGGGGGCTGCCGGGCAGAGGGCTGCCCTGGGAGAACCAGTGATAAAGGACGAGGGGCCTATCAGAGGGGGGGGTGGGAGGGATGGGACCATGAGGAGATTTTAGAGGAGGGGAAGGGGGGACCGACTCACCTGCTCCTAGGATGGGAAATAGGAGCAGGTGCAGGAAGCGGGTTGGTACACCGACGCTGCCTCGGCCAAAACAACCAATCAGGGGCGGGGGGCGGGATGGGAGGCGGGAGCAAGAGGGGAAGAACCAGGAAGCGGGCTGGGGAGCTCGGGGCACGCAGGGGCCTGGAGGCATTTTTGGGGGGGAAAAACGCATGGAAAGGGTCGCGCAAGGGGGGACCGACTCACCTGCTCCTAGGATGGGAAATAGCCAATAGCAATGACATCGTCCACCATTTTAACTCACAGTGTGACTTTACAAAGCGAACCTAAAATGGCAGATTGACCTAAAATGGCAGTTTACATTGATTCTAAGGTCAGGACCTTGCAACACGGATTTCTTCGCAAGTGGCTTACAAGCAGCTTGGCCTAGGCCAATATACATATATTCACTGCAATAGGAGGCACAATATAATTTCCCGTTTGACAGATGAGTTACTTCACTATGCGGCTAGTAGTCTTGACCAGTGTTGCTGTACAAATATTCTTTAAAATGCATAGTTTGCACCACATTGTATCAAAAACATCCCCCTTGGGTACTTTTCAAACAGCGTCACAAAAGGAATGAATTCCCATTTGCAACTGTGGGCCCCTTTTTCGTCTGTGTCCCAGTCCGACCGTGTTTTATTGTTACAAACAGCACAGTAGGGAAGACTCGTTTGGCCTTTGAATGAAGCAGCAGACATGCACAGCCTTCTTCACACAAGCAGCAGAACTGTGGTCAGTCGATGGGTCACAGGCAGCCATGGATGTTCTCATTACAGGCATCAGAGCTGCATTCAAGCTTTGGATGCCCCATTCAGAGAGCACACTGTTCGCTTACAAAAAGCACAGCGGTGCAGCTGTGACTGAAATGTGAATGCACCAGTCGTCTAGCACATTGATCCCACCAGAAGGGGCGCAGCTGAGTTCAATTTTTTGTGAACGATTTCACCAGCACTGTGTTTGCATTACAAACAGAACAGCAACAAAGCTGTGTTATCGTTTTGAAGGCAACAGCATGTTTGTGCAGATTTCCTTTACAAACAGCACAGCAGCGAACCCCTGTCACGTATCGTGAGCGCCACTGATAATTAAATATCATTTAAAGCAGGGTGAGCTCATTCAGGTTTTCACATTACAAATAGCACAGTAGCATTGGTGCGGTCCAGTTCTGGATGGACCAGTTAGCGAACACAGTTTTTTTTATTACAAACAGCACAGTTGCAAAGCTATGCTGCAGCCTTGAGAGAGGCACTTGGTTGGCAGAGAGTTTCACTGTCATAAACCGTGCTGCGGGTTAGCGATGTGCACGTTTAGAATGCAGTAATTGGCGGGCACGGTGCGCCTTACGCTTCGACTACAAATAGCACAGTCCCGAAGCACTGCATTTGGGTCTGCAGCCAGTGTCACTAGAAATCAGTATTAGGGGGGAAACCGCAGGGCACAAATACAACTAGGGGGGACAGGGTGGTGGCACATCAAGTAAGGGCCAACAGGCCAAACTGGTTTAAGTACATATATATTTTACCAAGCTGGTTAAAAACAATGTGGCATCAAGCATGTTCAGAGTACGTTCCAGACAAAGAAAGTTAATATACATCCTAAAATGTTAACTCATGTCCAACAGTTGCAAAAAGGCCCTTTGCACTCAGCCAGAGACTGCATCCTTTTAACTCAAGCATGCATTCAGCACAACTTTGAATAATGTGTAGAGATGGTATTTAGCCGAAGAGACATCACTTCCAGCTCAGCTTTGATTAATAGGCAGTCAAAAAGAGTCAGTTTAAAAGAAGAGATATCACTCATACCCCAGTTTCAAGGACAGTCTGTTTAAAGGATGAAATATCACCCGCAGGAGGGAAAGGAGGTAACTGATCTCTTGGTTCCTTAGCAATGGCTGCAGGAATCTCACTTTTTCACCATAGAATTGTTCACAGATTTCAGTTTCTGGCTTTACACCCCAGTAGCGGCTGGTGGATGTTTTCATTGGAGGGGCATAAATATTTCCCCAAACATGCCAGAGCGACCAAGTGTAGCGAGGAAGCCTGAACCAATCAAGATGGGTTGAAGGGGTTTCCCCCCACGAAAACCTTTAAAGTAATTGCCTTTTAGAAAAATGTTTGGTAAAAAGCTAAACAGTTTGCAATTGGTTTTGTAGAGTAACTCATAAAAAAAATCCAATAGATGTAAGTCACCAACAGTGCACAGGAACATTTTCCCAACACATTTTCATGATGCCTTTTCCCACAATATATGCCAGTATAAAACCATGTTCACGCTGGCTGCACCAATATATGCCAGTATTCCCATAGAAGAACATACTGCTTTGCACATACTGCCAGTAATGATACTATAAGAAAACATGTCCACACTTGTTTTTCCAATGTTTGGCTGTATCCCCATGTAAGAAAAGACTCGAGTTGACTTAACCATTAAAACGCTGTGCCACAGTATGAGTTTGCTTGCAGCATTCGTATCAACGGGATAGAGTGACAAGGTTTGCCAGGCCCATTCACTCTGGGACTTTTGGAACTTTGGGACATGCTTGCTCTATTTTAGTTGGTTGCCACACGCCATGGCAACAATTTCTTCGGGTGGCTCATGTGCTGTACACTCTGAACTCAGTGTATAGAGGACGAGTCGATCCCTGTTTTCTCTGTGATATAGAAGAGAGACACATGAACTATCGATCCATTGCATGTCCCAATTTTAATCTGTAAGCAATTGAATCACTCCACATTTGCACCTTTTTGGAGGACACAAAATGTGCACACCATACCACATTGATGGTTCTGTGCTGAAGAAGGCTGGGTCTTTCTGATAAAATAAACTGACCCGAGGCCGAAACTCTAGTTGGCACTCTTTATATTCCATATCATGGCAAAAATGTAGTTTAGAAACAATTTAGTTTGTTTGTTGAGTAGTCACACGTAGGTGTAAAATGACCATGTTCCACATGCTACAGAGTAGTGGCACACAGTGGATAATAGGTTGACTCTGTTTGGTAAGAATCACAATATTTTCAGTCTATATCTGTGATACTTCATTATTTGTTGTTTGTTTTTGCCATCATTGTATTGAGTGTGGTTTGATTGTGGATGGATGGTTGTCGATTTGTCTAATTTTTTAGGTGTGCTGGTCATGAAGGGAGGTGCTCCTTCTCCTCCCTCGGTGTCTAATTGTACTTATTGTCCTTGTGATATTTGTTGCATTTAGTATTTCCATACATTGTATTGCATAAGAAAAAGAAAAAAATATTTTGGAGTGTTTGTGTTTTAATTATATAACATTGTCCAACCTGCCCCAGTGTCTGTGTAATTTACTTTTGACTCTGTCTCTTTAACTTCTTGTTTTCAAATTATGGTATGCACTTTTTTGCTTCTGTTCTAATTTTGATTCCCACTGAGTCCATACATCAACAGAAATGTTGGGCAACCTAATTGTTTATGTCCGTCTATGCCACAGTATGAAAACATGTCCAAACTGGCTGCACCAAAAGGCCAGTGTAGCCACATAATAACACTTCTCATGTTTGCTTTTTCAAGATGCCCAACACAAAACATTATGCCCCAATAAGAAGAAGTGGCTTGAGCAGCTGCACCAAAATGTCAGTACCTGCAAAGCACGAGCAGGAACAAGCATACAAAGAGAGCATCCTGCACATGGGTGGGTCCAAGAGGCAGGGGGCTGATGTTGAAGCACCCGCTCTGTTTGTATGTACAAAGAGGCGCAGGGGCACCACTCAGACATACAAACATGCAGTTCTCCAGCCAGCATCCCCAATGTCCAATGCAAGATTGGGGAAGCAAAACACCCTCGTCTTTGCATGGCCCCTTGGACATGGCCCATTGGACATGTGCGGCTGGGCAACAGAACTGTCAAAGAGAAACCGGCTGTCCCTTTGACAGTTCAAGCCAGACCAGGAACTCTCTTTCAGCTAAAAAAAATCAGATCATGGAGCGCTCACTGTTTACACTGGGCTGGCTCCCCGACTCCACTGCCCCTCGTCCCCGCGGCCATTATGGACGATCCACCACTGATACATCCTCAGTGAATCCATGCACAGGGTCAGTGTGGCTGGAGGTGAAATATTGTTGGCTTTGAAGTCATGTACATGAACTGCACTGTTTGTAATGGAGTGATTTTTTAGCATCAATGGATCCATAGACACACGCTACAGCAGAAGGCTATCAGGCTACTCAGTAGGTTCAGTAACTGTTGCTGAATGATATGTATATATATTTGAAAATGTGTGTACATCCTATGACTTCTTGCAATTCCTTACATGCAAACACGCGCTATAAAATATGTTCATCCAGGGAATGGGTTGGGCTTGTCGCTTGCTTATATTCAGGGCGAGGGTGCTGGAATTTCTGCCCTGTGGCGTACTTAAAAAGTTGGCACACATTAACCCACAATTTAGTTTCTTAATAACTTCTGTCAGCACAATCGAAGCACTTATTTGTGATCAAGCAGTTTGACAAGCATATAAAATCTTTAGAAGTATGTCCTGTGATAAAATGCAAAGGATTGGGGACAAATCACAGGGTATTTGTGTGGTAGATTGACAAAAAATGAACTCATTTTAAAGATAAACTAGTGCATGTAAGTTTAAGAGGCATACTTCAGTTTGGCAGTGTCTTTTTTTGTTTTTTGTTACGAAAGTGTATGCTACACATTTAGAAAACAACAGTGCGCCCACCCAGTATGTAGGAAGCCTGCTTTTAACAGTGGTGGCCCCTGCCCCAGTGATATTCATGGTCCATTAATTCCTAAGGAGGCCTTTTCAGGCCAGAAGAAATGACTCAGGCTAGGGAAATAGAACCTGCAAACGCGCGAATGACGGCTTTAAGACTCCTGGAAAGAGTTCTGGGGGCCAGCCATCATTTGGGGTATTGGGGGTGGGGGGGCAAAGCAGCACATAGCCAGGCAATTGTGTCTCTTTAATCCCCTCTAGGGACGCCTATGTCTGCAGCTATACCAATGGCATTGTTATTTCTTGGGAGTTTTGGAACAGAAAGTCACTAAACAAGGCCTGTGTGAAAGTTCTGCCCTGGCCCAGCCGCCGGCTGCTCTGCCAGGCACAGGTCTCAGATCTCAGGCCCTGCTGCTGGAACACGGCCCTAGAATGTCCCGGCTGCTTTTCCGCACACTTTTGTTGCTCTGTGGCCTCTGGGACCAGGCTTTTCTGTCAGCAGCACTAAACCAGCCACAGAGATGGTGTTCATCTGGGGTGTCACTGCCCCCTACCTACAGCATTGAGAACTGCATCCAAATGCTCAGAGGGCTGTACTGAAGGTCAAACGAGACCTATGAAATAGGAGTGTTTTAAATGCAGACAGACGATGTTCTCGCGTCACCCTGGAGAACACGAAAACTTGCATTTTCATTGTTTTCAATGGCAATCAGCCAGGAACGGCTGAAGATATGTCACGGCTGTGGAGGATTGTGGGGGGCAGGGGGCATTTCAACATGAGGTTTGTTTCCCACTTGCCTTGCAGCTGGGAAAAACAATCTGAGGCTTAAATTATAATGAAGGCAAAATAACGCATCAAGGTGGTTTATAGCTGCAACTCATCACGGGATAGGCAGACAGCAGGGAGCTGAAACACTACATGACAGCTGAAAATGTATTCATTGCTCTTTAAAAGAAAGAAATGTCGGGAAACCTAAGTAAAATGGCAATGAGGTCATAACAACTGTGCTGCATACTGCAAGAGGCAGGTAACAGGCCTGAGGTCGCCAGCAAAGGCAGCCTGTGCATGGTTAATGTCCAAATTAGAGGAGTATGTTTCAGTGCCACGAAACTGCCAACATGTGGCTGCTGCTCAGGGCCACCCAGAGCCCCGGGGACCAATGCAACTAAAAAGGTTGAAAGGGCCTGACACCACCCCTGGAAACAGCATCAATAATTCATACCTAGGATACAATTAAATAAAATAAATCTGTCTTTTCACACAATAATTTATGTTATTTACATGTGGGTGTTTTGTAACACGCTTCAGCATATTTCAGAGACTGGAAATTACACCAATGACCCCTTGAAGGCGACAGAATCCCAGCACCCCGTGCACTTATGCAAACAACACACACTTTTTGGCAACAGCAACCACCATATAATGGCCACAAACTAAAGGCAGCATGGGCACACATGTGATTTTATCATCCAAAGAGAGTCGACATCTCCCCAATGTGCTCATTAATTAGAGCCGTTTCATGCTGGAAATCCCCAAGTGCGGTGAAACACCACAGGCAATGCCTTAAGAACAGCAAAGCACGAGGGGCTACAATAGTTTAGGCTGATGTATAGGCATTACGTAGACAGGTATACGCCCAGCTAGGCACGCCATTTCTCAGCTACTGTTATGATATGTCCAGACAGTGCCATGCTTGGTCAAATATTGCCAACATATGCCCTGGCACTTATGCAGAAGATGCTGGCTTTTCATCGCAATTAGCCTAGATGGCAAGGTATCCTCTTCATGCCGGGTTCTCCCAAAATATGCCTTCATTTCCACCAAATTGCCAAGTGCTCACATCATATTCGAGGTATTTTTTTGCCAGGTGTTGCATTCAAAAGGTACAAAATCACATCCTTTGCCCTTGACGCTGCTGAGAAGCCAGGCTTCATGGCAACAGGTCCAGGTACTCACAGGATTTTCAGATACATCGTATCCAGCCAATGCTCTGGCCATCACACCATTTCCAGATACCCTCAAAGGTTTGCTAGCAGAGTCCATTGACTGCTCAGGCAGCCGCCCCCGGGGTGCATCCTCAGCAAGGAAATGCCACTCTAACCTGGAAGTATCTTCACCCACCTACCCGTCCCATTGGGTGCACTGGTGTTTATGCTGTTTGCTTGCAGCCCAACAGGTTCTCCCCATCTAACCTGGAAGTGTCTTCACCCACCTACCCGTCCCATTGGGTGCACTGGTGTTTATGCTGTTTGCTTGCAGCCCAACAGGTTCTCATCTCCTCAGTGTTGTGTGGGGCCTTATTGGGGCAAAAAGAGCTGTACAAACAACAGGCACAGCCATTGCCTTATAATAAGAGGGACTCATTACAGGGTCGCTGGAAAACCTTCCAATAGTAGCCGGCGGGTTGCCGGCAACCCCGTAACACTGTTTCTGCCGCCTGACTTCCTGGTGCCACCAGGATATTACGACAAGCGGCAGAAACAATAAGGAATGGGGACACCAAAGCACCGGCACTGTTGCTAAAGGTTCAGTGATGACCATACCATTAGGGGCCTGAAAACCCGGCAGGACGGGATCCGTGGCCCCTACCGGCATTGTTGTAGTATGTCAGGCCGGAAAGAGTGCTGGTAAGTTTCTACCGGCACCGTTATTTCTGGACCATCATACTTACAATGAGGGCTGGCGTCATGTAACACACCCAGCCCCTTGCACAGGACCCCCGAGCTGTTCAGCGACTGCACTCTCAGTCAGTATAGTATCAGAATATTCGAGTGCAGGCTTACCACACATCATTGAATGCGTCCACAGGTTCACGGAAACTCGTCATACCCCTTTTTTCGCCATCAACATTCACCGTTCACAGTATTATCGAGCCTCCAAATTACTATTTGGGAGTTTGCCCCATGGTCAAATTTACAAGATTGTCCGGGATCAAAGAGCCATCAGAATTTAACTGGGGTGGCTGCGGCACATCTGAAGCCCACCCCGCTGCTAAACCCCACCTGTTATTAACTACCTCATGCCCCTCTAAACTGCATCATATCCTTTTTGATACCAGGATACACATAATGGATGGTCAATTCAAGTGAAATGGGACTGAGGGTGGCAGGTGCAGCAATAATGCAGTTCTAGGTGACTTCCTTGGAAGCGACTTACAAAGACACAGGAGTACACCATGATGTCCCTAAACTCCCTACATCTGAACTTAATCACTTATAAGTACTCCAGTTGTTGCAGTTAATTCAGAGTGAGATTACATTATTTGCCCAGGATCACACACTTTGACTAAACAGTGATTCTTGGGTTTTAAACCACTCTGCAATTCAAGCACTTGATCACATGCCACCCAAGTTTTATTTGGTGCTAATTTCTAAGGTTTGGATGTTAAAGTCAGCAGGCTGTCTTATAGAGTGTGCTTGCAAATTACACAAATTGCAACTTGGCAACATGCAAATGGATGCACATTCACTCAATGCATCCTGAGGCATTCATTTTTCCCCTTCTGCATCACTCTGCCCCTACATGTGTGACATATCACCCCCTTTCTGATCCTCCTGTCTAAGGCCAGGATAGCCTAGGCGTGGGGTACACTATGCCAGCCTCCAGGCAATCGAGGTGCCTTGCGACCAGGATGCTGGTGATCGGGCGCAGTATAAAAGCCTTATAATGTGGGCTTTGTCAAGGCACATTATTTACTTGGTATCGTGTCAGTTATGTTCGTACACTTTACATTTAAGTGCATACATTTCAATTCAGTGACACAATGTTGTATAGACTTGTATATACATATATATATATATACGAGTATTTCTGTTTTATTCCTTGTTCCTGAGGGAAAACCTTAGTGGGTCTCAAATTAGGGTAAGTCCACTTTTGTGTTGTTGGGGTTCTGTATTCAAAAGGTCTCAGTCCTTAAGTTTCTCAATTCAGTATTCATCGCCTTTCCTATTGCTTCCTTGGTGAATTTCGGTTCCTACTGAGTAATGCTGCCACTGACCCCCAATTGAATGTGGACAGGGCAGCTACAAAAAATACCTAAGAAGGAAAAACAGGGGCAGAGCGCAGAGACTGATACAGCTCACCCAAAATCATGTAAACAGAAGGATCGGTCTTGCCCAGCGCCTATTAAAGAATCATGCCGTGCCGGATGGGGCCATTAGGCCCTCTTTACAAGAACAGCAGGGGGCTTGGTGCTGTTGTTCGGTGGATACTTGCTCTTGATACTATCAATAACAAGTTTCAGCCGAACCACAGAACTGAGCCCCCAGCTGTTCTGCATTTGTGGTGGGTCGGCGCGATTAGCGATGGTCCTGCTTCTAAAGACTGGCCGATGCTCATAGGTGAGTGATGGGGTCACCTCCTCCGTATTTACCTAGAAGTTGCTTTCCAGGAGCAGCTGGGTGGCAGTTATATGCCAGGCCACCTCTATCCGCACAGCGGCTGATACATATCGCACCGCGTATCACGTCAGCCTCTAATTATCCAGCTTAATGAAAAATAGCCGAAAATCATCATTAAATCTAAAACCCAGTATGAGAACTTCTGGGGCAGGTATGGAAATGGAGCTATTTTGAGGGTATTCTTTATTGCATAGGAAAAAAATGTAAATGTAATAATGACAGAGCATTTTCTCTTCCACTGTCCCAAAGTACATATTCTGAGGGTTTCACCCTCTTAAGCATTTCCGTTATAGTACTATTTCTAGGGAGAACCATGTGTCATGATGTAAGGTGACTTCTACAGCCACCCCACATCGTTATGTGGGTGGCTCGAGGCTGAGGTTTTATTAGTTACTAAGGGAATGGTGGGCTAGGGAGGAGGGCGAGGCCAAGGGGTCACGTGGGACAATGTTTTGTCAGTTGACAGTTATGTGGCAGTTAAATAAAGATGTGTATTCCACCACCTCTACGAGTGCATAATTCTTGGCTTCATGTAGCCTGTGGGCCGCCGCGTTGGGAGTGGGGCCCTTGCAGTGCTTGCTTAAGGGTCCGGGCACCATGCTTCCTAGAAATACTACTACAATGCTGTCAGAGTGTTGGAGAGGCAGGGTGGGAGGCACCGAAAAATCTCGCACAGGGCATCGGCAGTCCTGGGCCCGGATCTGGGGAGGAGAAACTAAAATGGAGAACTTAGAAGGAGGGGCACGGAGCATGGAGTAGCACAAACACACAGCACACCAGATTATACAAAAATCTGGCTGTAATGGCAGAAGGAAGCTTGGAGGGCTTTTGGGGAGTTGGAGGGTACCAGAAGCAGGCAGGGCATGTAATCAGGGGGGGTGCTGGGGACTGTCAGGGCAGAAGCAAGCAAAAAGAGAAGCATCAATTGGGCGTGGGAGCTGCGCCGTGGTACGGTGAGCAGAGATGGAAGTGTTATATCAATCCTCGGAGCGCCATTCCGCCAGTTCATTTCGTTTTTAAAGTGCGTACCCTTAGTTCAAATGTTGAGGGAAAGCGGGCTGAACGCATTTCTTTCTCGTGAGGTGAATCTATAACGAGCTGTCCTCGGAGGATCAAGCACCGCCCAAGTCTCCGCCCCTCGGAGGCAGAGGCACGCCATGGTTCAGAAGTCAACCTCTTAACCAACTCCCCAACGCGCCTCCTTTGTTCTCAGCAGCTGAGCCTTTTCTCGCGCTCATCGCTCATTTCCAACTGAAAGGGGTCGCGCAGCAGAGTGCAAATCTGCGACAGATAAAGCGAGCAACGCCACCAAGCACCCTTTGAAAGTTGTGTTTCTATTTATGACGTCCACTAGCTTAGCATGCACAACAATAAGGGTGTTCCTCTGTGGCTAGTCAAATGTTCTTAACATCCTGTATAAGAACGTTCTGAACGTTTGTGATAAAGAGTCTCCATATCAAACCCAGTTTATTTGACAACTTATTGTATTGTGTGGCCCAAAGTTCAGAAAGTACAACGCTAAAGAGATTTCTCAGGTTTGCCTTATTTTGCCTTCTGGGAATTTTAGTTGTTCATTCAGGATATGGAAATGTAAGCTGCAATGATATTATTTTGGCTTAACGTGTAGCTCTACGGATTTGCATGTTGGCAGGTTGCAATTTGTGTAATTTGCAAGCACACTCTATAAGACAGCCTCTTTGCTGACTTTAACATCCAAACCTTAGAAATTAGCACCAAATAAAGCTTGGGTGGCATGTGATCAAGTGCTTGAATTGCAGAGTGGTTTAAAACCCAAGAATCACTGTTTAGTCAAAGTGTGTGATCCTGGGCAAATAATGTAATCTCACTCTGAATTAACTGCAACAACTGGAGTACTTATAAGCGATTACGTTCAGATGTAAGGAGTTTAGGGACATCATGGTGTACTCCTGTGTCTTTGTAAGTCGCTTCCAAGGAAGTCACCTAGAACTGCATTACTGCTGCACCTGCCCACCCTCAGTCCCATTTCACTTGAATTGACCAGCAGATGTATGGTCTTACCAGCTAGTCAGTGCACCACAGGGTCCAGTAGAGAAGAACTAACTGCGGAAGAACCAATATTATTAACATGTCTCCCCTGTTGCTGCTCGTCACCTAAGTTGCTTGGGCCATCCAGAGTACTGGCCCACAGGAGGATGAGGGACATTCTTTGCCATGTCCTTTCATGCCATGTTATTGTATCTTTTGTTTCACGTCATCTACCATGTTTACACTTTCTAGGAGCTTCAGGATCTGCAAGAGATAGGGTAAGGGGCTAATGCAGTAGCAGCGGGCGAAGGCATGCTTGGTTTGTTGTATCATTGATGTGTGCAGATCTGAAAATATAGGGCTCTCTGTTTAGATACTTTGTGAGATGTCTGTAGCAGTGGTTGATGTGCGCTCCGTGTTGCTAAGGTACTGGTTTGTATGATTGTATGTGACTTTGTCAAAGAGCTGCTTAATGAGAGTGGAGAGTTGCATTTATGTGTATCTGTGGTGGGTTAGTTTGCTGTTTAGGAAGCTTGAGTAATGACTCAAGACTTTAGATGGTGTATGTTCCATTGCATAACCTGTGTTTTTTTGGTGGATGGGTTCAGTGCTGCAAGGTATTGTCAGTTAGGGCTGCAGGTATAATCATTTTTTAAGTGGTTATTGTTACCAAATCATTCACCTATCAATCCAGAATTTCATTGCCTGGACACACCATGCAAGAGTGCACTTCGGCCTAGCTGCTCACATATGAACATTACCCCATAAACACCTATTCATTCTAATAAAACACAGCAATAGCCCCGGACAAACTGGCCTAGCTGCACACATGAGCGTCCTACAGGCCTAACGCAGCCAGAACCCAGTACTGGTGTGCAGCCTCCAGACTGCACACATTCAACCGATATCATCACCACCGCACCTAACGCTAGGATGCAGCTACCATCAGACAATTACATCAGCTGCACACATAACTGGTGCACCAAAGCATCCTACAGCACCCTACTATCTCAACTGACCTGGACTACGGTCCTCAAGAGCACTCCAGTGCTTTGAGGTCATACCAATGATATATATAGCGCTATATAAATGCCAAATAACATAACATAACTTTAAGCAGCAACAGCGCACAGGACATTTAAGCGTTTTGCTTCCGGAGGTTTTCACTGGGGTGCCAAAGATCAAAAGAGGGATGGACCAGAGGAGCAACTCGCAATGGAGCTGAGGACCAGAACAGAGCAGCCAAAGAGCAGAGGAGTGAGAGTCCAGAGCACTGAGGTCCCGAGTAAACAAGCATTGACAAAGTCAACGGTTTTGGCTTAACTGCAGGTAATAGACAGGCATATGCCAGGCGCTCATGCAATATGCCTAGATATTCACACCATTTTCCAGCTGTTGCCATCTTTTGGCCAGGCAATGCCGTTATGGCTGTGCCTGGCACATGCCTATCCCATGCCTACACAAAATCCAAAACAGTTGTCTTTGACAATGCTTGTATTGAACTGAAGAGACTACAGCCGGACGATTACGGCAACTACAAAGTGTATTGAGTTTAAGGTAAGGGCTATTCTGAAGTATTGAACTTCTGTTTTACTCAATTACCAATATTTAGACATAAAAGTATTCATTTAAGAATCGGATACAGTAATAATTTTAAATGAACATTAACGCATCACCTGTCATAGCTGCATTAACTTCCTGTAGCTTTAATGTGGGAAATTACACTGTTACCTACTGACACTATTTAGAGCCGTATTCATTTTACATTTAAAGTCAATCATACTATGTTTCGGCTATTTTTGTAATTGTGTGTTTTAGTGTAAATGATGACCAATGGATTAGACTAATGGTCATGCTCTGAAGAGATGTGTGTCAAACGTATCTTATATAATTTAAATGCACAGTTGGATGAAACATTTCTATTTAGGAATATAGTGTATTGATATTTGTCAGGGACAAATCTATTGCCATTCGCTGATTATTATTCCAAGACATGTCGTCCAGACACAAATCAACAAGCGTCATTGTAGCTTGAAAACCAAAGGTCAGTGCCTGGCCCTGTCATGCCCCTCCCTTTTTCCCTGCCACTCCCATGTCCACTGTCACCATTCCACTCCATCCACTTTGTATGCAGCCAGATGACCGCTTGTTCCTTTTTTCCACTTCCACTGCTGGTGGTGAGCAGGCTCGGACTGGCTTATAGGGCAATAGGCCCATGGCCGACAGGCTCAGACTGGCTTATAGGGCAATAGGTCCATGGCTGGCAGGCTCAGACTGGTTTATAGGGCAATAGGCCCATGGTCGAACTAAAAATGCAAAATGCTTGTGTGGGCCAGTTTTTTGGGTCAAAGTGCAGCACTTTTTTGGCCAATGTGGGCCAGTTTGCTGAGTTAATTCACTATGCAACTAATAGTTTTGACTGGTGTTTCTGAATAAATATTCTCAAAAATGTACAATTTCGCTAGCATGTCCTCGGATTGGTTTGTCCTCTCTCCGGTGGTATCTGCCTCTCTCTCTCTGGCTTGGGACCTCTTTTAACATTTTTGTCACCACCATTCTATGTCTTTCTCTGTGCTTGGTTGCTTACTGCTAAAATGGGTTCCGTAGGAGCAGTGGATGGAGCAGGGGCAGTGTCCGGGGTTGCTTTAATGGCCACATCCTTCACTCTGCCTTTTAATATCCTGACGCATTTCTCATGTGCTCAACTTCTTTAGCAATCTGCAAAGGAGTTTCAAGGGGCGGGTCATCTGCCCAAAACCCTTCTCTAACCTTGCTGTTCCTGCATTATTACATGCACTGCTTAGTCTCGCATCAAGCTGTTGATTGAAATTGCAGGACCGTGCTAGTTTCCCTAATGCTGAAATGTACTGATCCACGCGATCCCCCTCAGCCTTTGGTCTTTTGACAAATATGTAGTGTTCTAGGATTGTGCTGAGTTTCTTCTCATAATGTTTGTTCATCTTCTTCACAGACTTCTCCTATACATTCAAGTCAGTTACTTCCCCAGTCACGTCAGGCAGGTCCTCAAATTTCTCCTGTCCCGCTGGTCCAAGGCAATGTAGAAGCTGGAATTTTATCTTGTCGACACTGTAATTCGTGCTACAAAACACATTTGCATAATATTCAAAGGATTTGAGCCATCACTTCCATGGCATCATCGATTCATCCACATTGGGTAGAAACATCTCATGAGGAGGTACACTGTGCATGTCACCTTGCCCCTATGGGCAGTCATTGCGAGACCTAAATAACCGTGACAACTCCTTGCAGATTTCCCTGAAACAATCGGGAATAGCAAATCGGAAATTGTCCATAAATCATTCAACTAGGTACTTTTATTGAAAGTCTTCACTCTATTTTGCTACTTGGTGTCCTCAAAACGATGGGACAAAGAAGATCAGCAGTGTAATCATCCTTGACGGGCACTCAGAAACTCTCTGAACTTCCAAAATGGCTGAACGCTATTTGGCGTTGTAAGGTCCCTTTTTCTCAAGCCTTTTTTGGCATCCTGGAACAAATACAACTATGTATAAAGGGCCATTCCTCTAATAGGAAGCCTGAAGCCCAAATGATATACAAAGGAACCGGAGGGCACCAAAAAACGCCAGATTGCCATAACGTGGCATGTACGTTCGGATTCAAGGCAACACCGGCCAACACCGTCACAGCAGGGCCCACCTCAATCATTAGGGATGAATAGCCAGAATTTTAAACTGCTTGGAGTCCACAGTCACAAATATGTACTGTCCCCTCCTCACAGACGATACAGGAGGTGGTAGTAATGATATATACATATGCGTGCTTTATTGGAGAAAAATAAGTACACGCATAAGAGCCCTGCTACTGCCTATGCTGACTCCCCTCTTGAACTGTCCAGCTCCAGGTTTCTAGAACTCCTCTCTTCTCACATAACGGGTGGATAGCTCAGTGGCAACGTGCTCATCTTGGAAGCAAGACGACACAAAGCCACACCAGTTCGATCCCTGGGTCTGGCTTAGAAACCTCTGGCTATTAAGCGTGTTATAAATAACCTATCATATCATACCTGGCTCATGCCATAATACTAGAGTGTATGAAATGGGTATGGAGGGCAAGCTCTAGATATGATGGTGGCAAATGTATGGAGTGACTTTAGTGAATGGGGCATTGAGGTAGCAGGCAACAGCATATTAAAAAATAAGTTGTTTTTTATCATATAGCGCTTCATGATGATTCCTCCCACTTCTAAGTGCTGTAGTAATAGGTGTTATGAAGGCTCAGCAGTTGATAGTTCAGGAGAATTTAATAAGGCATTGGAGTGGCGGCAGTGAGAGAGGGGAGCTCGGTGAGGAGGAGGGTGTTCAGGTGATTATGATGGTGACCAGTAGGGTTGGGGCAGAAACCAAGATGGGTGGCAGCAGCAATGAGAAGAAACGTCACAGTTAATAATGGACGGAAAACGCAGTGAGTAAAGCCGCAGCAGGTGACACCAGGAACGTGTTTACTGGAGCCGCAATGCATAGGAGTGAGCTGCAGTCAACATGCTACAGATGAAGGGACAGCAGTGGGCAGGAGAGGGAAATGATGGGCTGGAGTGTGGCGTTATCAGCGAGTGTGAGGGGCAGTATTGATTAGAGATGCGGCAAGAGCCATGAGCATAAGTGTGGTGGTGATTCAGATGAAGCAGCAGTGAGGGCCTGCGGTGAGCAGGACAAACCACAGTGAGCAGGAGATAGTGGAAGGATGGGGAATGAGGGACAGTGAGCAGAATTGCGCAGCAACAGTAGAGAGCATGCGTTTGCAGTACTGCAGCAAGAGGGCACTGCAGGAACGCAGCAACTGCATGCAGGGAACACATTGGAGAAGGACCTCTATTAACCTTTCTGCTCAGATCAGCAGTGTTGTACCTCGAGCCCGGGGCAAATGATACCTAGCTCCCCCATCCTGGACCTCCCTAGAGGGGGTGGACAATGCTACATATATCTGAGGCCACATCCAGTTGCAGAGCACCAGAGCCAGGCTGTGGCGCAGATGTGCACATTAGCACGCGTGACAGGGCGCCCAGAGATATACCTCTCAACCTTTTGTGTCCCCAGGACAGAGTGCAGACGATTTTGTTTTTGGCGGGTGAGAGCCCATTGAAGTGTAGGAATGGGTTACGGGCTTCGTTAACTGATTTTATGGTGGGTGACACATGCCAAAAGCATGCCAGGGAAGAGGTATGCTAGAGAGCAAGCAGGCATATTCCAGAAGCTCCACCTCATCGCTGAGTGTCCTCTCCACTGCCAAACTGCAGACGTTAGATGCACAGCCTTTTCCTGAATCTGCCTGCTACTAATCTCCGCCCTCTGCAACTCAACCAGAACAGAACTGCGAGACTTGTCCTTGGCCTCAAGCCCAGGATCATATCTATCCAGCCCTGAAATCTCTTCATTGGCTCCCAGTGGCTGCAAGGATTAACTTCAAGACCCTTTGCTTTGTCCACAAGGCGTCCTGGGGCCTAGGTCTGCAATACCTTCAACTCTCCCTTCAGAAATACCTTCCTACTCGAGCTCTTCGCTCCACTACCTCCAACTCCCTCAGAAGCAGTCGCTTCTCCAAGCAACGAGTTGGGGGTAGATCTCTTTCATCAGCTCCAGCCTCCCTCTGGAACAGCCTCCCTGTCTCTCTGAAACTTGAGGAGAACCATCTCCGGTTCCAGAAGCACCTCAATTCTGCCTTCTCTCTTCCTCTCCCCTGCTAATCTTTCCTTTTTCAGCACTGGGCACCTGGTTACCCTCTGATTTCAAGCCCAGATCGCTTGCCCTTGAACTCAGCCACATATCAGCACTGCCTCCTGGCAATCCCTGCACTTGGGTCTGTATCTGCAACCCTACAACCCCCCTTCCCGCACTTATTAGACACCCGGTGTCTGCGCCTATTATTGCACCTGTACCACCCGCTGGCCGCACTACCTGCAGTTGTGTGATCATGTTTTGAGCATTTTCTACTCCAACCCCTGCCCCTTGCACTTGTGTGTTCTCAATGTCACTGGGCCTAGTAGGATCATTGCTTTTGTCCTACCTTGTACCCCTCCCTTGCCTCGTTGCGCCCCGAAAAAACACTTGTGTATGGGCGCGATATAAATAAAATATCATATCATCTCAAATCAAGCGCCTGCCTCCTACCTTCACTCACCATCCAGCGCAGGCTGCAACCATTGTTGCACACTCCCTACTACTACTTCCCGGGAGAGGTGACCAAGGAAGGCAGGCATGGAGGGGCAATGACGTCAGACAATGAAGCAATGTTTATTTAAATCTCTTTGTGCTGCTGTCCGTCGTCGACTAAGGCAAATCGTTCTTCGATTCGGAGTTAAAACGTGTCTGATTGTGAACCTGATGAAGTGTGAACTACCTAATATAATTATAGTGGCTAGCGTTTGAAAAACAGTTGCCTGCCACCCCTTGCTGGGTGCACTCGTATCGCGGTCGTCCACTGCGCCTGACTAAGCAACATTACCCACTGCATGACTCAACCAAGGAAGAGTGAAGGGAAAAAAGCCTAACAAACAGATCTGATTGGATACACGCAGAGCAGACAGGAAGCAGCACATTAAGCTGCATTCACAAACACAGCTGATTGGATATATGCTCACAGAAAGGAAACAGGAGATAGGGTGCACGCACAAAGCTTGGGTGCATTCACACCATGAAGACGACCAAATTACATACACGAATCCTTAATCCCCTATACACAGGAATACTTAGCAAAAACTAAAAGGGAGGGGCATGCCATTCTAAGCCCTAACACAGGGCCACATCTGATTTCCTTTCACTGTTACCCCTAAATGAATCTGCCCACCACACCTCCATCCCATATTTCCATCCCTTCTGTCACTACTCTCACCCTTCTTTTTCCTCTTCCCAGGCATCGGTTTGAAGCTGCCCAAAGGCAGCATGAAGCACTATACTGGCAATTTACATTGATGTATATACTCATCTTGTAATGTCCAGAACTATGCACCTGTTAATCTACAGCCCGAACAACCTCTACCTCAATTTATCAAAATATTTCACCCCAGAATCAGGACATCAGCTGAAGCTTCAGCAGGTACCTCATTTGAGGGGCCCCTGAGGTCTCCATTGGTACCCCTGTGGCCTCCCTTGATACTCCTAAAGAAAAGAAATATATATATATATATATATATATATATATATATATATATATATATATATATATATATATATATGTATTTTTTTTTTATTGCTTGACTCATTAAAGGTTCATTTCAGGAACACTTCAGGGGGTGAGTCACTGATTTGGTATGTTCCTAAACACCTCAAATTATAAATGCAGACAAAAACTTCAAATAAGCATTTAGAGTAGAATAAGCATCTATTTCAGACTATAGGCCTCATAATGAGTTGCGTGGTAGCCCTGAAATGCAGCGGTAATGCTATTACCGTGGCATTTAATGGTCTGCCCAATCTCAGGTTGGCAGCATTTACCTCCAGCTATAAGCTGGGGGTAAATGCGCCGGGAAAATGTCCATTTGCGGGCGAAATTAGCACTGCACTATTAGCACATGCTAATTGGACCGATGGACCCAATGGGGAATTACCGTTACCGCCCAACCCTTGGTAATGCTATTACCACGGCATTTAATGGTCTGCCCAATCTCAGGTTGGCAGCATTTACCTCCAGCTATAAGCTGGGGGTAAATGCGCCGGGAAAATGTCCATTTGCGGGCGCAATTAGCACTGCACTATTAGCGCACGCTAATTGGACCGATGGACCCAATGGGGAATTACCATTACCGGCCAACCCTTGATCCGGCACCAATAGCGCCAGACCGGATGGCGGTAACGCTATTAGCGCGGATGGTATCCCAGCAGTAATACCGTCGGGATACCACCCAACTCGTTGCATTTTTCTTTTCGCAGGTTGCAGTTATAGCATGTTTTGTTCTGTCGTTGTCTCTGTTAAAATCATCACAAGACATTCCATCTCGGTGTCCTTGGTCACTTGACAAAATCTTTGTGCCTAAACGCTTCTGTACAGTGTAGAAATGTTTGACCACAGCACATGAAGTGGCCCTTGATTTCATTGTGCCACAATAATGCATTGTTGTAATGTGTCTATCTTTCCTCTCTCCCTGGCCTGCTGTTCAGGGTGTTTGCATGTATGAGTTATCAAGTGACCAGAGTGCGGGGTGCCATGTGAGGGCACTGCTTTCCATGCGCTACTCTAAATACTTTAATACACCATTAGGAACCCTCCTAATGGTATGTATTTTGCCAACCTCTGAAGCCTGAAAAATAGATCCACTCAGACTTGACATGTGGCCATCTTTGCACCAGACCTGCAGATGAACGAGCCTGCTTTTAAATCTCAGTTACCAGTTTAATGGTATCCACTACAGAGCGTAATTTGCTTCCTGACTTTGAGAACATTCAGACATGTATTTGCTTATTCTATTATAGTAGTTAAGAAGCTATGGCAGGTAAGATAGCTCAGTGGGTTGAGTGTTCGCTGCTCTGATGTGTGTATGATCTGCAGGTTGCAGCTTTTAATCCCAGCAAGGCCAACTCAGCCGTTCATCCTTCTGAGGTTGATAAATGAGTACCATCACAGGTTGGGGGATAATGTATGCATTAGCGTAAATGTTATATAATAACACATCATTATCATTTGGCCATGGACATCTGCTTGCATTCACAGTAATTTGGTAATATGGCCTATACACACTCATATTAATGAAACATATGGTGATCCATTCTTGTATGACAAGTATATCACATTACAGTGATATTGTAACCATATTTTTTGTAATGTGCTTAGGAACAATGCTATGGTCTGTTTTGTCAAGGGGTGAAAAGTTGTATTCCATTGCTTCTTGTGATGTCACTTCGGGGTGGGGTCAAATGACATCACTTCCTGTGATGTTATCAGAGGTCAAAGGCTGTGTAATGTCACTTCTGCTACCCTAAGCATTTTGGTGGAATGAGCATCCTGAGCTTCAGACATGCACAGTTAACAAAGGAACCCCACTGTGTCTTCCAGAAAGTGTTTGGGCACCTTTGAGAGGGTAGTTGTGTCCTAGTTCTTTTCTTTAAAGATACTATCAAGAAAACCCGAAATAGAATGTGCGCCACGACCACAGGAAGCTGCACAGCACAGGAAGCTACACAAGCATCAGTATAACATTGATTTTTGTAAACTAAACCCTCCTTAAAAACAAACACTAAAACAGTTCCAACCGCGACTTAAGGTCCTTGCTCAGAGGGGAGTCAGCGGTGTGCAGGATTGGCAGTTACGATTCAAACTGACCAATCTCTTCAAATAACTGAAGAAGAGAAAAGAGGCAACCTATCACAAGGAGGTAGATGAAGCAAGGGGACAGTCAGGTCATGGTAGCCATGGTACAAACCCATAGAACAGGTTATTTGGTCATGTTCGTTCTCAGTCTATCTATCTACTTCACATTTGTAAAGCTCAGAAACGTACACGGTTGAGAGGCCCCCACATTATTGCATATTTTCAAAACTTGCAGTCTAAGTTACAAAGGGTAGTTCAAACATGGACCCCTTGCTCACTCTGCCTTAGAGAGGCACAGCTTCACCACACGGATGACACCCAACCAGACAAAAAGATGCATCTGAGGGGGCTGGTTGTTGTACGTAACTCATGGTGGCAACATTAAAGACAGACACACGTGATCACAGTTCAAGGGTATTTATTGAACTTTATAATGGGTGAGATGAATGCCTAATCTAAACCTAAATCTAAGATGGGAGCAAGCTACGACCATCAAATAATAATAAGGCAATCATAGTGGCATCCTGTCAAATAAAAAGGGCCTATACTAAAAATAATCTATTGCCAATCCTTACTGCTAAATTGCAAAAAGAGTGTGGGATAATGTTCACCAGAAAAGAAAGAAGTGTTCACAAAATGAAAATTCAGGATGGTATGGCTAGGTCTCCTTTCCCCACATTTTAATGACGGGACAAGGCGGGACTTCTGAGCACAGCACACTCAGAGGCTAAGTCTCTTTCATGACAAAGTCTCTTGACTTAGAAGACCTGCTGATTCACAATGACAAACAAAAAAAAGGTCTCTCAGTGATCTTGCACCTTGGCAGATTGCTCTTTGCCCCCAGGATCTCCCTCTTCCAGGCTCAGGACCTCCCTGCTGTTGGGCCTCTCTCTGTCGGGTTCACTATGGCCGTTCTTTAACACAGTTCACGTATTGCTAATTTCCATCAGAAAGCAGGGTTTTCCTTCTCTTAGCTTTCTTTCACATCCCTCTGTCTGGTTCACACTTGCGTTATTCCACAGTTCACAATCTTATTGGAAAGTGGGTTTCCCTTTCCCTAGCTTTCCTCTGGCAACGGGGCAGAGACTTTGGTTGAAGAAGGGATTTGACGTGACCCTTGTTGGACTACTCTGATGCCTCTCTCAACCCTTTCCTAGGACCTTGTGGTTCTTGTGTTTTCAAAACCGGGCCCGGTCAGAGTCTTTCGAATGTGCGCCCATGTGGCGCCAGACCCCTCTGCACCTGGACCTCAACTGGGCTTTCTTTAAAGTTCAAACATACACACAAGTTCTTCCTATTTCAAATTCCTTGCATTCAAAAATGTTGCTACTTACAACCTTTGGTTCAACACAGTTTGGTTTGCCATCAGCTTCCTCCGACTAACCGGCTGTGCTGAACCCATTGGCTTCTCTGATCTCTGGAGTTAAGGATAGTACCACGGTAGCCAGCTTGCCTCTCCGCCTGCATTATCAATGCAGGAGGCCCCCGTCTACCTTTCACATATGCTGCTCTGCACTCCAGCTGTAACTCCCGGTCTTATGATTTCCCTTTTGGGGGCTGTGTGGGTCTGATTTGCAAAGGGCAAGGGTAATCCCCCCTTTGCCGTCCTTCCAGGACTCGCCACTTTCTCCTCCGTTTGAACTGCTGCTTTGGTGTAGCTGTCTCCTCGTGTGTTCGGCCTTGCTCGAAAAGTGGTTTCATGCTCCACCTTTTATCCCTGTGGGTAAGGTAAAGGGCTGTCAGATGTGCGTGGTTATTGTCAATTGCTTGACTCTGCCTGACCCATGTGTTGGGACATGTCAGATAAACGGCACCGATGTTAGTCCGTTGTCTGTTACCATGTAAGAAAGTGTTCATGTGGGAAACAAGGGATGCTAAAGCGTCTAAATATCCTACAGGGTAGGATGGGAGAACGTGTTACAGGGAGGGGCTATCGCATCTGAACCCTGGATGTCTCACTTCCACTTCCCGAAGACCCCTCGCCCAGGTGATCCTCCCCCACTGGTCCACCACCAGCAATTAGATTCAATAGTAATGGCCGTGTATTGGCTACCTGGACGACAGATCTCTGGGGACTAGCAGGTGAGACACTTTCAGGTTTCTTACATTGTACTATTGTTTAGAGAAGAATTGGCCAGCATTTCAGTGCTGGACTGCCCTTATGGGTAGGACCAGACTGATATGCAAATGAATATTTCTGCTCTGTGAAACGTACAGTGTGCTGAAGCATGGTTGCTGACCCTCCTGAGTGGGCACCAACCTAAGCAACAGCTTATGTGGCCGAGTTGGCTCGCATTCGATGGCTCCCTCGTTTTTGCATATTTTGCAATATAAACCGAATGTTCCAAACTCACTGAGATGGTTAATGTCTGGACCAAAATGGTGGGATGCAGAAGCATGCAGGTGGCCGAAACACAGCCGGAGTTCCTGGGATCCCTAAAATGCACTTCAACCGTAGAGGTTATGGGGACCCTGAGATCCACTTAATCCTGAGAGGTGCTTTAAACCTTCACAAGTGCTTAAACCTGAGAAGTACTGTGAATGCTGTGAGGAACACAAACTTGAGATTTCCTAAGAACCCTAAGAGGCACTTTAACCGCAGAGGTGATGGGGACCCAGAGGGGCATTTGCACATGAGAGTTGCTAAGAACTATCAGAAGCACGTCTACTTGAGGAGTGCTATGTAACTGAATCGCTTTGTGACCACTTAAACCCTTACAAGGATGTACAGGAAATTTCAAAAAGAGAACTAACTCACAATGGGATTTATGATATCTGCTGGTCATATATAAGAGACACGGTTATTGGGAAAAGCTCAGGCTGTAGGGTGCACGTCTGTCTACAAGTGGAACCAAGAGTGCTCAATAGTAGAAGGAGCTACTCATTCTGAAAGGGGCTAGAAGATGGGAAAGAGAAAGCCCCTGCATTGGCATCTCTGGGGTAGAGAGAAAGTAAATGAAATGATTGAGAAGGAAGAAAGAAAACAAATGGTTCACAATCCAGAAACAGAGGGGAATATAATAAAAAAAAGATGAATGTGAAGCCTGGAGAGAGGAAGTGAATATTAACAATGAAAGCTAAATACCTGAAGAAGGTCCCTAATACTGTGGATTCTAAAAGATACTGAAATATATTGGAAAATGAACCAAACTTCTCATTAAATGTTTTGTGAGTAACTCTCTAACATGGGTAGCAATTATATATCTCTTTTAGGGATTGCTCAACTCCAGACAGTGACGGTGCATAAATAGATGCCCGCATGCATAGTGACTTTCACTCAGGAAGATCATATAACCAAGGGAGGCCAGCCGGTCACAGAAGCAGAAGCTGGCTGACCACATGGTTGGTATTCAGCACCCCAGGCTGCACTCAGTGGTGCTCAGCCGCTGCGCCATCATGAGATACGCAAAGTGCCCAGTGGCAAGACTAATGGTACCAGTAACAGAGAAAAGTGGAAGGGTGTGGACATGAGACAGACGTGCAACCCCAACCGTCTTTACCCATCATTTCCTCCACCTCACCATTTGGATTCCCATTCAATTGTTAGAACTGATATAATATTGTTTCATCCTCATTGTATATGTTGGCCTATGCCCAGTCCCTTTGCGAGGAAATCCGTATTACAAGGTTGTGACCTTAAAGTGAATCAAGCCTCCATTTTAGGTTAAAGCCGCCATTTTAGTTTATCGTACAAAGTCACCCTGTGGCCTAAAATGGCCGTTTTGTGTTCTCTTGTTCTTGCTTTAACCTCTTCAACCTCTGGAGGAGAGTTAATGTCCAACCTGCCTTCAGGCTACATGTTAGGGTCATGTAGACCATGTCCTTTGTTGACCTCGGGATCAGGGGATTACTTGAATTAGCGATGTTACCCTACAAGTATACAAGAACAATAACGCTATCTAAATACGACATGCAAAACATTTGTTTTGATCTGTATTAAAGCAATGTGTAAAGAATGTAACGTTAAACTTAGAGAATAATAAGGTTTGTTAGTAAATGTATAAAAAAGTAAACTGCATGCACGAGATATGTAAATTAGGAACAAACCTTTAAGACCCTAGCCCAGTACATGATTAACTTGAAAGAGGCTGGACATCGTTATAACGAAACTGTATAAATACGCCGATGTTTAGCTAGCAAATCCTGTTCACTGCTCACATTGAACCCTGCTGGTGGTCTCTGTGATGTATTGACGGCCAAATAGCTATTTGTGTACTTTGTTTTGTAACTGTTCAGTTTTTGTAATAAAGATTCTGGGAATCTTTCCAAGCCCGTGTCGGTGTATTTTCCTTTTGCATGGTGTAAAAGCCTTAATATTCTATTTTTCTGGTTCCACACAATAACTGCATTCAGTGGGTCTCTGCGTTCTATTTCGCTAAGTATTTCTGGGGGTCCGAGACCTAGATTTGCTAGACTGCACCATACAGGGCATTTCTTTCATCACTACCTCACCCCCTTAGGTTATCCTAGTTTGTTGTATTCCTTGGCAGCTTCTGGAGAATGTGCCTCTGCACTTTTGAGTTGTCATTTAGGTTCTGAGCTCTTCATACGGCCTGAGTGGCTAGAAATTCCTTCTCCATATTGGGCCCAGAGTGCCTTGCTCCAATGGTTCTTTCACTACCTCTCAACTGCCGAGGGTCTCAGTTCTCTCCTCTGCCCAAGTATGACTTTGAGGATTTTTGAGGGTGCATCCAAGGACCCAGATATCAGAAATGTAACTGAAAGGAATTGAGAAACTAACAGAGATAAATGCATAACAGTGTAGCATAGTAGCCAGGGAAAGGTGGAGGTTGTTAGACAGAAGGAGAGTGCTAGTAATGTCAGAAGTAAAGATGCATTGCCCTTCACATCCATGCCACCAAGTACGCGGCTCTGAAGGAAAATAACAATAACCCTAAAATGTTATCCTTCCCAGGTGCAGATGCCAAGTTGCCATCCTGGGTCATCCTTAGAAGTCATTGGCCGACGGAGTATCGTCGGTAGAGGCACTAACTCTAGGCAAAGTGAGGAAGCAGGCACTTGATGTGAGTTGAATAGATGGAACCATGGCTTTAAATGGAATGCGACTAGATAGCGTTCTGCCTCTGCAATGTTAAAAATTGCTCTCGTACCGCAAATCTGTCGGGGCTCCACAACCGATTTCCTAGCACCAAAAAGTAAATCAAAAGAAGTTGAGGACCAATAGCATGTATATTAGAGTGGTGAAGAAAAGACGAAAGGAAATTCCACAGAAAGATGTCATGCAATGGGGAGATCCAAGGCTTATCCAAGATGGTTGCTCAAGAAGAGTCTCGAGATTGTGGGAGTCATCAGGTTGGTGACCCTGTGTAGGAAGATCCTTACTACTAATTCCATTAGCTCAAGTGGAACCAAGAGGAACATCATTGGAACATATGTAATCCACATATTGGAGTAGTCTGAAGTTCTGGACCCTATCGTACCATATTGAACCATTCGGAACACATTGTCACTGGAACTAATTCTGATGGCGTCAAATGAATTTTGGGAACCACTTTTATATGTTCTGATTGCATAAACAGAAATGTATGTATTGCTTGAAAACACCAGGTGGGCCCAAAAATCCTGACCACTGCGCTGGAAGCAAATCCCATCCTGAAATGCCAGAGAAGGGAAAAGACAGCGGGTTTGGAGAACGTTGTAAAAAGGGTATTACTGAAGCGATATTTAAAAGAAAATGATTTCTTCAAAGGTAGAGGTTCCTTCCCTTTCATGGAATAGGGAGAGGCAGTGAGGGAATATCTTGGAACGGTTCACAAATCAGATGGTTGGGTATTGTTTTGGCCATCCAAGAGAAGATTCTAAGCCCACCATCTTTTTCTTGAATGCTCTTTCTTCATTTAATTGAATCCTTGCATTCGATTGAATCAATCATCTTTGCATCTACCTGGAAGTACCTGGAATCCGTCTCCGTAACCTTTTGACTCTGTAGCGAAGACCCAGTCCATTTGAATCCCCCTGCAAATAGCATCAATCCCCTTCTTTGACAATCGCCAGATTGCTGCTTTTACCATATATTGGGCCTCCTTATGACCATGCTAGTATCCTGACGGTAAACCTGCCAGGGTTCCGGCAAAGGCTATTGCCGTCTCTGGCACTCGGTCTGGCGGTATTACTGCCAAATTATGAGTGCCCAAGTGATGGCATAAATCCCCATTCATGGACTCCAGTAAGACCCCACAGGGGATTTGCCATCATTACCAGCACTGGCAATACTGGTGCCAGTAATGACGGCATTTTTTGCTGGAAGGGCACCTGCCTTACCTCCAGCTTTTAGCTGGAGATAACTCAGGTGCCCCACCGGCAAACCTATAGTCGGCCGGTCCGGTAAAGTGCCAGTATACATAAATACGTTACTTTAACACCAGACCAGCTGACTCAGAATGAAGCCCATTGTAATCTGAACATACATGCACCATGTCTGACTGTACAGTTCACTTTCAATTATCCCATCAACACCTCTCCAGCACAGGGTCATGCATAATCCGCTGCATCATTACTCCGCTCTTCTCAAGCACCCAGCAATGGCACGGCTCCACCCACCATAAGACCCTTTGTAACGCACACAATGTAACTTCACACAGAAATAGAAATGAAAGCAACCTAGAGTTATCTAAGGATCTATCAGCTTGGTTTTATAAAAACCTAACCATAAATAAATGAACACATAAACAAACAAATGAATGAATAAATAAATAAATAATATCATAAATACATATAGATATAAGTCAGGGCTAGTTCGAGACCTGATAAGCCAATAAAATAAAACTCTGCCAGTTTTAAAAATGGTGGGGACCAAACGTCTTCACATGCAGGTATGTGTGACAGTGGAAGGAGGCAAGGGAGCTAATCGCTGATGCAGTACTGGAACGCAACAGTGCAGTTTAGGACGGTCAGATCATGTGAAACTCACTGGATTACACCTTCAGAGGGATCCACTAGCAAAGTAATCATGGCATGAACCTCCTTTCCCTCCCCTAACCTGCCTCCTCCATTAACCCCCTTTCCCTGCTTTCCAACCCCACCCAAGAATACAACTAATAGCATATGCTTTTAATTGCATCCGGATTATTGCATTACATCACTGCATGCCCTTGTTGTCTCTGCTCTGTTGCTTCGCAGCTATGTTCATGCTATATAAAGCCCAGCACATATATGCATAGCAAGTGCATTGTGCTAAACTAGCTAGGGTGCAGCAGAGTGCTGTACAAAGGTTTGCAGGAGCGAAGATATGTTGTGACAGTCAGTGGTGTTGCACATAATGTGAGGGCCCCTCTGCGAATCATGCAGAGGGGCCCCCATCCCAAAGCTCATCATCAACAAAGCATGGGCCACGCCACACTCCAGGACTGCCTGGACCACCACGCATGCGCAATACACATGATGATCCTGCTACTGCAGGCGGATGTTGTGCACTGCACTTAGAGAAAGATATAAATATGTGTTTTAATCAAACCTTAAATCTTTTACCTAGCGCAGAAACAATGAGAGTATGCCTGACTCAAGGGACCCAATTGTAGCATCCAAGTTTGTGCCTGGCCATTAATGTTATGCATAGTAATGATATCATAAGGAAGCACGTCCATGCTGCCTCTGTCAGTATATGCCATTATCCACAAGTACGAAAATGTTCTTGTCAGTAAAAATCTCCTGCCACAGGAAGAAAACACAAATACTTGTCCAACTCCCGCGCCACCATGTAAGAATACTTTTCAAGTTGACTTGACCTCAACGCCAGTCAACCATGCAATCCTATAGTAAGGAAACAGTTCCATGTTTGGCTGCCTCCACCCAGGGACGTCATTTAGGAGTTGCCAGGGGTTGAACTTGCAAGCCTTGAGGTCTCCCTTGCTACCACTGTGGTCTCCCTTGCTACCCCTAAACATGTTTTTTAAATATGGGTTTTGGGGCTGTGGACAATGACATGTACCTCTTTGTTTCCAGAGAGGTTGGCTTTCTTGTTCAGGCTTCTTAAAATAAAACCGGGGGTTCCACAAGTGTAACACTTTGAGTAGTGACCCTAAATACGAAAGAAAAGGAATAACACATAATTTGTCCTTCTGGAATTCTAAACAATAATTGATAGAAGCATTAAAGATTTATTTCAGGCACACATCAGGGGGGTCACTGATGTAGTCTGTTCTTAAACACCTCAAATTCACAATGCAGACAAAATCCTCCAAAAAGCATTAAGAGTAGAATAAGCATCCAGTATGTATTTTCACAAGTTGCAGTTATAGCGTGTTTTTTTCTGCTGATACCTATGGATATCCATTCTTGTATGAAATGTGTCTCACGTAACAGTGAAAATGTAACCATATTTGTACTTAGAAAGAATGCGATGTGTGACCACTTCCTGTTTTGTCAAGGGGTAAACAGTTGTGTTCCATTGCTTCCCGTGATTTCACTTCAGGGTGGGGTCAAATGACATCACTTCTTGTGATGTCATCAGTGGTCAAGGGTCATGTGATGTCACTTCCGCTACCCCTGGCATTTTGGTGAAATGACGTCCCTGCCTCCACCCACCGTGTAAGAACATATTCATAGCGGTCTTGCCCCTCGTGAGTAATAAATACAATGTCACAGAAAATGTCTAGACTGCCTGCCCGTTTGCACTATAAACCCCCATCCCAAACACCCCACCATGTATTCACATTCAAGTTGTCTTTACGCGAAATCGCCAGTAATACATGTAAGGAAACACCCATGTTGGAAAGCCCCTTCCCCGGACCCCAGTCTTGCACGGACACATTCCTACTCATTCACCCACCAGTCACTCACCCAGTGGTGGCTGGTGAATTCTTTAACTAAAGGGGCATTAACATTTCTCACAGATATGCCTGAGTGGCGGAGCGTAGCAAGGGAGCCCAAACCATCCAAACGGGATTTGGGGGCGTTTCCCCACCAAGACACATCTTTGAGTAATGGCTTAAAATGGATCATTATTCTGCTCACTTTCTGCATACAATTGGGTAAAAAGCCAGTGCGTTTGCAATTGGTTTTGCATAGTGACTCCAATCAATGCAAGTCACCAACAGCACACAGGAGCATTAATGCTTTCATGAATGTAATGCTTTGCCATTAAGAATGCAATGTAACAATAGGAAAACATGTCCAAAGTGTCTAGACAGATTTGGCAGATCATCTGGAGACTTTGCAAGAAGTAACAAGAAGAACTCATCGGGTGCTCTTCTTTGCGGGTGATGCCGTATTAATCTACCGCTCCACGGCGTATTGAGGTGACTTTGGCGTCCTTCGTGAGGAAGTGCAGGGAACTCAATCGCTCCCTTAGAGAAAACAAAGGCAATGATGTTTAAACTGACGTTTTCTAGACAACAGTGGTCAATTGTTAAAGTTGATGGCTGCGCCCTTGAGCAGGTCCCCTTCTGTGATCATTTGGGGTTCCGATTCCATCAGAATGGGCACTGGTCCTCACAAATTGATAAAGCATGTACCAGTTTGGAAAAGTGCTGCGGCGGGGTGTTGCGCTTCTTCAATAGCCACGGCAGGAGAGCTACTCTCCCCGCAGTAGAACTGTACAGGAAACAGGCATTGACTTCCGCCTCTTAAGGGGCGGACATTTGGGGTTCTGCTGGTTTCCCCGAGTTGGCTAAAATAGAAATCCGATTTCTGAAGAAATTATCCAACCTATTTCATTGGTCACCAAATGCCCTTGTACATAAGGAAGATAATGCATGTCCTATTGCTTCTGAGCTGACCATCATGCCTGTTCTGTACTGGCTAAGGCTGTTGCGTAAGCCTGGGCTGGAGCCATATTGTGACAACCTTGTGTATTTGGTAAATCTAGACAGGGCAAAGAGTCTTGCACGGGATATACATGTGAGGAAAACATTGTTCGCATTAAATGAGCAGGATCTCTGGTTTTACCCAATGAATATCAACACACATGCTTTTAATAGAGTAAAAATCCATAGACGTTTATAATAGGTCAAAAATGATAATGAATTGTAGACATTTGAAGTTAGGACCAAATTATTTGGAAAAAAGTTTGGTATCTGGATTATGTTGAACCCACATATGCAGGTGTTATATGTTTGGATTTTCGCACGGGCACTTTGAGATTGGCTTCATTTGCGAAATCATGGACCAGCAGAGGAACTGATGTATGTCCTTGATATACCTCCAGTGTGGGGGGTATACTCCACTTCCTGTTTTTCTGCACTAGCTTTAAGGCGCTTACATTTGACACTTATTTTGAGAGCGGCCGGTGCAATGCCTACTGTGGAAGCCATAACATGCATAACGTGTACCCAGGATTAGTCCAGAGTTATTCTGATAGCCAAGTTCATCCACCGAGTCTGGCCAAGGAAGTAATGATGGTCCATGTGTCCACCTTGCTCCTGGCTGCTGAGTGTGTCCTTTTAAACCATTACATGCAGGGCTGCGCGTTACTTCTCCCTGACATATGATGCAATTAGCATAACTACGCTGATTGGCTAATGTAATTGAGGGGCTGCGAGTTATCGCACCATGTGTCATGGTGTGCTTTAGCTTTTGTATTATGCTCCACTGATTAAGTATATGTATATTTTTAAAGCAGTTTTTATTATTACTGTATCCTTGGTCTATGTAATTTGAATTGTTTTTAACCTCATGATCTGTATTTTAATATTGTATATGTACTGATTTGATTTATTTATTGTATTTGTTGACAGCGCCCAAACCCTTGAGTATCACGGCTCTGGTACATTTGGCAAACAAGACAAAACAGAAATAAGGTACATAAGCATGATAGTAAATGCTGCAGAGAGGCAAGTAGTGGGATATCCCAATATCATTGTTGAATCGTTTATAGCTTTGCGCCGAATAAAGAAATACAGACAGTAAAAAAAGTCAAGCTATCCCCTAGTACCTTTAACCCCCAGATTTATCAGGGTAAGAATATACCCCATATTGCCGGGGTAACACACCAAGGTCCACAAATGGATCTCCCATAGAACACCCACCAGTCTCTCTACCGAAGGAGGTTGTGGCTGACATTGCATCAGGCAGTCTCCCCTCATTCTCGCCACAAGTCAGAAACCTGATGCCATGCGAATCTGTGCCTGTGCCAGCAGACATTGGACATATATCCAGGGAACCCAAAGGGGTCACTTCCCAGCTAATTCACAGTCTTAACACATGAGTGTGACTCACAGAGGTCCATGCCCGCACACAATGCCTGCACTGCCCAAACCCAGTCTGCTGCAGACAACACACCAGACTACCAGCATGAAGCCTACCGGGGTCGTGCCAGCCCCCAACAACCCTCCACAGGATCACCTGCCAGCCAGAAGAACAAGGGCAGCACGTTGGCACATCAAGGCACAAGTGCTAACCAGTGGACCAATCATCTGATGCAACTCCCAGCGAAAGTGGGAACTGAGATGGCATGTCATGCAGCTGCCACACCCACCACCACCGTCCCTCCACCCCACCAGCTGGCATATAGCCCAACGAAAGACAGCCAACGGGCCCCAACAGATCCACCCATCACCAGCCCGACACGCAATCCCCAGTGACCTGTGGTCAGGCAGACCGCAGTACATCACATCACTGCAGAGGAGCAAGCACCGCACAGTGGTCAAACACAAACGCGGCCTGGCCCCTGCACCAGCAAACCTGCCCACTGGCACAGACAACAGCCCAAACACAGCACCATCCACTTAAATATTGTGTATCCGGGAACCCTTTTCTCCACCTTCATTAACGAAGGACGGCGTAATACCCATTCCCTCCATTCACAGATATTAGATCCACCCAGAGGTAATGTACGTCTTTAGAGCAAGGGACCTATCAACATGCCACGGGAACGGTCCAAGGTAAGCCGTTAAACTGCCCTCAAGGTCCGCCGGTATTATATTATGAAATATTACTCATACATAAGTTGAACTACATCAAAAATACCCCTTCACTCAAACAAAACAAATAACTTGCTTAATAAGAGTTAATAATTTATACAGAAAAATACATCCCACGTATTAAGGGTGTGTATTTTTCCTTGGTTGTAGATCTCTCAGCCATCCAGTGGCTTCTTCTGGAACCTCCGTAGACTTTACACCACCAGGAAAAAAACATCTTCAAAATCGCTGCTTTCACCAATGTAGTTAGTTGTAGTATTCATTTCTCTAGCGAATGCTTTGGCCTCATTAAATGCCATCCGTTTTTCCTTTGGAAAATATGTGAACACAGAAAATGGTTTCCCAGAATATGAAGCATTGCCTTTCACTCTGGCAGCTTTCTGTATCGTTTCATTAGTACTAATCTTCGTGAGTGTCCTTATAATTTGTCGGGGTTTGACCATCGCCATCTTTTCAGGCCTAAAAGCAAAATCCAGATCCAAAGTGTCAATGGTACCAGCATCATACACCTCAGAAAGAACTTGAATCACAATCTTAGAAGTGTTTTCAGTAGGCTGACACTCTTCCAGTCCCACCAGACGCAGATTGGAGCATCTGTTTTCCATTTCCAAATCAGCATGGGTAGGTTTCAGCCTGGAAAACTCGCCTTGCATTTCATTGTATGGTCTGAAGCTGCCTCAATCGCCAGGCCACTGGTATTCTTGTCCACTTTATCAATTCTGTGTTCCAGGAGGTTATCCTTGACCGACAAATCAGAAAGGGTAGATTTTATTCCCCAACATCCTGGGCACCTTGTTCCTCAAGTAATAGAAATCCTTAGATCCTGGTGCTTCCTCCTCCGTTTTAGAACCTTGTTTGGGCCTCTTGGGTGTGGGGTTTTCTGCAGTCTCACTTTTCTTTTTGTTGTTGCTCATCATTTCTCACGCCTAGAAGCACTTGTGTACAGACGCGTTATAAATGAAATATCATATCATATTATTATAATGATACAAAGATATCCTTGTCTTATCAAAAGGGTGGGGAGAGCAAGAGGCTTAAGCTGCTGCGTGGCAAACCAGTGTCCTGGAACTCTGCTACATGAATGTGTTTCAAGTTGTTCATGTTCCCCCGGACTACCTTAAATGACCCTAGTGACCAGTAAGCCCCCCCCCTTTCTACCTTGTTTAAAGGCATCACCAGTGTCCTTGAACGTTGCTGTTGAAACGTTTGCCTGTGTACCCCTGCCTTCGGACCCCTTTCGTTCCAGTGGGCATATTCTGTATCTACCAGCACAAGGGCCAGTTATAGTGCTGTTGATTGTTGTGTTTGTATTTTTTGTTTAGAAAAAACATACTCCTCTTGCCTGGAAATCCCGCGTTTCAAACAGTTAAAAGCGGGAGGCAGCAGCTTCCCTGTAGTCGCGGCGAAACTCTGGGGTGCCATGCCACTAGAACTGAGGTCTGACCCCTCCCGCTGGTCATTCCGTAAAGTATTCAAAACATGGCTTTTCAATCAAGGGAATTAGATGCTTAGTACTTCTGTACTAAGCATCTCCGCTCCCCACCATGTGCTCATGTAACTCACGCCCGACCGTTGCTACAATACAGCTTAAGATAGCCACTGTACATGATATAAATGTAACAAGCAACAAGCAACATATGGAACCCTGTTGCATGATGAATGTAAGAATGTACCTATGATACCAACCGTTGTAACCATAAGTAAATTATGAAATGTTCTGTAAACACTACTACGCTTGTACCCAGCGCCTAAATAAATACAAGTACACTCTTTTTAAGTTTAATAATCTTTATTGAGATAATAAGATGTAAAGAACAATACATATTGATAACATTGCAGAATTTCATGAAGAGAGACAGTAATAACAATATAAACCAGGGGAGTATAACTAGAAGTTAGAAGAGTGAGGCAATAAGGATGATACTGAGAGAGGTTGAGCAACAATGAATTTTGCATGTATCCAATTTTCATAGAACTTGGATTGGACATTCTTTTACATTTGTACTACAATACTAGTGTTGCTTGGAAGACTGCTGCGCTAGGCCACATCTCTTCTAGTCTAGCCTGCAGTTGGCCCATGCGACTTTAAGGAGGTAGCATGTTGGCTGTACATGTTTCACCTGTATGACTGGGATCACTGCTGGTTTTGTAGTATGGAGGGGCAGGGCTGAGTAGGAGTTTCATTAACTCATCCCTGTACTCCTGGAGAGCAGTAGTCGTTTTGTCACATAGCTGCGATGACACTGTGCACATGAGAATGTACTCTTCAGCCTGGGCGGCCATTTTAGAGAGGTTGCCTTAACAGCTACGTACGCTCAGGGTGATGGAGATATGAGCCAAGATTGGCGCGACTGACTTGGCCTCTCTGGCAGAGGTCTTCTGATAAGACGAGGCAAAAATCACGTGGGCAGACCCGCTCTTAGAGAATTCCCTTCTGTTTCTGAGAAAAGGGGTTTATTTTCGCTTTCAGACCCTTTATTCGACAGACCACAACACTTTCTTCCCACGCGAAAAAGCAAAAATCCAGGCCCAGCTGACGAGGAGGCCGGCGCTTTCATTTACTGTCCCAAGGCCTTTGCAGTTCATACGTCTGAAAAGTGGCCTTTTGTTTCTGCCGCAAACACGGCCTCTCGGGCCATGAAAAGGCCCCAGTGTCTGTCAAGTTTATGGGCTGATGGTTTATGGGCCTTTGCAGAGATTGGGGCCTTGGTTTCTAAGCTCTGTCTGCCTTCTGTGGCAGCCAACCCCCCCCCACCACTCCTCTCCAAAAATAACCCTGACCCCTGTGCAGGCAATAACGACCCATTGTCTGTAATTGCAGATGAGCACAGAGGGTGAATTCTTCCCTGCTGGAGGGTCAGTGGCAGAGGCGGGCAGGGGCACTGCCCTGTCCTGCCAGGGGTTAGAGTGGACAGCCAGGGAACTCTGATGGAGGCCCTAAAACAACGGGGGAGAACAAAAAACGGAGACCTCAGTTCGACATGCATCTGCACAGAATCACCTCACACCTGCAGGGCCGCTGGGCTACATTAGACCCCTATTGTCTGGGCTCAGGTTCTAGGGCCTGTTTTCCCTGACCATCCTCTTTCAGGGGGGGCAACCATTTTATGTCTGCGTGCCCGGGATGTATATTTGATGTATTTACTTTTTTTTACTTTTTTACACTCAGATTTCAATTATTCAACATAGCTAATTCAACAGAACCATCATTCTGGTGCTTCAGAAAAAATGGGAAAACTTGGCTCTTCACTCTGGAGATGCCACAAGGCCTTGCTTCCTGCTAACCTTGCACATGCCTGCGATGCACAATGCCTTCCCAATTGTAACATCCGCTTTGCAGTGTTCTGTACCTGTCTGTCATGCAATCTTAATGTGAAACATCATGTAATGCGCTCAGATACCCGAGGGTTAGGTGCGCTCTACAAATGAACAAACAAACAAACAAACAAACAAACAAACAAATAAATAAATAAATAGTTTCAAGCAACATCGTAACGTCTATGAGGTGCTTGGTCCAAGCTGGCTCTCTGGCTAGTATATTCCTAACACGTCAGGCACATTTTGGCTGGGAAAATCCTCAATGCTTTCAAAGGTTGACACCCCCTATTCTTATGATGGTGCAGAATGGTGAAGGTGCGTTTCCACAGTTTTGTCACAGCTGCATCACTCTGGACGGGATTGCCTGTCGGATGCGGGAAATCTGGCGGCAATGAGCGGCATGGGCTTCCCCGCCCTGTGCAGGGAACCTCCATGCGCCTGCGCGGGATTAGTGTTTTGATACTGGCAGAGAAAGGCTGACTTGATGAAAAGTGTGCGTTTGCTTTCCCACTTGCACAAGGCCTGAAGAGTCCATATGAATTTGTAGTGATGATGGCCGCCGTGGTTTTTCATGGTGGCTGCCATTCCTGACCTTCGCAGAGAGCACGTGTGTGTGTGTGTTCGGGTCATCCTTATGGAGCAGATTAAGACTTGTTGTGGGCGAAGCCCCCTCCGCACGTTCTCTTGCTCAATTCTCACTCGCCGGTCCATTTCGACTCGTTGGTCATCGATCACCGCAGGCTCTCGTTCTCCGACCTCTGGCAACAATCCTCGCGGACACCTTCTGAACATCGCCTCCGCCGGGGCCACCCCCGTGGATGCATGGGACGTGGTGCGGTATACCCTCAAGAATTGGTACAGGGCTCTCTGTAGGGACTGCCCCTGTCCTTGGGCAATCCTAAATGTCTTATTGAGAGTCCTCATCAGACGTTCTGCCTCCCCATTCGCTCGAGGCCAGAGAGGCATGATCTTCCGGTGCACCACCCCACAGCTCACCATCAGTTCTGCAAACTGTTCACCCTGGAATGGCGCACCGTTGTCCGAGCACAGCGTGTGTGGAAACCCGTGAGCCGCAAACAACTTTTCCACAGCCACCACCACGTGCTCAAACGCCACGGACTCCACGAACTCCACCTCGGGGTACCTGGAGTACTCGTCCACCAGGACCAGGAAGTGGGTGCCCATGGTGGTGGACCCAAAGTCGGCATGAACCACCTCCAACGGATGGGTCCCCCTCGGCATCGCCTCGATGACTGGCTCCCGCTGTACAGGCGATGCTGCCTGGCACCAGACACAAGCCGCCACAAAGTCATCCACCTTGCGTTCCAGCTCGGGGAACCACACCTTCATCCGGAGGCGGGCCTTGGTCTTGGCGGCCCCTTGATGACCCCGGTGTGCCAGTGCTATCACCTCACCCACCTTTGACTGGGGAACTACAATCCGATCACCCCGAAGTAGCAGGCCCGATGTTGAGAAAGACAGTTCTTCGCGGACCTTCCATAGTTGCTC
The DNA here is from genome assembly GCF_040938575.1 of Ambystoma mexicanum. Lineage (NCBI taxonomy): Eukaryota > Metazoa > Chordata > Amphibia > Caudata > Ambystomatidae > Ambystoma > Ambystoma mexicanum. Next base: position 1,422,877,331 of record NC_090922.1, on the reverse strand, counting down.
TAACCCAGTCCGAGCCTCCTGAGTGCACCCTGCCAGGGCCTCGAGCGCTGACTTCCAGGAGCCTTGCTGCATGGACTGCCTCAGCACCTTGAAACACTCATCCTGTGCCGCCGCAGCCTCCAACTCCTGGAGAGGCATGGCATTCGGCGTGGCTGCTTCCACCACGACTTGGACATGCTCCTCAGCTTCTTGCTCACAGGTGTCACGGTCTCCTCCTCCAGGCGCTCCGGGGTGTCTGGAGAGGTAGTCAGTTGCGTTATTTGCCCCTGGCCGGTAAACCAGGGTCACCCCATACTCCAGAAGAGCCAGCATCCACCTCTCAATGCATGCTGGCGGCTTGGATGACAACCCTGCTAGGATGGGCAGCAGTGGTTTATGGTCAGTAACCACAGTCACCGGGCGTCCGAGTACATAGAGCCGGAAGTGGCGGCATCCCCACAACACCGCCAACGCCTCGCGCTCAATCTGCGAGTAACGTTGTTCGGCGTCTGACAGCGCTTTGCTGGCATACGCGACTGGCCGGACGCCGCCGTCATGGTCAATCTGTGTCAACACAGCACCCAGGCCAAATGGGCTGGTGTCGACGATGATCTCCGATGGTAATGCAGGATCAAAGAACGACATAGTGTCCTCGGCCGTGAGGGCACTTCTAATGTCATCAAAAGCCGCCTGCTCCAGTGGACCCCAATTCCAGATGGTGTCTTTTCTTGTCAGGGCCCGGAGAGGCTCAGACCTGGATGCCAGGTTCTTGATGAACCGCCCACAGTACGTGACCATGCCCAAAAAGCTTCACACTTCCGACACAGATTCCGGTGGTTGTGCCTTCTGTGTGTCCAGTACCTTCTTAGGGTCAGGAGACACCCCCCCTTCCTTGAACACAAACCCGAAGAACTCCAGGGAGAGGCGCTGAAACTCGCACTTCTCCTTGTGGAGGGTGAGTCCCAACGACTGCAGCCTCTCGAATGCTTTTGCCAAACGCCTCAGGTGGTCCATCTCCGTCCTTGCGAACACCAGAATGTCGTCGCTTATGTTTAGGACGCCCTCGAGGTCAGCTAGGGCACCCCGAATGATGTTCTGAAATATTTCCGCCGCCGAGGACACCCCAAAGCTCAGCCTCTTGTAGCGGTATAGTCCCCAGTGTGTGGTGAAGGTGGTAATGTACCTTGACTCGGGGTGGAGGACGACCTGGTGATAGCCGGCCCGGAGGTCGAGTTTCGAGAAGAAGCGAGCGCCCTGCACCTCCGCAATGATGTCATCCAGCATCGGTGTGAGGTGCCTCTCCCTCTTGATGGCTTTGTTGGGGCTCCTCATGTCCACGCAGATCCTGACTGCGCCCGGTTGTTTGAGTTTCCTTGCCACCACTATGGGGGACACCCAGGGAGTCGGGCCCTCCACCTTTTCTATGATATCTAGATCAACGAGGATGTCCAGTTCTTTGTCGACCTGCTCACGGAGGTGGAAAGGTACCCTCCAATGTTTCAGGGCCACCGGCTGTACCGACTCATCAATGTGCAGCCGCACCGGCTCCCCGGCCATCTGCCCGATCCCCTTGAACAGAGCACGATGCTTCTCCAATAAGTCATTAATGTCTTCCAGGTAGACGGAGTACGCGAAGCTGACGATGCCGAGAGCCTCCGCCGCTGCACAACTCAACAAAGTGTTCGTACTCACTGGGGTCACGTAGAAGCGTGCTGTGATGTGAGAGCCATCGTGTTCCACTTTTGCTACAAATGCCCCATCCAGGGGGATGAGTTCCACACCACCGAACGCAAAGATGCGGGCCTTGGGTGTGACCAGCCTGGGCGGCTGATCCATGGCGTTGTAATGTTCTCGGGCCATGACGTTTACCGACGCCCCTGTGTCCACGAGGACAGGCACTGGAGACTGGTTCACTTCAACCACGCACCTTGGTTGTCGTCGGTTCCTACTTCTTAGAAGCTCCACACTTGAGACAAAGAATATGTTCTCTTCGTCTTCTTCCTCCGCTTCTTCCACCTGGGCCTCCTCCTCGCTCTGGTCCACTTGAGCGACGTTGGACAGCCGACCTTGGCAAGTGGAAACAGTTCGGCCCTGACCCCTTGGCACCAATATGGGCAAAGTCGCCCTACACACCCTTGAGAAGTGGTCTGACAACCCGCACCGTCCACAGGTCTTTCCAGCTGCAGGGCATTCCGATGGGTGGGGCAGGTCGTATCCGCATTTTTGGCAAATTTCGCCTGCCCTCCCGGCTCTGTCTCGGGTGCCGCCGCCAGATCTCCGGGCACCCCTTCCCCCTCGCCACATCGCGCAGATCTCTTCAGTTTTGATAGGGCGCGACCCGGCCTCCATTCTTGCGGCTCTCGCCTCTGACACCTCGTGGCACCTTCCTAGCTCAAGGATGCGCTGGAGCGTTATCCCAGGCTCCCTCAGCACTTGGCGCCTGAGCTTGCCTGACGAGCACGCCTGGATAAGCATGGTCCTGATCATATCCTCAGCATCGCCCCAGGCACAGGCGAGCGACAGACACCTCAGGCGCCCATAGAACGTGTCCAAAGTCTTGTCATCTTTTTGTTTGGCAGAGAGCATCACGAACCGCTCATAGTCCGCGTTGGCAAGGGGCAGAAAGTATGCTTGTAGGGCGGCCTTTGCATGATCATAAATTCTATTCCCTTGTGGCAGAGATTCAAAAGTCTCCTGGACAGAGGGCCCTGCCGAGTAAAACATCGTGGCCAGACTGGTGTCGTCATCAACCACTTGTGCAGCCCTGAAATACATGTCCAGGTGGTCCACCCACCTTCTCCATCTGGGCCCCAAGCTGGAGGGCGGGCCCGACACATCGAATTCGGGGATGGGCTGCAGGGCAGCATGTGCACGTACCTGGGCCATGGCAGGCGCCGCTTGTTGAACACCAGGTGCAGCAGCTGGTTGTACTGGGGGTTGGAGAACCGGAACCGCTGCCTGACCATCTGCTGGAGCTGCCGGTTGCTGCATTGGAGGTTGTCGACCCTGCGGGGCCACTGGTGCACGAGGATGGATCTGCGCCGCCACACTGTGTGCTCCGTCCTGATCCTCGGTGTCACTCATGAGTTTGAGCGCACAGGCACCCCCAGAATGTGACCAGGGGCCGCAACTCAAACACCCAGTCCAAGATGACCCCCAGCATGGACCACCTCTGGATGCAGTCACTCCCAACACCTCTGTGATGATGAAGAGGATGAAGGCTGGTGGGGCCACCAGGATGATGATGAAGGGGATGAAAAAGGCACTCTGCCTTTAGCTGCTCCAGAAATTGTGGCAAAGGACAAATAGATTCAGCAGGCCCAGCCAAAATAGGCCTTCTCCTGGCTTCCACTCGACGTAGAAAACCCAAAATTGAGTCGATGCACTATTCGAGCATAACTCCGTGTAGATGTAGCTGTCAGCTACCAGAATTTCCAAAAATTAGGCCTGGGGTCGCTTCAGGGCTCAAACCGGAGCCTCCTGAAGTCCCACAGCCTGTTGCACAAAATGGCCGCCAGCCGCGTGGGCAACGCACTACCCGCGGCGTGAAACGAAGTCTGTACTCCGATCTCGTTTCGGTGAAAAATTGTTCCGATGATCACCGCCGGGCCCGGGCATTGTTTCCCCCCGCGCGCCTCGCCGCAAGCCCCGGCACCAATGACTGAGACGCACACGTCCGTCTTGGTTCGGGCTTCCCGGTCGCTCTAACGCGGCCGGGAAACGCCCCGTTTATTTGTACTGCACGCGACGGCGTGCAACGTCACGCCGCCGCGTGCGCGCCCGTCATCGGGCGGCGCCACAGTACTGAACCTGATCACGGGTGTTGCTAGGTCTCGAAAAGATCAGGGACTAAGCTTATGTCAGGACTGGCGGGACTCGGGGCTAGCTAGCCTTTTGGTTGTAGCCACTGAGCTTCTATCCGGGACTACAACCGAAAGACCCGGGGATATAGCCCCCCAGCAGCTCCCTAGCAATGCCTCTGGACCTGATTATCGTGCATAAATTCCTCCATGCGTATTGGACCCCGGAAGCAGGGGCGGATACTGTCGGGGTTCTTTCTGGCGGATTCTCCAGAAGGATTAAAATTTACCTGTGTTGTTTTCCTACATTCACAGGTGGAATTGAATATATCAGCCATCGTGCCAATGCTCGTCAGTTTGGGACCAATGCCAATCAGCATTCCGAATGCTAATGGTTCAGTGGAAGAGCCTGATTAAATGGATCCCCAACACCTGTGCAAATCTCCCCCAGCTCAAGATCTCAGGGCGATCCTAGCAGGATCGTGCAGGTCGACGTTTTTCAACAAAACTTTATCCTTCTTAGAGATCATCCTTTAAGGGCTTGGGGGCTTGAGCGGGGTGCGTTGACCCACTCATACTCTAAACATATTGCAGTTTCCACCATTGCGCTTTCAGGTCTTCAGTTTACCTTCCGGAATAGACCGTGCTCCCAAGCGGCCATTGATGGCCTCCAGTGCTCTACCACACAAACAAAGAAACGTTAGGCATTGTTGACGACTGTCATTGCGTGAAATGATGTTGCCATTACATAAATACAGCCAGAATTGGTGATATGACGGTTCTATGGCTGTACCCCTCCTGTTGAAGGCCGTATCCACAAAGTGCACTTTTTTGGGCTGATTTGGAGCAGCCTTCAATAGTCAGGCAATGGCCATTATGGGGGTTTTATCATCAATCCTTCCTTGGAGTGCTCCCCACTCACAGCCTCCCCCGCCACCAGCTTCTCCTGTGCTGCTGGATTTCTGTTTGCATCGGGTGTTTTCCCCCTTGACCACAACTTTTGCACCCTCACAATTCCCCAAACATTGCACCTCTCGCCCACAACTCACAAAAAATATATACAGACTTAATTGCTCTCCGAGCCCCCAAACACACACAGATACATACTGACATAACCAGTATTGTAAGCGGGATGAGAAATCGAGGAGGGGCTGCAATGAGGGGATGTTCCTAAATTATGGTCGTGGACTGAAGTGTCCCGAGCACAGGAAATAAAAAAGAAAAGTTGTTCGGTAATTTTTTTTTATGTCCCGTGTTGGGGATTCTCCTGAGCTCTACCGGTGACAAGCCTTTGTCGAATTGCACTGTGCTGTTTCATTGGTGCTCAATTTATTTTGTTTAATTCAATAGACTGTGTCAAGCAGTCTATTGAATGAAACCATGGGACTCTAGTACTTACGAAGTAGCAAAGTGTGATGTGACACTAGCTTGTCATCAGCAGTGGTGGGGTTCGTATCTCAAGCACAGGATAGTTAAAAAATGGCTTTTATTTATTCCAACCCGAGGCCTGCTGCTGATAAACCAGTATTGCAGTGCATTGTGCTTTTTCACAGGCGCATAATTTGTTTTGTTGTATACAATAGACTGCTTGACACATAAACTCTGCTACAGGATTTATGTGGTAAGGAGTCTATTGATGAAATACACAAAATCCACCATCTACGTAATAGCACAGTGCAACGTGGCACTGGCTAATCACTGGCAGAGCAGTGGTTTTGAATCCCATGCATGCAAAGAAAGAAATGTGGCTGTCGGGGGTAGTGTGAGCCCCAGCAGAGACTGCAGGGGCTCAGCCCTGGCTAGCTCCGGCCCACATAAAGCTCTATAAATAACATACAAACACACCTGGTCTCCACAACCCCAAACACACATACACACATATAGGTACATATGATAAATAAATACAGACGCCCATACCTGTTCTCCATGTGCGCCATATATAAACAAATTGATATTTATACATACATACCCACTTACCTATCTGTGCCCCACAAACACACACATATACACACATACATACATAGTCACTTACCTGCTCTCCTCGCAACGCAAACCCATATACATGCATATGCACTTACCTTCTCTCTGCTCCCGTGACTTACCTCTTCTGGGCTGCTAAGAAGGACATGTTAGTCCCTGCGTGTACTCGTGTGCGGCGCGCAACAGGCTTGACTTCAGTGGTCCTCAGGCTTCAGTATGCAGTTTTCTATATCTGCGATCAATAGATTGTGGGCAACATCTGTATACAGATGTGGCATTGTAAATGCAGCTGGTAAATGCAGCGTGGTGTTTGTTTCTTTTATTTCTATTTATTTCTATGAAGATCAAATTCAATGATCTGTATAACCTTCATTCAATGTTAGGCATTAAATAGGCAGAAAATCACTCCTTAGAGCCTCCTGGAATGCTCCTTCCCCTTGCGCTTTGTTTGCGCTCCATTTCTCTGCGTCTCTGCACCCCTGTGTGCGTTGGTATCCATTCAGAAATCGCGTGACCCCTCACGCGGGATTTAGAGGGCCGTGCGAGATCAGAGCATCAGAGAGCCGTTTAAATGCAATTCCAGGACCGAGTTCTGCAACCAGATTTTTCTATGCTTTGCAGCAGGGCCGGACTGTACTGCCCCGGCAGCAAAACAAAAATGTGACTCCCTGTCAGTCCCCGTGCATGCCCCTGGTCATGTGGGCGGCGCCAGATTTTTGTATAGGTGCTGCACCACCCTACTGTTATTTTAAATGCGCTCCGCTCTCGAGAGATCGGCGCACATATAATTTCAATAGGGCAGACGCACCTTCTTCCACGACCTTCAGCTCAGGGAAGACCTTGAAAGACTCCCCAGAGCTGGTGGGGCGGGGGCTATTGGCGCCCTGGGCAGTCACCCAGTTGCCTCTGCCCTAGGCGGGCCCTGCTTTCCAGCCTTTTTCTTTCTATCAAGGTGCTTGATTGGATTCACCCTTTACAACAATTTTAAGGTTTCTGTCTTGAGGAACTGTACAGGACGCACTTCATCCCGACTTAGTGTTTCCGTTTCACAACACTGAAGCCATCGATAGACACATGCATGCCTCCCTTCCTGACACAGCGGTGTGGAGGTGTGAGAGGGTTACTTTGAAGAAACAGTGAGTGGAGAGGGCCAGGCCCTGTGTGCCATAGCCACCGCCCACCGTGTGATGCTCGCCCTGGAGGTGGTACAGTAGGGAACACCTAAGGCCCACCTCCCAACTCCAACTTGAGGTGGAAGGTCACCACTCTTACCCCGAGACCCCTACCACGCTCAAGGGAATGTGTCAGACCTAGAGAGAACAATCTTGAAACGTATAGAATATGCTGTCTGCCAGCAAGATTGGTAAATATCCAAGCTTAACTTGTGTTGGTCTTCCGTGAGTCCACCGTGCACCAAGAAAGGGGGTTTCTAGTCATCTCATGAAAGCAAGAAGTCACGTGGAGATAGGGAGTCAACAGTTGCCTGTAGGGTAACGCCATCTTGGAGTTACGAGACCATGAGCAAAAGTCCACATGCCTCTAAGATGGCGGACAACCTTTTTATAGCTGTAGTGCACCCCGTTGTACAAGAAACACAGGGGGAAGTTGCAGTTCTTGCAGGTTCCGTTCATTCAAAAGACCCCTTTTACCTAATGCATACCTGCTGCGTAGCTACAGGACAAGGAACCAAGAGGCTCGCACCGCAATGGTGGAGGAGAGAGGAAGAAGAGATCAAAGTCGAGTGAGGGAGAGATTGCGTTGAGGATGAGGAAGAATAGAAAGAGAGAATTGGAGGAGTGGATATGGAGGCGGAACACATGGGGCGGAGAAAAATACAATACGATGGAAAGGAGAGGTGGAGGAGGACCTCCAAGAGAGGAGCGGGAAAGGATGGTGCATGGACAGGAAGAGAGAGCGGAAGGGGCTGACAGATGGCAGGTGGAGCAGGAGACCGATAAAAGTATAAAAAGGTAGCATGTATTTGGAAGCCGGGAAAAGGGCTAGAGCCCATTGGCACCTCTGCCCCCTTGGTGGTCCTAATCTGGGGCAGGAAGCGAAACCAGGGGGCAAGAGCTGAACTGGAGATAAGAGATTGGGTGAGGTGACTTCCAGTCCAACCCTGAAATGAGAGGGTGGCTGCAGAAGCGGGGCAAGGCAGAGGATGAGGTACACTACTTTCAGGCCCAACTGTTCTGGTAGTGTCTGATTCGTGACCCCCGTCAGATAACCAGCCAGACAACCCTTGCACCAGCCAAGATCACCAAAGTGTCAAGAAAGACGTGCTCGGGCATTATAACATCACAGGGACTCTGGGCGACTGTTTGATTCACCCCGGGAGGCGGTCTTGAGCTCCTTAGCTGTGGTGTCGTGGGAGATAGTGAGGACCACACTGGACTTCATTTGCATTTCTTCTTCCTGCCGCTTGAGGAACACACACAACAAACCTTTTGGTCTTGATGTGCATTCCTCACTTGATAAATCATGGCTTCCTACGTCATGGGCCTTGCTTATTACACCATGTCTGCTTGATAAAGCATGACTGCATTATGCCACGTGAGGTTATAACATTCATGCGTTAAATCCTACCTGCTTGTCACATCAAGCCAGGCTGTTACTGCATACTAGCTAGTTACATCATGACCGTGTGATAGATACTTCATGCATTCTTGTGTCTTTAAGCTTATGTTTATTTGTTTATATTGCGCTGGAGCAAGCAGGCATCAGGGCGCAGACATACAGCAGCAGACAAGACCAACATGCTATAGTTTAAGCAAACAATAATTATCTTCCACGTGAGGTTATAAGATTGACCCATGTTTCCCCACTTTTTAAAAAACTGCAATGGCTTCCAGTGGGAGCCAGAATAACCTTTAAGACCCCATGCTTCGTACATAGGGCAGACTATGATACAGGTGCCATCGGGAAAGGCTTTGTAAGTGCAGACCATCAGGAGCATTGCACACGGCAGCAGATGGCTTTTGGCGGTCCCTCGCTTTAATAAAAGCACTATGGGTGGCCGTACCTTTTCAGTAGCAGCTCCAACACTTTGGAATAACCTCTCAGTGATGTTGCGGCCCACTGAAAGCTAGTCAGTGTTTAGGAAGCAATTAAAGACTTGCTTGTTTCAAATGAAGAAACATGTGTTTGGTGGTTTGGAGGCTGTGATGTCCTGTTTGCGGGATTTTTGCAGTTCCAGCGCTGTTTTTTGCTTTCTCTAGTGCCAGGATACCCTATGCGTCACAGCCGCACTTTACAAATAGGATACCATCGAAACATTCTGTTAAATCATTACCTGCTTGCAGTGCTTTAAGTAGGCTGGGGCCAGTCTCCAAAAGGTGAGGCTGAGCCGGGGCCCTGGGAGGCCCACGGTCCCACCATGGCAGCAGACATTAACCCGCCATGGCCGCAAACGCCATGGGAGATGTGCCTGCCATTTAAAAGTCAGGTAAGCTGACAAAAGTGCCAACCAGCCACTGCGTCGCTCAAGCAACGCTGTGGCTGGCTGGCACTTTTGTCAGTCACTCTAACTTCCTCTTGTGAACCCTCGCGTGAGGGCTCACAAGAGGAAGTTACTGTCCTTTTATTCTCCCTCCCCAGGTCACTGAGGTGTCTTTGACCCTCGGCGAACCTGGGGAATTGGCGTTGAAAAAAATGGCTTGAAACGTACACAATTGAAGTCATTTTTTAATAAAAAAGGACAAAGCAAAAGATGGCTTGAATTGTGTACTTTTCAAGCCATCTTTTATAAACATGGAAATATTTCTATCGTTAAAAAGGAGAGTTTGAAAATTACACAAACCATAGTAAGCTGTACCTTACTATGTACCATAAGCTGTACCTTACTATGGTTTGTGTACTTTTCAAGCCATCTTGAAGTACGCAAAACATAGTAAGGCACGCAAATATATACATGTACGCATTTATATATTTATGTGCGTACCTTACTATGGTTTGTGTACGTTGAAAGCCATCTTTTATAGCAGATATTTATAAAAGATGGTTTGCAAAGTACACAAACCAGTTAGGTATGCATACAAATATATAAATGCTTACATGCATTTATATATTGGTTTGCCTGCCTTACCACGGTTTGTGTACTTTTCAGGCCACGCCCATCATGGAAGCCACGCCCCTCAATGTCCTACCCCACTTAAAGCCCTGCCTGCTTGTCACATTAAGTCAGTCTGTTAATGCATACTTGCTAGTTACATCATGACCGTGTGTTACATCATGCTTGCTTGCGGTTACGTCCATTTGTTTAGTCACATTACTTGATACAACGTACTCGCATGCTACTTAGAGACCTCCGTTATGTCACGCTTCATTGTTATGTCATGACTGTTTGCTTGATTAATTGCTTCCGGCATAATCTCGACCTGTTGCTCTACGCGTGTTGTGGCGCCCGGGCGGCTTGTGATGTCATCACGCTTTGTCACGTCAAGCATATTTCTTCCATCCCGCTTGCTTTCTGCTACGTGTTGTTTCATTCGTTCCGGGCTGGACCAATGAGCAACAGCATGAACAGAGCACGTAGCTCAGTGACGGGCTCTTCAAGAGACCCCATTTGCAAACAGGCGAACGGGGCAAAGGGTGCCCGCTACTCCAAGTGCATTTTCCTCGCACAGGTCTTCCTCGCACCCTTGCATGGTCATAAGATCTGACTACAGGGGTATTTACACGCTGAGTAACCTTCCTATTCAAGAAGATATAGAGAGACGATCTACAAATACCTTGATGTCAATTTCAAAGGTGTTAAATTGTACAGCGCACAGAAGCTATTAATATGACGTTGTAGCACGGCATTCTTGTCTGATGTTCTAGTCGCTGCACAGCTCAGATTTCCAAAACACCGCAGTCTGGTTACGCTTAGATTAATGGTGCCTTGAATGTTTACTGCTTATATGTGCTTATCTGAGCTTCTACTATTTTTTCGTCTTTTTTATGCTAACACATGTAATGTATACTCACGCATATATCTGTTTCTGTTATTATTATTTGCATTAGTGTATTACTTTTAACGTGCAACACGCCCATGGGCCTCAGTTGCAAAATGTTCATTTTTTAAACAAACATGCAACAACAAATATATACATACAACATATGTGGTGGTGACAAGCTGGTGACAGTTGGAGGTGGGCGATGTGCTCTGAACTGGGCAGCAAGCTGGTGTCTGTGGCTAGATTGGGTTGAGATAGATTGTGAGGCTGTGCTGGAAATGGGAACAGTTTACTGGGGGAACCCTCAAATCCTTGGAGGGGCGAGGCCAAGGGGCTGAGGGGGCGGACCGAGGGGCGTGGTACCAGAGCAGGTCACACAACACATTATCTCTTCATAGAACCCACTCCTGGCGATTTGAGCAAAGCAAAGAGCATTATGGGAACATAAGAATGTCCAGGATTTTACATTTGAAACACGTCTTATGATTCAGTAAGAAATCCTTTTGAGCGAATAATGGAATTTGGGATTTGCACTTGTGATTGGTCACACCACTCACCCTAAGAAAAAAATGTCTACACATTGCAGTACCATACCAGTCTAGACGGGTCCGCCCACGCCTCCGATAATGAAGAAGAAGAAGCTAGAACAAGTATCTGAGGCTTTGACTGTTTCTGTATTCAGTTGCTCATGAGTCTATTGAAAGTGTCTGTTGAAACTTTGGTTGCTAGTGCATGTGGAAACTGCCTGCTTGTTAAAGCACAGGGGTAGTGGGCAATCCCCTGGGTATGAGGACCAGGGTGGCAAGACATGTATTGCCAGATCCCCGCTCCGTCGTGTTCCGGCCCATTCCCTCCACTGCTGTGAGGTGACGGTGCGAGTGGCGCATGTGAAGACCAGTGCACTGCGACCCCAGGTTCTGATAATGCGTTCCTCCACTCTGGCGTGGTGAGGGTGATACTAGTCCAACAGGCACCAAGGCTGGTGTGAGGGCTTGAGTTAGCTAGATTCAGGTGTATCTGTGGTTTGTGCGTGCAGCGGGCAGGTGATGCAACTGCACACTAGTGGGATGCATCTAGACATGTTGTGACCTGCGTGGCCCCTGCAGAAAGTAAGTGTTAATTAGAGATCACCTGATGTTAACTCACAGGACAGCTGTAAGAGATTGTTCAATCCATGTATAGATGTGATATTAAGGTGCGTGTTTGTGTTATACGTCTGTGTGTGTTATATGAGCAGAACTGCTCGGGAACGTGTGTGTTATAGAAGGAATGTATGTTTGAGTTTATGTGCGTGGTGTTGCAGTCACATTACACAGGGGCTGGTGGTGATGAATGAGGGTTTATGCACCGCTCCTTTAAGTCATAGGGAGGTTACTGCTCTGATTACTTACTGGTAATCGTCATTACTCCTAGTCCTACTCTTCCTCGTCACAGTACGTACTTGATGAGGCCCCTGCCTCCAACACAGGATCTTCTTTTATTTCTACTATTCCCTATTACTCCTCCCCTCCAACCACCTCACCCACTTTACATAACCAAGCCAAAGCATGGGACCTTCCCTGCAGGCAGGGAGGAAGAGGAGGGTCGTCAGTACTGTGATGAGGAAGTGTAGGACTAGGAGTAATGAAGATTACAGGTAAGTAATCAGAGCAATTTCTCCACGTCCACTCTTCCTCGTCCCAGTACTTACCTCATGAGGTATACCAAAGCAGCAATGGGGAAAAGGTCCCAATGAGACAAAGAGCCAAACACAGTGCAGAAAAACACACACCTTTAACCTCACATCTCCACTGACAAAATTCCAACCCCGAAGGACACAACCCCCGAGTGGGAGACATTCAACCTATAGTGGTTGATGAAAGTGCTTTGATATGCCCAGGTGGCAGCCCTGCAAATCTCCTGCAGGGAAACCCCTTTGCATCAGCCCAGGAAGACGCAAAACCCCTGGTGGACCGCTCCTGAATGTGCGCATGTACAGGCAGGCCAGAAGCCACATAGGCTATGGAGACCAAAACACGGATCCACCGGCTCATGGAAACCACAAAGGCCTTGCGTTCCGCACCAGCCGGGCCAAAAGTAATCAGTAGACTATCAGATTGGCGGAAAGGAGCCGTCCTCCAAATACTCCAACTGCCCGCCGCACATCAATGGTATTGCAGGCCACCTCCTCTGGTGTTTGCGGATCCTGAAAAAAAGTAGCGAGAACCAGAACTTGAGAGGTGTGAAACGGAGACACAACTTTAGGTAGAAACTTCGGATCACACCTCAACACCACTGAGTCTGGCAGCACCCTCAGGAAAGGGGGGTGACATAATAGAGCCCCAATCTCCTGGCTGGCGATGCAAACAGATCTAGAAGCGGGATCCTGAATCTGACACAGATCCCTGCAAAGACTTGGTCCGATAGCACCGGTTCTGCAGAGGAGGGAAACCGGCGGCTGAGAAGAGCCGCTTGAACAGTGTCCACCCCCCTGACATATGAGGCCACCAGGGACACCAGATTTGATTCCCCCCAAGAACTTATCTGAGCAGCCAGAGCATTCAAGGACCAGCTGGGACCCCCTTGGTGGTTGATATATGCCAAGACTGTTGTATTGCCCGTCCGGACCAAATCCGCCCGGCCTTCCAAAAAGCCCTTGAATCACACCAGAGCCCGGAGAATGGCACACAACTCCCTCCAGTTGGATGGATGACAGCTCTCTTCCGGATCCCACAAACCTTGAGCTGAGAGGACCCAAATGTTGCCCCCAACCTCTTCCGCTGGCGTCGTTAGTAAGAGTGGTCACTGGAGGAAGGACCAGGGACACCTCTGCCAGAAGATTTGGAACTCCATACCACCATAGCAGGGAGCCCTTCAGTGCAAGGGACACCGGTATCAAAGCCTCGTAAGCTTGAGATGTCGGGAGCCAGTGGGAGAGTAAATAAGACACCAGTGGACCTAAATGAAGACGGGCCCAAGGCACCAGAAACACACAAAAAGCCATGTGTCCCTTCAATTTGAGCAATAGGGGAGCCGAGACATACTGTCTCCTGAGAACCCTGCCCAGAACAGCCAGAAATCAATGGAACCTCTCCTGGGACAAGAACATCCTCCCCATTCTGGTGCAAATCTGCTTCCCAATGAAAACTAGACCCGGAAGGCTCCAGCGGAGACTTCTGCCAGTTCACCAGGAATCCCCAGTCCTGTAATGCCTGGCAGACCAATTGGAGACGAGTCAGGACTGTCTGTCGGCAGGACGCCTTGATCAACCAATCGTCTAGGTAGGGAAAAATCTGAATGCCCCTCAGATGCAAATGCGCCACCAGGGGGGCCACCATCTTGGTGAACACTCTGGGGGCTGATTGCAACCCAAGCAGTAGCACTCTGAATTGAACATTTCGGTACCCAGGCAGAGCGACGGGCATGATGCTCACCTTCAACAACAATTCAGAGAGAGCGGTTTCCATAGTCAACCATTGGGTCCGAGACCTGGGAACCACAGTCCGAACCATGTAACCCTGCACAGGAGGAGACAGGAAAAACACTTGATAACCGCTCAGAACTGTGTCCAGAACCCAGGAATCCGAGCACCACTGGTCCTATACAGGAAAAAATTGCCAGAGCAGCCCACCTATCAGCACGTTCTGTACCGGGTCAGGATCTGAGGAGCGTGGAGGACACTGCAGCCCACCCCACCCCTTGATCTCAGAAAAGAACAAGATGAGGAGCCAGGGAAAACCTTGCCGGTCAAAGCACCAGCCCCAAAGGATGACTTCTTGGCCGTCGAAGCAGGCTTGCGCCGCAATTTTGTCTGCATTTTTGTCAGCCCTAAACACTTTATGCATTTTATTCTCAAGTGAATCCCCAAAAAGTTTCGACCCTTCAAAAGGAAGTTTCAGGGCTGCCGCCTTCTGCAAACCTTCTGTCTTCCAATCCCGCAGATGCACATGCCTCCAGACAATCACACCAGCCCCCAAGGCCATGACGGAGCCACGCACTCCATCGAAAGTCAGGTCACACAGCAGTTCAACCTGTCTCTGCATTTCAGATAGTAAAGGGGCACAATCAGCACCCCCAACAACAGCCTTTTTCAATTTCCTGAACCCATTTAGCGCAGCTTCTGCTGTGTAGGAACCATAGATATGTGTGCCGAGAGCCAGATGTGCCCCAGCATGAACCTTCTTAAGGCTGGAATTAACCCTGCGGTCCACTGGGCCCCGGACCGCCGCCTCCTCGGCCGACATAGAGAACGACCCACCAGGCTGGATAGGATATCGTCAACCTCAACTGGACCAGACAGTAAAGTTTCACCCCCTCTTTCAACGGTAAAGTCTGGTCATAAAGTGGACCATTGCAATCTTCTCAGGGTCTTGCCATTGCCAAAAGAGTTTATCCCGGATATCAGATACCAATGGCAACCCCCTCCTAGGGGTATGCCTATACTGGCGAATAGAAGGGTCAGCCCCCTCCACCAGTACCAGGGGCTCTGAAAACCCCATGCAGTCTGAAACCCCTTCCCTGTCCAGATATTTCCCCTATGCATCAGCCGTTGAGGAACAGGAAGAGGCTGAGGACTCAGCGCCCAAAGAAGAGGATGAAGAGAAAGACAGACTCCGGCGCTTTTGTTCATGTGCACGGCTGTGACCCCCTCCATGATGGTTAAGCCGCTTTTTCAACTCCTTTCTGGACAGGGAAAAACGTTTTGCCTTCTTCTTTCTTCTCCTGTAAAACTCAGATGACGAGGAAGATGAAGGGGACAGGACAAGATGCCTGCGATTTGCAAAATGTTTACCCATGGCGAGTATCCTGAAAAACAGTGAACTAAGGAATCCTGTTTCACCACTGCAGTCTTCTGTACTGTGGGAACATAGACCACAAACAGAATGCTGCTAGCCGCCATTTAAAAAGAGGCCAGAAGCTATAACCAATAGGAAACCCCAAACAATCAGTCTCCTAGGTAACCTGCTCTTCACCACCAGAGGCGTAGCACACCCACCTCCGGAGCAATGTCATCTGAAAACTACAAGTTATCCGGAAGCTGCCTGGGCAGACAAACAGGAGATTCACTTTGGAACTAACCATGCCGTTCCTGGTCGGCCCATGCTCTACCCTGTTAAGCAATTGGGATCCCCCCATCTCCTTACCTCACCCCGGGCCTGTTGGACCTGGGCCGTGATTCCCCGCGCCAGCCTACAGTGCCGGCCTACGGCCCTGCAATAAGACCAGACAAGACCATCCTGTTCAACTGGGCCCCGAGCCCCGCAGGCAGCCTGGGAACACTGGCGCACCTCTGGAGCCGAAAACCCATCCACACAGCCCCAGGGGGCCAGCAGTCGTCATTCCCTGGCGCCCCGCACTGGGAAAAAAGTCCACCCTGCTGGAGGTAGGAAAATTAAAACTGGGTGACGTGGTTGGAGGGGAGGAGTTATAGGGGATAGTAGAAATAGAAGAAGGCCCTGTGTCGGAGGCAGGGGCCTTATGAGGTAAGTACTGCGACGAGGAAGAGTGGACGTGGAGGTAATGCACAGTCCTCTCCACATGGGTGGCGGGGTGGGTACGCAGTGGCACATGCAATGTTCGAAGGTGGCTAGAAATCGTTCTAGTAAGAATTTGGGAAGGTGCGGGACCGCAGTGGACATTAGAGAAATTAAACCTGTAGGCCAAAACATAATCCTGCAGGGTGTTAGGCACGCGCACCACTTTGCATGGAGTGCTGAACATATTTGATGTATTCGTTTAAACGTGTGTTTAGGTGCATATGTCTCCAAGGGGGGCACTTTTCAGTGGCGGGTAAGTACATTTTAAACATTGGGGACAGATAGTTAATTCTGCTGTTTTCTAGTGATGAGCTGGTTTATTTGTAGACATTCTATTTGGAAAAGTGGGACCTGATCCCCACTTGAGGGAGGGATTTGGGCAAGACGACCATGTGCAGAGAGGTGGGTGGATTGGACCGGATGGGAGAAGTTTGTTTTTGTAGATAGGCAATCTTTTGTGCTGTAGCCTTAGGATGCTGTCCTCATAGGATGCTGACCTCATAATATGCTGTCCCCTTAGGATGATGTCGTCATAGGATGGTGTCCTCACAGGATACTCCTTCTTAGGAGGCTGCCCTCGTAATATGCTGTCCTCAAGGATCATGTCCTCATAGGATGGTGTCCTCACAGAATACTCCTTCTTAGGAGGCTGCCCTCGTAATATGCTGTCCTCAAAGGATGATGTCCTCATAGGATGGTGTCCTCACAGAATGTGCCTTCTTAGGAGACTGTCGGCATAGAATGCTGCCCTCGTAATATGCTGTCCTCACAGGATGATGTCCTCACAGAATTCTGTCTTCTTAGGATGTTATCCTCGTATGCTGCTGTACTCATAGGAAGCAGCTCTCATAGGATGCAGTCTTCATATAATAATGTCCTCATTGGAGTCTGTCCTCGTTGGATGCTGTCCTCGTTGGATGCTGTCCTCATAGGTTGTTTTCC
This sequence comes from Ambystoma mexicanum, assembly GCF_040938575.1. Lineage (NCBI taxonomy): Eukaryota > Metazoa > Chordata > Amphibia > Caudata > Ambystomatidae > Ambystoma > Ambystoma mexicanum. The sequence continues at coordinate 1,422,860,177 of NC_090922.1, read as the reverse complement.
TCGTAGGATGCTGTCCTCATAGGATAATGTCCTCATAGGATCTGTACCCGTTGGACGCTGTCCACATAGAATAGTTTCTCATAGGATGCTGGCCTCGTAAGATGCACTTCGACTCCTCATAGGCTGCTGTCCACAAAGGATGATGTCCTCATAGGATGCAGTCCTCAAAGGTTTCTATCCTTGTAGTATGCGGCCCTCATAGGTTGCTGTTCTCGTAGGGTGCTTGCCTCATAGGATGCTTTCCTCGTAGGTTGCTATCCTCATAGGATGCTGTCCTTGTAGGATGCTATCCTCGTAGGAAGCCTGTCCTCGTAGGAAGCTTGCCTCAAACGATACGTTCCTCGTAGGTTGTTGTCCACATAGGATCCTGTCCTCGTAGGATCATGTATTTGTAGGATGCTTACCTTGTTGGTCCTCGTGATTGTTGTAAGGCTTGTTCAGTAATCCTAGATGAAGTAGTGCGGTCTTTGTAGGATGGGTCACCAGCTGGAGAGGGAGAGTCTTACCTAGAAAGGCTATTTTGAGGTTCTTGATGGAGTTTGACCTGAGTGATGATCTCCCAAGGGCGTCCAAACACTTCCAGTCGCCGGGGTGCAACTTCGTGATGATTTTGTCTTGCGTACTAATGTTTATTGGGGGTGGGGGCTATGTTCTGGTGGTATTTTGGACAGGTGCCCCAGCATCCACTGAAAAGTCTACACGGAACAAACACAAAAGAACCCAAATACCCAGCTGGCACCAGCAGGCGACAATACATTCGTACTCCACATCCTATGCCCCATAGTCAGCGGGCGGAACATGGAACTGCCAACCAAAGGCACCAAAAGAATGCCAGTGAGCAAAGAAGCAGCCTTGCAAGCAGTCCTTCTCCTGCCACACCCCGACCATCTGGAACTCCATCCCGGCAGAGGCTCGAAATGCCACCACCAACTTCCATTTCTGCAAAACACAAAAAAACGTGGCGGCTCTTTAAACAATACCTGCCAGAGGGTAACAAATCCCCATAGGTACTGCGTTACTGTATAAAATGCTACGCCCCCCCAATTCTGGCACCCTCCCATTGCAAAGCGCCCCGCTGCTCTTGAGCTAGGCGGGGAGTGTAACTTTGCGTCCAGGAGGGGGAGCGGCGGTGCTCAACTTCACTCTCAGGTCGTGGTGGCAAAATGCGTGCATGTAGACTGGTTGGCTTAATATGCATCAGAGAGGAGATGATATGATAGGGTATTTATAACGCACTTAATACCCAGAGGGATCTAAGCGCGGACCCGGGTTCGAACCTGCGGCGCTCCGTGCCGTCTTGCTTCCAAGGCGAGCACGTTGTCCCAGAGCTATCCTCCCGAGGAGTGGCAAACTGTATGGTCCTGCTGAAAGGGTGCATGGGCTCATCGAGGACGCCTGAGAGCCTCAGAAAGAGCACTTCCAGCGTGAGTGCACAAGGCATCACTGTAGAAGCACAGACACCCACTACTCACAATCGTGGGCACCTTATCAGGAACTAAGGTAACAGAAGGACCTGGGCACTATTAAGAAATTAAGTTGGAATAACAGTGTATGGAGCAGCCGCCCACTGGTATGATAGGCTTGGATTAATGTGTGATATTCCATGAGATATGCAGGCATGAGTGCTTTGCACTTGATCAAAGTCAATCTGGGTGGCGAGGAGGGGGGGGGTCTGGGCACAATGTAGAGTGAAGGGGCTTATGACTGAGCCTTGCCGGACTGCACCAGAAACTAGAACGTGGACTGGACAATCTTTTTCCACTTTATTGTTTTGCTTCTCAGGCTAAAAGATTAAAGAGAAATTCCTCTGAAGAGTGAGAAAGAGAGAGAGAGAGAGAGTGAGAGAGCGGGGGAGGGGGTGGGGGAAGAAATGCTTCTTTCTTGGCGTTCGAGATGAAGCTGAGATAGACCCGGGGCACGAGGGGGCGGGCTTGCTTCCTGCTCCCTTCAGTCTTCTGATCTTCTTCCAGGCTTTGACTTTGCTCCCACTACCCCTCCCGCCAAAAGAGAAATAAAAGGTGGCCGGATCAGAGCCCAGATACAATCAGGCAAACAGCTGGCCTGAGCGGAGATTAAAAATTGACAACCCCCGAAAGGCCAACTTGGAATTGTGGCAGAGACTTCAAGGCGTGCACCGTGGCATGCTGGGAGTTTGGACGATGGTTGTACATGCACCAAAGCGGTTTTAAGTAGCTAATGGTTCGCAAGGAGACGATAAAAAAAATAAATACTTTTTGGCAACGTTTCCAATCGCTCAAAATGTCAAGTGAGACATAGAAAGAAGACGTGGTTTGCCTGAGATGACACAATGTAGACACGCAGGAAAGCCAAGATTAGAACCCATGTTTCCAGGACAACCCAGCCATCAAACCAAGACTACTACCTCTGTCCACTAGCTCTGCCAGGTGCCTAAATATGTTCTGTAACTCATTGTACAAAAACGAGTGGCTGGGGCCCTTGATCTGCTGGTTCCTCAAGCAATGGCACTAATCATTTGGTAGAAACTCAATGTAGCCAACATGAAGGCGGATGATTGGATCGGATTATTAATAATGCTTTTATCATATACAGGTAAACATCATTACTCAGAGTCCTACTTTTCCACGTCCTAGTCTTCCTTGTACGAGAACGAGATAAGACCTGGCTCTTTAAATTCCACCTTCGTTAGCGGTATACACCATCCAAATGTCTACGCTCCCGCTAGTGATATAGGAGCCTGCACCACTATGTTCATAGACGCGTCACACAGAAGGATTGTAGGGAGGGGGTCGACACTCGACCTCATTCTGTGTTGCCGGGTACACGGTAAAAGTATGGTAAAAACGTTTACTGGAACTTTTACCAGACCAGCCAACTACAACTTTGCTTTGCTAAGAGCCGGGGATAAATCTGACCCCTTCTGGCAATAAACTGCCTTTATTACCGGCAGAGCCGGTAACTGTGGCAACATCCCCCCATGGAGTCGTATCAAACTCCAAGCAATAGGGAGTTTCCGTCCTTGCAGGCACTTATAATTTTCCGGCAGCCCAAGTGCCGGTGATGGCCATTCCAATTGCCGGTTTTCCTGCGAATTTACCATCGGAATACCAAAAAAAACTTGTAATGAAACCCAGTAGGTTCTAGTGTAATGAAGGTAAACAGATAGTAGCCTGAGCACGGCCTCGTCTTCCATTTTCCTTACCACTTTAGGAGTTACCAAATAGTGCCAAGTCGTCCACCAAAAATACATAGGCAGCTCTCAATGAGTCATGCCCCAACCATTGTCCAATAGGAAACATTGGGCCTGACACAGAAACCAGGCAGGCAAGCGACTGACAGAACAAAAAGGGATTAAGTGCCACAGAGGAACCGCCTCAGTGAAGCCATGCCGTTGAATATTGTCACCGGCAATGGAATGGTGTCGTCCCTAAGAGTCAAGCATCCACGTCAAAGAAAATATAAGCTTACCACAGATGGAACACACACCTATGTGGATGGTAGCAGGATTCCCCTTGGGACCAGGGGACGCCAATTGTTCCATCGCGCTAGCCCCAGACACAGTATGCGGGTGATCAACATACAGGTAATTCGTCCCTAGACAGTACCCTATTTTGCCATCAGAAGCAGGCATGCCATTTTGAAAGGGACTCCAGAAGCTGTCTGTTAACCACAGTCTTGTTTGTCAGAGGCACACAACTCTTAAGTAGCGCTCACGGATATTGCCACAGGCGCTTGCTCACATGAGACCGCGAGAGCCAGAGAATGTCAAGAATAAACCAGTCCAAAACAGAGAGAGAACTCTTTCAATAAAAGACGATCTCCTTGTTAAAGTACACTACTGTAGTTTTCACGCCCCGGGTGGGAATGGCTGACATGGCGTTTAAAAGCCCGCCAACCTGACTTTCCGATTGGGCCTCGGCGATTCGCACCCTGGGATTTCCATTGTCTATTTTTTTTTACTTTTTTTTATTTACAACAGTGCAGGCGGATTGTGATTGGTCAATCTGCCTTTCCGGGATGCAAATGTGGCTTTCATACTGTGCCAGGAAGGCAGACATGGTCTTTACCGGGCCGCCATCCCAAGCTAAAACAGGCCCGAGATGTGGGCCGTTGAAGGCCATGTCTGCCCGACTGGCAGGGCATTTGTCTGGGGTTTGTCTGGGGTGCGAATGGCTTTCAGAAATGTTCATCAGGAGATCCGCACTGATTGCGCAGCCGATCTCCCAAAGAAAAATGAAAAAAATAAAAGATGGTGGCCTTTTCCATGTCTGTGGTGGCCAAAAGGTAGGCATGCCGGGTCTGGGGCCAAATGCTCTGGTCCCGCAGGTAAGTGGAGTGGGCGGGGAGGCAACAGGGAGGGGCTCCCTGTTGCCTCCCCGCTTTGGAAAAATGAAAAAAATGGCACAACCCGGGGAAGGGCTTCGAGTGGCTCGGACAGCTGGCGGGGATTGAGTATTCTCGCCCGCTGTTCCAGCCACCTGATGGGCTGAGCGCCCTTCCCCGGGTGCAAATGAGAGATACAGGACATACAGGCAAATTAATTCCAAGATGTTAGACAGCTTCTTTTAAAACTCAGTGTGCCCAGCTGCAGGGTCGTTTGCCACAGAACTCTAACCACCTGGAATATTATAGTTCACGCAGGTTTTACCTAATCATCACCCTCTCAACTCACACACAGCTGACAGCAGTCTCAAATTACCATGACTAGATCCCAGCCCTGCAAGACTGTATAAGGGAAGCAATAAAGTGGGGCGGTGTGGGGATTAGGTCTCAGAGTGCAGAGGGACAGGAGAGGCGAACATTTGAGAGTGCAGTGTGGGGTAGTGCCAAGGCAGAGGATAAAGTGAGAGTGGAGAGAAGATGTCGATGGAGTGTTGATGAAGAGGAGGAGTAAAGATGAGAGAAGTAAGAAGCCCAAAGGTTGAGAAGAAAGAACGCCAGGGGCAGAAGGAAAGGAAGGAGGAGGGGAAGTAGAGAGATGGAAAGACCACTCCCGCGCCTCTGCCCCTAGTGTACCTCTCTCCATTCATACACATTTCAAAGCGTCGTTGTGCGCTTTGAGTCCTAGGGGCGAGTAGCGCTACATAAGAACTATAAATAAATAAATACATTAGACATGGGTGGCTAGCTGGTCCTCGTCCAAGCCCTCATAACCCGTAATGGGCATTATGCGCACACACACACATACTGGTACCTCCTAACTTTCACAGACTTCAGACGTCGGTCCCTCTGTGAGCGTTCAACCTCCAGTGTGTTGGGACCATATCCATTGTGAAAGCGCTATACAAATGAGGAAATGAAATGAAAGGAGAGGGAGGAGTATCAGAGGAAAGATGTGGCGAACGGACATAAACGTGGCAACGAGAAAGGAGCGTAAAGATAGGGCAAGTAGGAAAAGGGATGGAAAGAGAGAAGGAAGTAAACCAGGTTGAGGAGAAGGGAGGTGGAGGTGTCAGAGAAGAGGGAGGAGAAGTAAACTCAGGGAGCAACGAAAAAACGGGGACATTTTTCACGAATTGGGCTAAATGAGTGGTCCTGAAGTGGTAGAGGAGGGGCCAAAATAATGGTTACCAATAAGACACATAGAGCTTACCCAGACCAGGCGGATTGGTTTTCTCATTCCAACCATGAGGAGCCAGAGGATAGAACCCTGGGGTCCAAGCAAGAGCTAGTTTGCCCAACGCCAGAACCCCCAGGGCATTACCAATGGGGACGAGGTGATGGTATCTGGTAGTCGAGTGCAGAAGGACCAGCATGTATCTCAGTAACATGCACCCTTCGCCTGGCGCTTACAGTCATGACGAAACAAACACATTGCCACAGTACATGGCTGTGCCCTGCAGGCCTGGTAATGGTCGCTTTCATACCCTCTGCCCATATCAGGAAATGAAAGCACTGGCATCACCAGGGACAGGTGCGTGTACCTAAACACCTGCAGGTCTATCTCGCTGCCCTTACACTGCGGCCTAACATACTCTGCATTCCTTCCACTGGCATGAGGCGACTGAGCATATGCCTTGAAGTCCCCTTGAAAGCCACCAGCGACGTCACAATGTGTCTGCAGGGTCCTGTTCCTCACTTTATTGCAGCAGGGTGGCTACACAGACTAAAAGTGCACCGTGACAGGCTAGGGGTGGGTCTTTCATTGGCCAAGTGCAAATCCCTGTAAACTGAGTAACTCTTGAGGACCGGGGACACATTTGGTGGCAGGGTCTTTCAGTATCCAATGAAAATTCCCGTTCCATGGAAAACATTTGGGCAGTTTCCTTTATATGGGCAGTGCTCACCCCTGTTCATTGAGAAACATTTGGGAGAGGGACCTTTCATTGGCTAGCGCTCAGCTCTGATAATTCAGAAACATTTGGGGGTGGGACCTTGTATTGGCCAGTTCTTATTCCTGTTTATTGAGAAATATTTGGGGTTGGGACCTTTTCTTGGCCAGTGCTTATCACTGTTCATAGAGAAACATTTGGGGGGTGTCCTTTCATTGGCCAATGTCAGTGCTCACCTCTAATAATTCAGAAACTTTCGGGGGTTGGGGTCCACAGTTGGCCAGTACTCGCTCTGTCCATAAGGAAACACTTTGGGGTGGGTTCTTTCATTGGCCAGTGTCAGTGCTCACCTTTAATAATTCAGAAACATTTGGGGGGTGGGGTTCACAGTTGGCCAGTACTCGTTCTGTCCATTAGGAAACATTTTGGGGTTGGGCCCTTTTATTGGCCAGTGCTTATCACTGTTCATTGAGAAACATTTTGGGGTTGGTCCTTTCATTCGCCATCGCGCATCTCTAATAATTGATAAACTTATGGCGGCGGGGTTTTCTTTGGCCAAGTGCGAATCCTTGTATTCTGCACAACATTTGAAGGCAAGGGAGACATTTGGGTAGGAGGTCTTTGGCTGTCCAATGCTCATCCCTGTCACATGAGAAACATTTGGGCTGGGTTCTTTTCTGAGGCCAGTCAGAATTAAGCCTTTCATTGGCCAGCGCTCATCACTGGTAATTGAAAAACATTTGGGGGTGGGTTTCATCCGTGTCCAGTATTCCTCCACGTTATCTAATAAACATTTGGGGATCGTTTTTGTTTTTCAGCGGCCATTGTTCATTCATGTTTGCTGATAAATATTTGGAGGTGGTTTCATCAGTGTCTAGAGTTCATTCATGTTAATTGAGAAACGTTTGGGGGTGGGTGTTTCAGTGGCCAGAGTTCATCTATGTACACTGAGAAACATTTTGGGTGGGTCATTTAGTGGCCAGTGCCCATCCCTGTTTATTGAGATATATGTGTGGGGGGACTCTTTCATTGGCTCGTTCTCATCCCTGTAACGTGGGAAGCATTTTGTGGGATCTATCAACCCGCTCATCCCAGCCCTGCAACATCACTGTGCATTGCTGGCAGCAGAAACATCATAATGGCCACTGGAAAGCATGCTGCTCGCTCAAAATCACCAGAAAATGCGCAGTGAAAACCTGAAAAACAGGCCGCCATCCACTTTTTGCCTATCTTAGTGAGCACAGGAGATCACTGCCAAAACCACCATTGGGCTTCCCACAAAGTAGCCTGAAACCACTTGGAAATGGCAATGCTGACTGAAAAAGAAACACAGAGCTGTTTGAAAATCAGTTTTCTTGATTGTCAAAAATTGCTAAAATCATGGCTCACAAAGCACCTAAAAGATCCAACCTCTTTGTTGGGTGTCCACATCATTACTGCAAGAATCCACATCAATATAATGTCAGCAAAAATCATATGTTCTCAGAACAAAATCCTATTTTAAAGATACTTGATGGAAAGACAGCTGTCAAAATGGGTGTAATACTGTTGCTCACCTCTACCAGAAAGCCGGCGTTTTAAAACCATTTGTGTAAAGTTGAACAATTGAACCCAAACTATGCCAAATAAGAGAATTCCATCAAAATGCCATATAGAGTGCCACACAGTGATCTCATGTTGAAAAAGACTTGATTTAAAGATACGTTGCTTATTTTGCGCCTTGAAACACCTGTTTATAGGCGCGTTATAAATACCATATCATATCATATCATATCAAGTTTATAAATGTTATTTTTTCACAAGGAACTATGTTACAATTGATCAGAAAGTAACCTGATGCAGTTAAAACTCCAAAAGGCTTGCTTCCCCTGAGAACCCTTCACACCTTTTCCTTGGAAAAAGGAAGCTTCCCCTGCCCTTAGCCAAGAGATTGACAGGCTGGTGTCAACAGGAGCTAGCAGAGGCACCCTGGCCTGTTGTTCTCAGTCAAGACAATGGATTATTTGGGATGAATAGGAATATGCTAAATTCGGGTGTAACTGTCAACAAAGTGTTGGCAGGAAACAAGACATGTGACCCTCTAAGTCAGCCCAGCTCTAGGAGGTGGACCAGACTGAGATGTGAAATGAATTGAAAGCAAATGTATGTTTTATGAAAATGCTTATAACAAATTGTACCAAGCTGACAAAAATGGGAAACTTTGAGGTTCTTAAAATGAAAAATTCCCTCACGATTTAAGACTAAGCTGGACGCCGTGTGATGTTCTGAGACCAAACCCCGGAATTTATTCATACTGTAGCTGCAGTGTTGTTGTTATGAACATAAGAAATTACAGTAATATGCACAGAGAGGATATGAATGCATGTCTAAAAATGGGTGCAGAAATAATCTTGGGAAACACTCCAAAAGTGCAAAAAGTGGTCATTTCTGAACCAAAGCTCCTAGGAAGATAAGAGTTGGACAGAAATGTACGGCAATCTGTCATGCAATTTAGGTAGCATTAACAAGTTGTGTATATTGTCAATATGGGTTTTATGAAAAATCAGATATGCTGTACAGACACAAAGGGGAGTGTTTTCACCTAAGCCATAAACATGACACCGGGTGACACGCAGATCCTTTCTCCAGTCAGTGGACAGGAAATCCTTTGACCAATCCGATCCTTAGAGGGTTGGGCATAGAGAATCAGCCTCCCCACCCACTTTGGAAATACATAAATAAGGACTGCTAGGACAGATAGGACACACACTCTTTTCCACTACTCAACTATTCTTGGCGAAGCACCCTGCAGGAAGACTCCAGACTCCAGATCGATCCAGAGACCAGACTCTAGAACCAAACTCTAGAACTTTGAAGCAGAGAGGCCTAATTCACAAGGTGAACCTTCTCAGCAGGCCTGCAGAATCTAGCAACCTGATTCTAACCCCTAAACTCCTAAGGGACTCTCACCTTCCACAGCTGGGCTGAGCTGTTCTATTCTAGCCAAGAACCCTGTGCTAGAACCAAGGTCCAGACCTAAAAAGCAGAGCTGTATCCAGAACCCATCAGATCCAGTCCAAGAGACCACCCAGACCGCCGTGCGTGCTTAGAGCAGAACCCAGAGTGCCTGAGACCTGTCCGGTGGCGAGTGAAGTCCAAACCCTTGACCAGATCTTTGACGAGGCCCACTCCATTGTAAAGCCTAGGAGTGAGTATCTAGTCTAGAACTGTGCATAGTCATCTCTTAGTTTAAAGTAATCTTATTCCATTTCAACCTGTCCAGTACTGCATTACAGAACCTTTTGTCTATCCTAAACTCTTCTCTCCTCCACATAATTCTTGATAATTGTAGCAATAATCATCTTTGCGCTGATATTTTCTGAAGAGTGACAAGTGTTTTGACAGACAGAGATCAGAGCGGTGGTGCCGCTGTCTCGGTGGCTCCTAGTTGAGTGTCTTGCTTCTTCATAGCTCCTTAGTCTAAGCCTATCCTTGTTGCTAAATCTTTAAAGCGCGATCTGTCATTTTTGAAATCTTGACTTTATTTCTGAAAAATCTACCTTCACAAAAACCTCCGTAACTTTTGAACCGTCATTTTGAAGCTAAGATCCTAAGCTTTCCAATGAACCTAAAATGACATTCCAATTCATTATAGTTTTTTCCGTAATCGCGTTTCACGCACGCAGAAAAATTGCCACGAATTGCCATTTAGATCCATTTCAACACATGCCAAAATAGCTGTTTCTTGTTTGCAACTGCTGAGATTCGTTTTCAATCTGATAATCATTCATGAATCATTGCTAGTGTTGACCTGAACCAATCCAAAGTAACTATCACCTATCCTGAATCTCCTTTAGTGAATTAAAATCATTTTAGCATATTTTTCACCTTCATTGCAATCACATTCAAAAGTATTTTGCCTGTGTAAAATCATACCTGTTTTCTCTAAGTTTGCTGGGGGAACGGGGATAGAACTGCATTATTGATTGTATTCCTGAAACCTGTGTGCCCTCATTTCCACCTCTTCATATTGCGTACTGGGGGGAGTGAGTAGTCACAGGGGAAAGGGTGATCATATTGTCTTTTGTTGAAATCATATCAAGTTTATTCCTGTGTTGCATTCTTTCCATCTTGCATTTCCTTGAACCATAAAAGTATTCTCTGCTACCTTATCCTTCCTATTCCTACTCCTTACTGATTAAAGAGATTGTTGAGACTGTAATATTACGCATTGCTGATTACCGTTCATATTCATAAGTGTGCTATTCAGATATTATTTTATTCATAAAAGTGTGATATATAGTTCAATTCGTCAAATAAACCTTTTAATTTGCAAAACAAACCTACTTCTTGAGTCAGTGAGGTCGGGGAGATTCAAAGAGAGGGGAGTTATATAAGGGTTCATCATCCAGATTTAAAGAACTTTGACATAAAAATATATAAATAAGGGCTTCCATTGGGCATCCCATACTAAGCATTGACTTGGTTGGAGTGCTGGATTGAAGTCACTTACAATTCTGGGGAGAGTACATTTAGTGGCAAGCTCCTATAATTGTTAACTGAAAAAGATTTGTGTGGGGGGGTGCTTTTAGTGGCCTTTGATTAATTCGGTTAATTGAGACAACTCGGCAATGTTCCGCCCCTTCATTGTACAGTGCTCTGTTGCTTTCTAGCTAGTTCTGTCCTTTATCTAACACCTACATACATTCATACATTATTGAAGGGCCAAGGGGAAATGCATTTATCAGTGTGCACAGTGCAAGAAATGAAAAACATTTACTGGGGGAACCCTCTCCTCCTTGGGTGGGTAGGGATGTGGGGGCAGATGTCGGGGCCCAAAGCCAGATGTAACAAAGTATCTTTTCATAGAGCCCACTCCTGACGATTTGCATAAAAGCAAAGAGCATTATGGGAACATATGATTGTCTATAATTTTAAATGTGATTTCTCATAGTGATTCAGTAAGAAACCCTTCTACGCGAATAATGGACGTTTGACTCTGCTGTTTTGCTTAATCATAATACGCACTCTAACAAAGTGTCGTCTGTAAATTGCACGACATATATACCAGTTTGGATAGCTACTCTACTGTCTGTGTCTGTATACAGTCTTCTGAACGGCACAGATTACTAGTGCGAGAGGTAACACTGCTTCAAAACAGATGATGGGGGGGTATAGAGCAGCACACAACACAGTTATCACACATGTTTCAATTAGCAGACTGCTTCCAAAACAATAGTCAGCAAAGCAGGTCTGCCGATGGTATCTCATGTAATCATGTTCCATAGTTGATGATCACCATCAAAGTGGAATCTAGGCGCTATACCACCAGGCAACATAACAACTGGATTCTGAAGGCATTCTACTGCAAGGCTGAAAGCAGGAGCCATGAATTGACTAACAGAAGAAGTGATCATATGCACTTTATTTATGTAGCTCTTGCCGACACAATCCTGGCCATTTTGTGGGCTGCAAATAACAGGTGTTACTATTGACTTCCTACAAGGAATCCTCAAGTCCTCTAGACTTTGGTCAAGTGGTTCTCCAAGAGACACATGGGCATGTAGTCCAAGCGTGTTACTGAACCAGTGAGAATGTTCTACAACCAGCAGCTGCCCACTAGCAGATCATGTGGGTGAGGGAGGAGCGTGCACGGAAGAGAGGATAATATGAGTATTTTATATGTATTGGTATTTATATAGTGCTTTAAGCAAAGCGCTGCACTACTAAATTACAAAATATAGTACAGTAACATGTGTAAGGGCAAAAAACAAACGAAATAAGCAGAACAGTGAATTTAGGTGGCAGAGAACAAAGATAAAAATGGCTTTTGAGTTGAGTTCAGAAAGTATCAAAGGAAGATGAAGATCGAGGGCCTTGTAGGGGGACTTTAGGGGCTATGCCCTTTGGTCTTTTTGTTCTAGCCCTGCATATAAGGTCAGGGGCTACAACCAAAAGGCAAGCTAGCCCCGAATTCCAACTGTCAGGACATTAGCGTAGCCCCAGATCTTTTACAGACCTAGCAACACCCCTGGCTGAAGAGATAGAGTTCCAGAGCTTTGGAGCATGAAGGGGGATGGTACAGAAGCCAGAGGGGACACAGGAAGGTTTGGAAACGGGCATGAGATGAAGATGTTTGAGAATGAAGCAATGCGATAGGGCTGCAGATCAGACAGATAAAAGGGGGCAAGAACTAGGAATACTTCTGAATAGGTGTCTAAAGTCGACAGATCTTTTTAAGAGGAAATTGAAAACTCTTCTGTTTACTTGGAGCTGTCGATAATAGTTAAGAAGCTGGTTAATAGCTCCTGCCATATGTCTCCTGTTTGTTTCTATGTCTGTTGCGCCCTTAAGCCTACGGGTCCATGGCCTGCGCAATACACATATTTGAAGTAAAGTAAAGAACACGATACAAAGAAATTGCAAACGAAGATCGAAATCATAAGGCAAAGGAGAATTAGCAACAAGAGTGTGAGGATAGACGATGACAGCAGAGTTAAAGACAGAGCGAAGCAGAGTAAGATGGGAAGCAGGAAGCCCAAAGAGAAGAGCAGTGACCGAGTGCATAGAACACATAGGAAGTGATAAGGAGTTGAGTGTCGTGAAAGGAAGAAACGGGTGACGGCGACACATATTGAAAAGATGATTTTATTTTTTATTTACATTTTTAAAGCACTCACACAGCCCAGGGGCATCAAGGCGCTGCTACAGGAATATGTCTTAGTTGCGTATTTATAACGTGCTTAATACCCAGAGGTTCCTACGCGCGGACCCGGGGATCGAACCTGAGTTGGTTCATGTCATCTTCCTTCCAAGGCAAGCACGTTGCCACTGAGCTATCCTCCCGAGACAAATAACAGTAGATAGAAGCCATGTTGAAAATGTGATGGGGAAAAGGAAAGAGAAGGATCAAAAGTGATGCCAAGGTTTCAAGCTGAGGAAAAGAAGGGAAAAAGAGTAGGAGGAAAGAAAACCTCTGAGGGAGGAGGTGTGGGGGAAGGAGAAGAGGAAGGTAAAATAGCCGTTCTGTTTCAGAAGGATTTAAATGCACTAAGTTTTGACAGCCGACAGAAAATCTGAGAGAGCAGCGTGCAGGGAGCAAGAGAAGGAAGAGAAAGAGAGGAAGATGCAAATATTGACTGCATAGAAGTGGCATGAAAGTGGCATGAAAGTGTAATGGAGTCAATGGCCCTCATTAGGACTCCGGCGCTAAACTATGGTCCGCCATTCCAAGGTTGGCGGGGCAGTAATTTCCCCTTTCTCCATGGCCCTCCCCATTCCCATTTTTGCCCCACAGGGCTCAATGGGAATGGGGAAGGCAGCAATTACGGTACCGCAAATTGTGGTAACGTAATTGCCATCAAGGTCCCTTTGCGGGTCCCTACTTTAACGGCTGGTCCAGACCAGCTGTTCAGGTCAGGAGCCGCAAAGGGACCTCGTAGTAAGGCGTTAAGGGGTTAACGGCACCACAGCCTTTTATGGCGCCATTAACCCCTTAACGCCGGGGTCGTAATGACCCCCAATAAGTGCAAACAGTTGAATGCATAGATAGAGAGATGAAGAGGGCCAAGCAGGAATCTGGCTTTGCCTGAGTGCAAACGTACCAGATCTCCAACGCCAAATTAGGTTTTGGAGCTACATGAGCTCCTACGTCGCTTCCTGTACAATCTCAGCTTCAGTGTATGATATGATATGATATGATATGGCATTTGTAACGCGCCTATACACAAGTGTTTCAAGGCGCGACGAGGCAGGGAGGGGGACACAAGGGGAGGACAGTCAACGATCCTACTAGGCCAGGTGTCATTCAGATCGCGCAAGTGCCGGGGTAGGGGGAAGGGAGAAGTGCAAGGGGAAGGGGAGGGCGGAAGTGCAGTACAAGTAAGTAGAAAAAAATAAAAAAAATAAAAAGGGCCAGCTTGTGGCAAGTGCAGGGTAAGTGCAGACAAGTGCTGGGAAGCAGGGGCTGTAGGGATACAGAGACAGTCCCGCAGTGCAGGGGTTGCCAGGGAGGCAGTGCAAGTGGAGAGTGGCTGGGCCAAGGACCGAGGTCGGTGAGAGTGGCCCAGTTGCACATTCTCCTACATAGCCAAAGAACAGGCCGTTGTGCAAACAGTGAAAGTGCATGGGTCAAAACGCAATAAATTACAAGGCAGTGCCATTAGCACACAGGCTGTAACGCCTCAGCCAATTAGAATGCCGAAATTCTTATTTGGATGATCTGATTGTCTGAAACGCGAAAGCACTCAGTCATTCAGATTGGAAGAAAAACACAAAATGACCACTGGCTGTAACCTTAATGGATGACATCTCCATCTGGCTTCATTTTAGAAATTCGAAGATGGAGGAGGTTCGGCTAATGCTAGGAAATTATCTCTCGCAGCACCCCTCTCCCCTGATTTTGGAAAACTTGTCAAGTTGTTATCTCATATTGAATGCTTACATGTTACTGGTGATAAAGGTCCAGGTTATTGCCACTGGATTTTATTTTAACATTAGGTGGCCCCATTGGGTTTGGCCCGTCATGTCACTGCACGGGTGTGCAGTTACAGTAGGAGCTTTCATGACTAGCCACTTGGACTACTGCAATGCACTCCCGTGGGATACTTCAGGGCCAAAGGCTAGTCTTGCCTCTGACCCTCTCAGACCAGAGGAGAGAAAAGGTTCCCAGTCTTGGGATCCGGGCTGTGTAATAATTTACCAAATTCTATCCGGGACAGTGCACATATTTCTGGTGGCAGACCCCTGTTGAAGCAGCTGCTACTCAAGTCGCTGTGAAGTATGGGTTCCAGCAGAGTGAGCACAGGCGATTGACCTTACAAGGCCATATATAAATGGCCCCACTGACTTATGAAAAGGGCCTCCTTCTTTTGCCTGTCCCACCCACATACTGTCAACCTGGCCCATCCAAAACCAAGGCTGTTGCTAGGTCTGGAAAAGGTCAGGGGCTACACTAATGTGGGGACTGTCGAGACTCGGGGCAAGGTAGCCTTTTGGTTGTGGCTCCTGAGCTTCTATCCGGGGCTACAACCAAAATACCCGGGGCTACAGCCCCCTCAGGCCCCCCTACCAACCCTTTGAAACATGTGTTGTACATGACTCCCTCCCGCCTGCCCGGTCCCCAGATGGAGGTACAGTTTCACTACTTTTATCGGCACGCGTCTACCACTGCTCTAGGTCACCTGGCAGTGAGCAGCCACTGGTCTAGGTCACCCGGCAGTGAGAAGCCACTGCTCTAGGTCACTGGCAGTGAGCAGCCACTGGTCTAGGTCACCCGGCAGTGACCAGCCACTGGTCTAGGTCACCCGGCAGTGAGCAGCCACTGGTCTAGGTCACCCGGCAGTGACCAGCCATTGCTCTAGGTCACCCGGCAGTGAGAGGCGACTGCTCTAGGTCACCGGCAGTGAGCATCCACTGCTCTAGGTCACCCGGCAGTGAGCAGCCACTGGTCTAGGTCACCCGGCAGTGAGCAGCCACTGGCCTAGGTCACCCAGCAGTGAGTAGCCACTGCTTTAGGTCACCGGCAGTGAGCAATCCACTGCTCTAGGTCACCCAGCAGTGAGCAGCCACTGCTCTAGGTCACCCAGCAGTGAGCAGCCACTGCTCTAGGTCACCCGGCAATGAGCAGCCACTGCTCTAGGTCACCCGGCAGTGAGCAGCCACTGCTCTAGGTCACCGGCAGTGAGCATCCACTGCTCTAGGTCACCCGGCAGTGAGCAGCCACTGGTCTAGGTCACCCGGCAGTGAGCAGCCACTGGCCTAGGTCACCCAGCAGTGAGTAGCCACTGCTTTAGGTCACCGGCAGTGAGCAATCCACTGCTCTAGGTCACCCAGCAGTGAGCAGCCACTGCTCTAGGTCACCCAGCAGTGAGCAGCCACTGCTCTAGGTCACCCGGCAATGAGCAGCCACTGGTCTAGGTCACTCGGCAGTGAGCATCCACTGCTCTAGGTCACCCGGCAGTGAGCAGCCACTGGTCTAGGTCACCCGGCAGTGAGCAGCCACTGGCCTAGGTCACCCAGCAGTGAGTAGCCATGCTTGCAATCTTTCGCTGCGATGGTTGATAGCAGCGTGGCATTAACCTACCCTGCTTGCATACGCAAACACCCCTACCCACCGCAGGGACCGAGCTGGGGCAGAGCGGCCATTTGGGGGACGTTGATTGTGATTTAACGCCCATGGTGGCAGCAGAAAGCTGAGTGCCTGATGATCACTCCCGGCGCACCCGCCCGACCCGGCCATCCGTTATCACCAGAATCACCACTGGGCACTGGGTAAATCGCCCTCTTCCTAGCCGGAGGCCGTTAATTAAGAATATCTGGGGGGGCGTTAATGGGACAGTTATTGCTGGTTGGAAAGGTATCAATTGTGAATTAAAGCATATTTATGGCGCATATCTTTTCTCCCATTCTCCTTCAGCCGCAATAAAGGTATAAATTATGCATCTCATTAAGGAAATAAACAAGGTAATTAGCTGTGCAAAGGCCTGCAGTATACCTGGGCTCCCAGAGTATGTGCAGGGGAGGCCTGGACTGCCATGAATTCAGATCCAGGTTCCTGCCATTTTTTTCTTTTCTTTACCCTTACATCTTACCTCTGCATGTTAAGTATTTGTTTATATTCTAGCACCTTTCTGTCATTTCCTTTGATACTCGGAAGGGCTAGTCCCCTGGTGTCTGAAACCCTTAGCTCTCCACATGTTTTTGACTACAACTCCCATCAGCCTCAGGAAGCACGATTTTAAATATGGCATTGAGACAGGGTCGAACCGGGCCCTTCAACCACGTCAGTCCCCCTCGACCCCCCCCCCCGCCCCTCCTATGCCGCCTTTCCTATGGCAGGATTTATGCTTAGAAGCCTGGTGGCACTGAAACACAAAAGAAGCACATTCGATACATTAACACTTCACTGCTTGCTTCAGACTGATGCTAAAAGTTAAAACCTTTGTTTTGTCGCAACAATGTTTCTTTTTTTGAGCAGCAGTTTGGAAAGTATATTTTTATTACTCCTGAGCCATCTTGCCGAATGGGAAAGAGTCACCTGCCAGGTCTCTGCTGTCTTAATGTGATTGATAGCTGCATTAACCTACTTTTTTTCATTTTCATGTTTTTTATTTCCTTATGTTTCCTTTAAATGCCATTTCTTGACTACTGATGCAAATATATGTAACACATCTTTCAAGTAGATTTTTCACTGTTTTATGCCTGGTATACGTTTTAGTCAATACAAAATCCAATTGTATCAGTTAGGACACTTATTTAGGTACATGGACCCACATTACGAGTCTGCCGGTAACCTGCCGGTGCTACTGGCGGGTTACCGGCAGACTCGTTTTACCATTTCTGCCACCTGATATCGCAGTAATACCGGGATATTATGCACAGCGGAGGAACAGTAAATTCCCGTTCCCGTGGAGGACTCCACGGGAATGGGAACCCTGAAGCACGGCACTGTTAGTAACAATGCCGGTGCTACAGTGAAAAATCTGCTGGTAGGGTCCTGTACTGCCAGCAAGTCTGGCCTGCTAGTAGTTCACAGTCCCTATCAGCAGACGTGTAGTTTGCCGGTCCGGAAAAGGTGGCAGTAACCGTTGTTATCGGCACTTGTATCGCGGACTGGCAAACATGTAATGAGGGCCATAGTGTGGTGGAGCCCTCAAAACACAGGACGCAGAAGTATGTATAGCTTTGCCAGGTTGGGGTTGGTGTACCTGCCGATCCTACAACTACTAGGGGTCTTCAACAAAAGGAAAATGGACATTCGTCTCTCAAAGCAACCTATAGAAAAGTTGTAGGGATGCGTTAAACTAAAGCGAATGACGGGTCTCATTTCTTCTAGGGATAACGGTCTTCCTCTGGCTCTCTAATTCGAAGACACAGTAATATAGCACAGAGCACGCATCTTTGCTTCCAGATCGCAGCCTCCAGGATGTAGCACCCAGAATGCTTTTTGGCCGTAGGGCCTCATTACATGGTAGGCGGTGACATGCCGGTAAAATACCGGCACCGCCTTGGCGGAAAGTGGATTTACGCCCCATTACAAGGTTGGAGGGGCGGTAAATCCCCCTTCCGCCATTGCCCTTCCCCATTCCCATTTCTGCCCCATAGGGCTCTATGGGAATGGGGAAGGCGCTAATTACGGCACCGCAATTTTGCGGTGCCGTAATTAGCTCCGAGGTCCCTTAGCGGGTTGGATTTTAAAGCCTGCAAAAAGCAGGCGTTAAATCCCCCAACCCGCAAAGGGACCTCGTAGTAAGGCGGTAGGGATTTACCGGTACCGGTATTTTACCGGTACCGGTAAATCCCTACCGCCATCCGTGTAATGAGGCCCATGGTGTCTTTCCCACTCCCAAGGCATATAGTATACCTTTCACTCCGAATAATATGGTATCCTTTGCACTTCTAGGGAAATAATATCCCTCTCACATCTAAGGAATATGGTATCCCTCTCACTCACAGGCGATATTGCATCCCTCAAACTTCAATGAGATATATTATCCTGCTCACTTCCAAGGCATATGGTATATCTCTCACTTGCAAGGCATAGGGTATCCCTCTCACTTCTGAGGCATACAATATCCTTTCCACGTCTAAGGGATATAGTATCCTTCTCACTTCTGAAGGATATATAGCATCCCTCTCACTTCCAAGCGATATTGTGTCAGGGTATCCCTGCTCACTTCCAAGGCATATGGTATACCTCCCACTTCAAAGGGATATAGTATCCCTCTCACATCCAAGGGATATAGTATCCCTCTTATTTCTAAGGGATGTAGCATTCCTCTGACTTGAAAGGGATATAGTATCCCTCTCACTTTCAAGTATATAGTATCCCTCTCACTCCCAATCAATATAGTATCAATGAGATATATTATCCTGCTCACTTCCAAGGCATATGGTATATCTCTCACTCCCAATCAATATAGTATCCCTCTCACCTCCTAGGAATAGGGAATCCCTCTCACTTCCAAGGGATTTAGTATCCCTCTAACTTCCTAGGGAAATAGAATCCCTCTCCCAAGCAATATTATATCCCTCTCACTTCCAAGAGATATGGTATCCTTCCCACTTCCACGAGATATGGTATCCTTCCCACTTCCAAGGGATATAGTATCCCTCTCACTTCCAAGGGATATGGCATTGCTCTCACTGCAAGGCATAGAATATCCTTCTCGCCTCCAACGGATATAGTAACCCTCTCACTCCCAAGTGATATAGTATGCTTTTCACTTCGTAGGAATATGGTATCCCTCTCACTTCCAAGGCATATGGCATTACTCTCACTGCAAGGCATATAGTATCCTTCTCGCCTCCAATGGATATAGTATCCCTCTCACTCCCAAGTGATATAGTATGCCTTTCACTTCCTAGGAATATGATATCCTCTAACTTCCAAGGAATATAGTATCCCACTTAATTCCAAGGGGCATAGCATTCTTCTCACTCCCAAAGGATATCATATCCCTCTCACTTTCAAGGGATAGAGTATCGTTCTGATTTTTAATGGATACATTATCCCTCTTACTTCCAAGGGATATAGCATTCCTCTCACTTCAAAGGGATATCATATTATTTTCACTTCTAAGGGATATAGTTTCCCTCTCACTCCACAATGTATATAGTATCCCCCTCACTTTTATGGGGTATAGTATCCTTCTCAATTTCAAGGGATATGTTAGCCCTCATACTTCCAGGGCATATGGTATCCTACTCACCTCCAAACAATATTGTATCATGGTATCCCTCATACTTCCAAGGGATATGGTATACTTCCCACTTCAAAGGGATATAGTATTCCTCCCACATCCAAGTGATATAGTATTCCTCTCACTTCAAAGCAATATATTATCCCTCTCACTTTCAAGGGATATAGTATTCCTCTAACTCCCAAGCAATATAGTATCCCTCTCACTTCCAAGGGATTTAGTATCCCCCTCACTTCCAAGGGCAATAGCATCCCTCGCACCAGTGATAGTGTATACCTCTCACTCCCAAGCAATATAGTCTCCCCCTCACCTCCTATGAATATGGTATCCCTCTCTCTTCAAGGGATTTAGTATCCCTCTCACTTCTAAGGGCAATAGCATCCCTCTCCCAAGTGATATTGTATTCCTCTCACTTCCAAGAGATATTGGGCCTCATTACGAGTATGGAGGTAGCCATGCCCTTAATAAGGTCATGGCTGCCTCCATACTGGGTTCCAGCTCTGGTTTCTGTGAATGAGGAATTACCGGGTCATTCCAACCTTGGAGGACCTGGTAATTCCTCATTCACAAAACCAATTCCCATTCCCATTTGAGCCCCCATAGGGCTCAATGGGAATGGGGATGGAGCTAATAACGGGCCCGTAAATAACGGGCCGGTTATTTGCTCCTTGGTCCCCTTGTGGGACCCGCTAAGGACGTCTTGTCTGACCAGATGTTCTGTGCGGGTCCAGCTAGGGGACCTCGTAATAAGGCATCCCATAATGAACGGTGCCGGTCCCGTACCGGCATCCTTCATTACGGGAGCGCCAGCCCCGTAATGAGGCAGATTGTATCCTTCTCCTTCCAGTTGATATAGTATCCCTCTCACCTCCAAGGGATATGGCATTACTCTCACTGCAAAGAAATATATCATCTTTCTCACTTCCAAGGAATATAGTATGCCTTTCACTTCCTGGGAATATGGTATCCCTCTCATTTCCAAGGGATATAGTATCCTTCTTAATTCAAAGGGGTACAGCATTCCTCTCTCTTCCAAAAGATATAGGATCCTTCTCACTTCCAAAGGATACCATATCCCTCTTACCTCCAAGGGATATAGTATCTCTCTGACTTCTAAGGGATATTATATCCCTCTTACTCCCAAGGGATATACCATTCTTCATTTCAAAGGGATATAGCACCCCTCTCAGTTCAAAGGTATATTGTATCCTTCTCACTTCCAAGGGATATGGTATCCCTCTCACTTCCAAGGTATAGAGTATCCTTTTCACTTCTAAGGGATATCATATCCTTCTCACTTCAAAGGGTATATAATATCCTCTCACTTCTGGACATAGTATCCCTCTCAGTTCCAAGAGATATAGTATCCTTCTCAATTTCAAGGGATATGATATCACTCACACTTCCAAGGGATATGGTATCCTACTAATTTCCAAGGGATATAGTATCCCTCCCACTCCCAAGCAATATACTATCCCTCTCATGTCCAAGGGATATGGTATCCATATCACTTCTGTCATGGAAAAATGGTGGTGGATTGGTGATCTATTTATCAGTAGAAAGCAAACAACAGTACAAAACAAACCAACAACAGTACAAGACTTAGGCGCAAGTGAGAATCCCCCTCCCTCTGTGCACTGTTCTCTTATACCCCAAGGAACACATGCATTTCAATAGAATTGATGGGTCTAGACAGGGCAAGGAATCCTACTGAAACAATGTTGCAAGTTAAAAGAAAGCCCCACTTTACAAGTCCTTGATATCAGCTGCGTTCTTACATGTTATCAGGGAGGACAGCATAACGTGATCCATTTAGTGAAGTTGAATATACTCCTCAAAGATTCACACCCACTTTGTGGTAGCAAGAACACTTACAGTATGACGTCTTCTGTCTACTAAAGCTGCTTTTACTGAGAAAGTGGGTGCCTAAACCACGCTTACATATGCCAAAAGGGAAAGACGTCAGAAGTGAGAATTGCGAAGGCGAGCATAGTTATACACTAGGCAAAGAGACTCCATATGTGCAGTAAAACCTAAAGCCTCACCCAGCACAATCAAGAAACAGTTGTTTAAACATGGCCATTTGCAGTATCTCCTCAATATTATAATACATTAGCACCCGGCACGCGCAGTGCAATGGGAATACTGCGTGGTGATTGGCTCATTTGTGAGCCATACCACATGGTATTCCCTTTTATGCGTGCGTGCCGGCTACTCTGTTCCCAGCGAGGGGCGTGGCAGCCCCTCAGCCAATGAGGAGGCTCAAAACGGGGCAATCCCCGCTCCGAGCCTCCCCATGGCTGGAGGCTTCCTTCGTCCCCCGCGGGGACTCAGGTAAGAATTTTTTTTTTCTCCCACCCCACCTGACTTACCTTCTATCCTGCGATCTCCGGCGGGGGACGATGGAAACCTCCAGCCGTGTGGAGACTCGGAGCGGGGCCATTCCCGCTCCAAGCCTCCACACGGCTGGAGACTACCATCCTCCCCTGCCGGAGACCGCGGTACTGTTTTACTGTTTTTTTTTTTTTTCCCCGTCCCCCTCCCTTCCGCCCTCCCAACCCCACTTACCTTCTTTTTTCTTCTGGTCTTGGGAGCGAACGCGCTGGGAACACTTGGGTTCCCAGCGCGTCTGCTCCCAATGGCCGCCATGGAAAGGGAAAACGGACTACGTTTTCCCTTTCACGGCGGCCATTTTGTTCTTTTTTATTTTTTCAAAACAAGCGAAACAGACAAAAAAAAAAATGCCATTAGCACCCCGGTCTAACGGGCCGGGGTGCTAATGGCAATAAGACCCTCTGCGGCGGGCCAATACCGCCCATGGTAATGCCCCTGGGGCTTTGTTAAGGCCCTCGCTACACTCGGGCCTGTAACTACAGCCCCGGAGGCATTACCTGGGGCGGTATTGGCCCGCCGCCTCGGGTATTATTGCCACAGTAATGTGTCGATTCCAAACTTTCTTCCACAGTCTGCTCCTATGAGATCTTCACTGCAGTCTCATTACATACATCTCTAGGGTTACAAACATGATATCCCGGTATGTCATAGCAGATCATTTCTTCCGTAGCATGACAGAGACTCCAGAATAGGTGCTGCATACCCGATAATAGAGACACTTACAAACCATCCGCAGACAGGACAGACTTAGAATTATGACTAGCGCTATGAGTAAGATCAGACCAATAGACACACCCAGTGGTCACAATAGACCTTCAATCCAAGACCCAAAGGTCCAGGTAGCCTCCGGGCTAGTATGGAGGAGACGTATAGTGTGACGAATGTGGGTGTCGATGTCAGTAATATTGATTGAGTAACTAGGGTAACTAGATATGAAAGTACAGCACTCACTCTTCACGATTGCGCAGATGCATCCTTGTGAGACCAGAACGATGTCTAGAGCCATACAATTCGGAAGCACCGTGGTTCGGATGGCTACTTGCTCTCAGGATAATAAAGTCAAGGAGGGCACAGTGGCATTTGCAATACCCTCCACTAACCGTGATAATTTGGCCAGCCGGTCTCTATTTATCTTAATCCCAGCAGCTGGCATTAGATATCCCACCACCGCAACAAAGTTTTCTGAGGAAGTGTTTCACCTGAGTCGGGGCTGATTGGGAAAGGTGGGAGAATGATGCACTGCAGGCATGATATACCCCATGTAGGAACTCCCTCCCCATTTAATGTGTAGGCAGAGATAAGATATGTCCCCACAGATGAAATAGGTTCCGCAATACGTAGCATACCCAGACTGGGAAAATTAAAAAATACTATCAAAGGCAAATGTACCATTATAGATCACTATACTGGAATTAGTGGACAGATAATAATGACACTTGCTAGTTCCCATGAATGGAGGATCTGGGTTGGTGTAGCATACAAGACCAACTGCTGGGGAGGAAAGATGGAGTGTTGCTGGCTTGGTTGGTACATGGTCTGGAGTGGGAAAACTCAGAGGACAGGTAAAGCCCAAGTGGAAATGTGCATCCCTGGATGGTTCTGGGCCTTGGGGTTGGGTGATCAATTAAAGATCCAGACAGACATACACCACTGAAAGGGTATGGGTGAGATAGGGAGCCTGGAGGATATGTAATGTGGCAAATAGGCACATACCAAGCAGTTGGTAAGATTGAAACTGCAGGCATACTACCAGGAGAGATGCAAGTAAGTGTTTTCAAAGTGAACCCAGGGATGCAGAGGGACCGTCATTTGCATGCCAGTTGGTGGGAAAAGCATCTATCGCGATGCAGTAATAATATATCAATATTGTGACAATGACAAATGTAACATAAATACAACCAGACATAGGGGCTCATTACAAGTTGGATGGTGTGACAAAAATTGGTGGTAATGTGGCAGAAATTGAATTATTGCTGCATTACCACCGCATTACCGCACCACTCAAGTATGGTTTTGGCGGTGGGCTGGAGAAAAGATCTCCAGAGAAATGCTGGAGGTAATTCCACTGAAATCCCCATGGAGTCCATCAGACGCCATACACGAGGACTAACCCTGCCATACCACCACTTGTAATCCAGTGGTAATTCCACTGGGCTACATGGTGGTAATGGTAAATACATTTGGTCGTATTTCAGCAGATATACCATCGAAATACCACCAAACGTGTAATGAGGCCCATAGTGTACACTAGGTCCAATGCTCGAATGTCCAAGTTCAGGAATCAGGTTGTGACACCAGCACGAAGGTTTGGGGCTTGAAGACAAAATTCGTTCATCATAAGGTGCAAGACAAAAGTAAAATAAGATCACCAGACCAAAACCTCCACTTCCAAGTTTATAGGCTCAGCGAGGCTGCTCTAAAGTACA
This sequence comes from Ambystoma mexicanum, assembly GCF_040938575.1. Lineage (NCBI taxonomy): Eukaryota > Metazoa > Chordata > Amphibia > Caudata > Ambystomatidae > Ambystoma > Ambystoma mexicanum. Next base: position 1,422,835,424 of record NC_090922.1, on the reverse strand, counting down.
TATCAACGTGCAAAGTCTTCACCAGGCATCAGGTACTGAGCAAAGAACTCCTTAGTCCACAGTTTATGATCAAAAGTTCCAGCTAAAAGTCAAAACTACAATTATCTGAGGTACAAGAGCCACGTGCATATAAGGGTCATTGTAACACAGCAAGAGACCAACAGAAGTGGCCGGGACAACAATCCAGACTGAGCAACAACATGAAAGTGGCCCACATTTGGGAATCCCACTGTGTAGCGCACCCACTACGGACACCTGTGGCGGGGAGCTGCTGGACACATCTAAAAAAAGTCACAGCTTTAATTTGATTTCTTTCCCGTGAAAAATAAAATCACTACCCCACTATTGCTACCCTTCAGTAACAGACAATAAGGTAAACCATACAGACTTTAGAACAAATGATGAGCCTGTTGTGGGTTAGCAAATCTTCAATGTGGAGGGGTGCAAATGTCAAAATCCCCAATCTCGAGGAGGTCAAATGCCCTCCCCAAAGTGTCCAGAGCTGTGGAGGTGCAATGGTGAATTCTACATCACAATCCCTAAAACACATAGAAAACTCCAACTGATATCTGCTAAGTTAACAACAGCACAGGGAAAGTGGAACACCAAGAAACACACATTCAAATATGGTTGCTTCCATAGTAAAAGGAGATCGCAGGCTAGCGTTCCTCTGTTAAAGACGCCTTCCACATGAAAGTGAGCAACAAGAACACACGAGGGCCTTGATAGAGGCACAAACATATACACACATGCAGGCAAACATATTGGTACCAACCTTAAGGTTTGGTACTGCAGTGCCTTTCTTCTAGAACACTGCAATGTTAATTAGTGCTGCAATTCTGTTCTTGTCCATACCACCTTTTTATTTTTTAAAGCGCTCACACAGCCAAATGCTACAGGAATTGTTTGTTTTTTAGTTGCATAATTGTTTTTTTTTGTTGCAGTTGCGTATTTATAACGTGCTTATTTAGCGCGAGCCCGGGGATCGAACCTGTGTTGCTTCATGTCGTCTTGCTTCCAAGGCGAGCACGCGACCCGGCGATCGAACCTGTGTTGCTTCTTGCTTCCTGTCGTCTTGCTTCCAAGGCGAGCACGTTGCCGCTGAGTTATCCTCCCGGGATAACCTTTACATGGAATCAACTGCTTTCACTCCCTTTTGAATCCTCCTCAAGCCATTAAAGGGAATCTTCGAAACAGTGTTGGCGAACGCACACAAACGTGGACCTGAAGTCTGATATATAGCACATCATACTCATGCTGTCTGTGTCCAAAGAAAAATCACAAAGGCTCTCTCAATAATATACATCAGAATTGCCACTCAAAACAGTCTTTCCAGCTGAAAGTGCTCAACTAATGTCGGTCAATCAGCCCTGGGCAAAGCATTACTGTCATGCAAGGTGAGACGATGGCTACACATCTAGTGCCTCATCCTGTCAGCTACCCAGGCCCTGCTGCTCCAACATGTAATGCTCTAACCATCATGTTTAGGGCCAGTAAAACATAGTGAGGAAATACACACACAGCAGAGAATGCATCTAAAAAAACATGTTTTGTGCTCATTTGTAAACCAGGTATGCAGCAGTAATTAGATGTTTTTGGCATTTTATTTAGGAGTACATGGAACGGACTGGAACATACTGGAGTGCATAGAATTGCGTGACTTATATAGTATGGTTTGGAATGCAGAGACCGTCTTGAAAAGCATATAACCCATCATATCTCACCACCACGCTTACTCTCTTCTTTACACCACCACTCAACTTTAAGACAGAGATACTATGACACCATTCGGTATAGCTGTTCTCATACCAACATCCGCCGCATACTACACATCATTCTAAGTAAACACTGCTGGTCACGCAACCCCCAGCCAGGCGTTCTCCTCAGGCCTAACGCAGCCACACTCGGTCTGGATACATCCTGCCAGAACGATCACATACTCCTGATCTCTCAACCACCACACCTACCGCTAAGAAGCAGCTACTACAAGAATACCGCACCGGCTGCACACATTCTCGGTGCTCACACGCACCGTTGACCCTCTCTACTCTCTCTACTGATCTGAACTTCGGTTCCCAAGGGCGTTCAACCTACCAGCGCCTTCAGACCATACCAATGGTTTATAAGGCACTATATAAATGCAAAATAACATAACATAACATTTTACAGAGACAGAAGACAACAGACAAGGACATTAAAATATAGCAATTAAATACCAGTGGTCAAGGCGAACGATACTCTGTTTATAAATGTGAGGGGCAGGTAAGGAGGGTGGAGGAAAGGAGGGTGCAGGAGAAAGTAGATGTGGGAGAGAGAAGGTGTGTATGGGGAGAAGGAGCATGGGAGAGGGATATGGAGAGACAGATGGGGAGAGAGAGAGAGAGATGCAAGTTGCAAACAGGTTCCTACAATAGATGCATTATCCCACTAAGCTATTGTCATATCCAAAAAAGCCCGGAGGCAGCTTGTAGGTTCATCCAAGTTCCTCTTTATTAAGACTATCTCGCAAGGATTCACACCTATTTAGTGCTGAATTCATCATTCTAAACATGTGACTATATAAAGTTTCAGAAAATGTGTTAAAAACGGAAGAGAAAGATTCTAGACTGATGGAAACTATTTCAGCCCGTGAACACAAATGATTAAACATACAACAAGTGAGAATCCTGCCTTTGAGCTTGTGACAATAAATAAAGGGCATACATTAGTTAGTGGCAAGGACGATTCCAATCAGGATATAGGAAAAAGGCAAAACCTCAACACAAATCTGGGGCATGGTGAGAGCAATGTGGCGGTGCCCGCAGGGTACCAGAATATGGGAAGATGGGGGTGGGTTGGTGAGACAGGACAGTGTTCGTGTGGGACGAAAGAAGGCAGGAAAAGAGGAGCTGATGGAAAAAAGATGGAGTAAAGGATGGAGAGATGAATAGGAAATAGAGGGAGACTAGGGCTAGTGGGTGGTCTTAAGGAGAGAGTGCAATGAGAAATCAGATACAGCCACTTGCCAGGCCTCTTGCTTTCAAGGGATGACCAGACAGAAAGATCAAATGGGCGGTGGGTGAGGCTGTGTTGACAAAGCCAGAGCCGGAGCCTGACTGCCACTACGAATCACTGTCTCCTCTACAGAGATTCGGGGGAGTCTGAGCCTGGGACAAGGTTTATGGAGAAGATCAAACTGTGGGAGGGGGACAAGTGAGGGTCTTGACACCACCAGACAGGTGACAGGGAGAGGACTAAGTGCCTCTTTACAAGTTAGATGGAAATTCAGCCATAAATCCGCCCAAAAATTGCCCTAAGGAATTACCGTTACCGCCACTTGGCCACGAGGGATTCCCACTAATTACAAGTGGTGGTGGCGGTGTAATACCCCATTTATTTTGGATCCATTGGATTACTGCCACATTAATTCCACCAATTCTGTCGATTTTTCAGAGTTGAGTGGGACGATTTACCTCCAGGGTTTTCCTGGAGGTAAATCCTCAACTCAAAACCCAACCTCATAATTTGGCGTAGTGGTAACATTTTCAGTAACTTAGTTACCGCCAATTTTACCACTTACCCCTTAACTCGTAATGAGGCTGTTAGAAAGGAGGAGGTATTAGGAAAGAATGAAAAGATTAGGCACGTGAGATGAAAAACAGGAATGTCAGTGAGATGGTCAGACGATACTGGGTAGGAGCGTAGGGGAAGGAAGAAAGCAGGAAAGGATGGTTGTGGGGGAACAATTGGAGTAAAGTGGAATGAGACAAAATAGAAAAAGACCGAGGGAAGCAGGGGGCCACTGAAGGAGAGACAGTGACAATGAGAAATAAGAGGGAAGTATGAGGAAAGAAAGAACGAAAGAAAGAAAGAAAGAAAGAAAGAAAGAAAGAAAGAAAGAAAGAAAAAAAAAAGAAAGAAAGAAAAAAAGAAAGAAAGAAAGAAAGATAGAAAGAAAGAAAGGAGGAAAGAAAGAAAGAAGGAAAGAAAGAAAGAATGAAAGAAAGAGAGAATGAAAAATGGGGCTGAGGAAGAAATAAGCAGAGCGTTGACTATCCCTGCCCAAGATCCAGTCTAAATGTGAATTACTTTTAACTGTTTCCTTGTCATCCCCGGCTGGAGGCAACTACCGTACTTGCAAATTGCAATGCTGCTTGCTTGCCTGGATTTTACTTACTTTTTATGACTTTGTGTGGAGCAGAGTTATTGACCGTGAGTTTATGAATGGTGGTCAGCCCCCAGACTCATTCAAGAGGAGTGGACTGGACTATCGAATTTAGGGAGCCAGGCCTGACTAGAGGCAGCAGTGAGTGACTGAGCTGTGCATAGAGAGGACAGCCGGAATGGGATGCAGCAACGAGTTGCATACACTCTCCGCGTGGTGTTCCCCTGACCTATTACTTCAGTTCCACCCTGTCCCTCTCAAACTGGATTCGGATCTATCGATGGCACTCTGAAGCAACATGCATGTGCAATGCGCAACTGGACGGGCTGCTCTGTTCGAGGCCTGTTGTGTGTCTGCATTAATTAAGTGAATTGTTAAATGCAACAAATTGTCAAAGAAAGAAAGTTAGTAACAGTACCCAAACATTTCTAAGTGAGAGCACTGAGAGAGCAGCAGTGAACCAAACAGGTGTGGTAGTCAGGAACGGACAAAGGTCTTCTTATTTAAATATATTTGGAAATGAATTCGGTCTACACACTATATGCAATAAGATAAGACTGGCCCACTCAATGGTGAATCTCTTTCAGCTACTAGCTAAAAAACAGATGCCCCAGTCCAAAGCTGGAAGGGGTCATAACTTGCAGGTATCAGTGAATCAACAGTAGTGGCTTCTACTCTCTGCCAGTGCACCACCACCTCAGGGGAATTCATCGTTGTTGAGGGGACGAATCCAGGGGCGAGTGACTTGGCCAGTTGCCACTTTGTTCAGAACTATTGACTCTCAGGTGCTCTTCCACAGGACCACAAAGCATACCTCTTGAATGGTTGTGTTGTTAGACCAATAGGGGTCAGACACTGAAGATGGTATGCCAACAGTGAGGTCTGAATCAAGGTTGTTTCTTACAGAATGTCGACCGTCTGTTGAAGGAGCCTTAGCACCAGATCTTGCAGGATCCTCACTGTGTGGGAAAGGTGCAGACACTGTGTTTCCTGGTTCAGTACTTGAGCATATTGGCTGATCGAGTACTGCAGCCTCGCCTTCTGGTACTGGCTGTTCCATTCCAGCAACATTGGACAAGTCTGACATTGGAAAACGATTGACAGCGCCATTGGTGGTGGAGTCAGTGGTCGCAGTGTAACTGGAGCAAAGCCGAGGAAAATCGGTCATTGCAGAGGTAATGTCATCAACTGGGGAGTCAACTTTGTGGCAGTGCACTGCATGGATCCAAGAACACTTCACTGCAGAATTTGTGGTCAAGAGGATCTGGAATGGGCCACGCCACCTATGCTGGAGTGCATATTTCCGCTGGTGGACCTTCACCAGGACCCAATGTCCTAGCAGTAGACGGTGGCAGAAATCAGTTCAGGTGGCAGTTCAGTTTTCATTGGGACACATGTGGGGATGCGGGAAGGTAGGCCCTGTGTTGTTGGCGGTGTGTTTTGGTGGGTGGCCAGAACGAAATGTCTGAGAATTGTCTTCATATCCAGGCAATTTCAGAGACATTTGCCTGTGTCCACTCACCGAAACACGTCGCCAACAACAGATGTCATACCTTACAACGTTACCACAGGTGTCCCGATGAAAAAGGTACCTCACATGTGTGGGTGCACCTACCGGGGGCACAAACGAAAAAGGGTAACCCGCTGGTAACCCCAAGCCTTTTGCCACAGCACAATTTGTTCATGTGGGCAACCTACAGATTTGGGCCTAGGGTGTCGAAGCCAGCAAGGAAAACAGGGAACCCCATACATTTCCCAAAAGAGGACACGCGTGGGAATGCACAGAGGTCTGTCGTGCGCGAAGCGACGCAGAATTTATTACCCAGAACCCCAGACAAAATGAACATTGTATTTTTTCCCCACCAAATATCACACTTTGTCAGGGATTGTGGCTAATAAAAACTAGGGCAATTTGCACAAGGCAGACCTCTGTGGATTCCCACAGGTGTCCTCTTTTGGGAAATGCATAGGATTCGCTGTTTTTCTTGCTGGCTTCGACACCCTAGGCCCAAATCTGTAGGTTGCCCACATGAACAAAATGGTCAGTGGCGAAAGGATTGGGGTTACCAGTGGGTTACCCTTTTCCTTTTGTGCCCCCGATAGGTGCACCCACACATGTGAGGTACGGTTTTCATCGGGACAGCTGTGGGAACGCGGAGCAGTAGGCCATGTGTTGTTGGCAGCGTGTTTCGATGGGTGAGCCGAGTGAAATGTGCGGAAAATGTGTTTTTTCCCCCAAATTTCGGAGGGGTGTCTGGGTAATACATTCTGGGCCAATTTGCCCAAATCATACCTCTGAGGATTCCCACGGGTGTCCTCTTTTCGGAAATGCATGGGGCTCCCTGTTTTCCTTGGTGGCTTGGACACCCGAGGCCCATATCTGTATGTTGTGCTTGTCTGGAGAAAGTGTGAAATTCAGGTGTCAAAACAGACTTGGGGTTACCTGTGTTTTAGGCTTTCCCCTTGGCGCCCAGGTAGGTGCACATACACATGTGAGGTACCGTTTTCATCGGGACACATGTGGGAACGCAGGATGGTAGGCCATGTGCTGTTGGCGGCATGTTTCGATGGGTGAGCCGAGTGAAATGTGCGGAAAATGCGTTTTTCCCCCACATTTCGGACTATGCAGGGGTGTCTGGGTGATACATTCTGGGCCGATTTGCTCAAATCGCACCTCTGAGGATTCCCACAGGTGTAATCTTTTCGGCAATGCATGGGGTTCTCTGTTTTCCTTGGTGGCTTGTACACCGAGGCCCATATCTATATGTTCTGCTTGTCTGGAGAAAGTGTGAAATTCAGGTGTCAAAACAGACTTGGGGTTACCTGTGTTTTAGGCTTACCCTTTGGCGCCCAGTTAGGTGCACCCACACATGTGAGGTACCTTTTTCTTCGGGACACCTCTGGGAACGCGGGACAGTAGGTCATGTGTTGTTGGCCGTGTGTTTCGATGGGTGAGCCAAGTGAAATGTGCGGAAAATGCATTTTTTTCCCACATTTCAGACTTTGTGGGGGTGTCTGGGTAGGAAATTCAGGGCCGATTTGCGCAAATCATACCTCTGCGTATTCCCACGGGTGTCCTCTTTTCGGAAACGCATGGGGTTCCATGTTTTCTTTGGTGGCTTGGACACCCGAGGCCCATATCTGTATGTTGCGCTTGTCTGGAGAAAGTGTGAAATTCAGGTGTCAAAACAGACTTGGGGTTACCTGTGTTTTAGGCTTTCCCCTTAACGCCCAGGTAGGTTCACCCACACATGTGAGGTACCGTTTTCATCGGGACACCTGTGGGAACACGGGATGGTAGGCCATGTGTTGTTGGCGATGTGTTTCGATGGGTGAGCTGAGTGAAATGTGCGGAAAATGCATTTTTTTCCCCACATTTCGCACTTTGCGGGTGTGTCTGGGTAATAAATTCTCAGCCGATTTTAGCAAATCATACTTCTGCAGATTCCCACAGGTGTCTTCATTTTGTAAATGCATGGGGCTCCCTGTTTTCCTTGGTGGCTTGGACACCGGAGGCCCATATCTGTATGTTGTGCCCGTCTGCAGAGAGTGTGAAATTCAGGTGTGAAAACAGACTTGGGGTTACTTGTGTTTTAGGCTTTACCCTTGGTGCCAGGTAGGTGCACCCACACATGTGAGGTACCGTTTTCATCGGGACATCTCTGGGAACCCGGAACAGTAGGTCATGTGTTGTTGGTGGCGTGTTTCGATGGGTGAGCTCAGTGAAATGTGTGGAAAATTAATTTTTTTCCCCACATTTCAGAATTTACGGGGGTGTCGGGGTAATAAATTCTCGGCCGATTTGTGCAAATCATACCTCTGCAGATTCCCAGGGGTGTCCTCTTTTCAGAAATGCATGGGGTTCCCTGTTTTCCTTGGTGGCGTGTACACCCGAGGCACATATCTGTATGTTGTGCTTGTCTTGAGAAAGTGTGAAATTCAGGTGTCAAAACAGACTTGGGGTTACCTGTGTTTTAGGCTTTCCCCTTGGCGCCCAGGTAGGTGCACACACACATGTGAGGCACCGTTTTGATTAGGACAGCTGTGGGAACGCGGGACAGTAGGCCATGTGTTGTTGGCAGCGTGTTTCGATGGGTGTGCCGAGTGAAATGTGCAGAAAATGCGTTTTTTTCTCACATTTTGGATTTTTACGGGGTGTCTGGGTAATAAATTCTGTGCCGATTCGCGCAAATATTACCTCTGTGGATTCCCACAGGCGTCCTCTTTTCAGAAATGATTGGGGTTCCCTGTTTTCCTTGGTAACTTGGACACCCGAGGCCCATATCTGTATGATGTGAGAGTGTGAAATTCAGGTGTGAAAACAGACTTGTGGTTACTTGTGTTTTAGGCTTTCCCGTTGGCGCCCAGGTAGGTGCACTCACACATGTGAGGTACCATTTTCATAGTGACAGCTGTGGAAATGTGAGACGGTATGCTATGTGTTGTTGGCGGCGTGTTTCGATGGGTGAGTCGAGTGAAATGTGCAGAAAATGCATTTTTTTCCCACATTTTGGACTTTGCAGGGGTGTAGGGTAATAAATTCTACGCTGATTTGCGCAAATCATACCTCTGCGGATTCCCACGGGTGTCCTCTTTTCGGAAATGCATGGGGTTCCCTGTTTTCCTTGGTGGCTTGGACACCCGAGGCCCATATCTGTATGTTGTGCTTGTCTGGAGAAAGTGTGAAATTCAGGTTTCAAAACAGACTTGGGGTTACTTGTGTTTTAGGCTTTCTCCTTGGCGCCCAGGTAGGTGCACCCACACATATGAGGTACCGCTTTCATCGGGACACCTGTGGGAACGCGGGACGGTAGGCCATGTGTTGTTGGCAGCATGTTTCGATGGGTGAGCCGAGCGAAATGTGCAGAAAATGCATTTTTTTCCCACATTTCGGACTTTGCTGGGTGTCTGGGTAATAAATTATGGGCCAATTTGCTCAAATCATACATCTGTGTATTCCCATGGGTATCCTCTTTTCAGAAATGCATGGGGTTCCCTATTTTCCTTGGTGGCTTGGACACCCGAGGCCCATATTTGTATGATGTGAGAGTGTGAAATTCAACAAAACTGCGAGGAATGCGGCCGGGCTTTAGCAAAACTCGAGCACATGGCCGCACAGTGGGGAGTTCCCCTAGTGAAGGAAAAAAACACCAAACCAGACACAAACATAATTTTTCTGGGCATTGAAATAGACTGTGTGAAAACAGACTTGGGGTTACTTGTGTTTTAGGCTTTCCTGTTGGCGCCCAGGTAGGTGCATCCACACATGTGAGGTACCGTTTTCATCGTGACAGCTGTGGGAACGCGGGACAGTAGGCCATGTGTTGTTGGCAGTGTGTTTCGATGGGTGAGCCGAGTGAAATGTGCAGAAAATTAATTTTTTCCCCACATTTCGACTTTGCGGGGGTGTCTGGGTAATACATTCTGGTTTGATTTGTGCAAATCATACCTCTGTGGATTCCCACGGGTGTCCTCTTTTCGGAAATGCATGGGGTTCCCTGTTTTCCCCGGTGGCTTGGACACCCGAGGCCCATATCTGTACGTTGTGTCTTGTCTGGAGAAAGTGTGAAATTCAGGTTTCTAAACAGACTTGGGGATACTTGTGTTTTAGGGTTTCCTCTTGGCACCCAGGTAGGTGCACCCACACATGTGAGGTACCGTTTTCATTGGGACACCGGTGGGAACGCTGGAAGGTATAACATTTGTTGTGTTTGTGTGGTTTTCATAACGTTTTGACCCATTTGCTGGTGCCCTTTGACACTCAACCCTTTCATTTCTCAAATGTGACCTACATTTAGTCACTGCTTTAGGCATCATACACTTTTGTAACCTGTACAAGTCTCCTACCCTAGGAAAGGTCTGCCTGTGCTCTTTCAAAAAATGTATGCTTGCCGTTCCTCACCACATTGATTGTCCCGATTTACACATGCAAAGTGCATCTGTTCAGGCCGTCAGCATAAAACTCCTGTGTACCATGGCTCAGCGTTTGGCTTGTGGTATTGCTTGTTTTGTAAAACACTACAAAAAATATGTGCTTTCCTAACTGCAATAGTTGGGGGAATGTAGCAGAGCATTGCTTTTCTCACAGTTCATAGAAGCCATTGCCGTACCAAGCCAACCATGTCCAACACATACCTTTTTTTCGGTCATTTTCCCGCTTTTCCCCAAATCGATGGCATTTTCCCCTTCCGTTGCCTGACCTACGCAAATCACCCCTTCCTAAACTTGGAATTTTGTCTACTTTTCAGAAATATATGTCTTTCTGTCCTCGAATTCAGCTCTCCTACCCTTTTCTTCCATTCCATCCATGCATGTCCAATTTCCACTCAACCTGTTCTTGAAAGCCAGGAAATTGGGTAATTCAGCACAGCAAACGATCTGTTCCAAGTTCTTACAAGGAAAAAACCACAGGCTTCTTTGTATATCATTTTATTGGCTTTTTCTGAAGAAAAAAAAACATTTTCACCCTTTTTGCTTATTTTCTCTCACCCCCCTACAGCAATCTAGGATATCTCATGTAACAAAAAGTTACAAGGTATTTAATGGCCACATACCAAAATCACCAAAAAAGGCCCTGGCACTGGGGGGAAGTACCCATGGCACTTAATGGGTTAAATCTCAGTCTGATGCCGTACTGTATTGTGCAGCCCAGAGAGCCAGTACAGATCCAGTTCAGTCGTGCTGTGCAGTATAGACCAGAGCGCCTTGCTGTCCAGTCCTGCCGTGTGGTGTTCAGAGGGCTTTGCTGATCTCTGACCCGTCCAGTGCGTTGTACCCAGCAGTCTGTCCCAGAAATCTTTGACCAGATTTCCTGATGGTTCCATTCAAAACATTGGTAGTGAGTATCCATAGTATAGGATTGTCAATAGCCTATGTACTGTCCATAGTCATCCCTATCCAAATCAAATCTCTCTCACATCCAGAACTGTATTGTTAGGAATCATTTTTGTCTTGCCTGAACTCTCTCTCTTATCCTATAGTCCTTCTGTAATAATATTGTTAAAATCATCTTTGCGCTGATATATTTTATCTGAAGAAAGGCAAGCGTCTCGGCAGGCAAAGGCCATTCAGAGATGTCCTGGTATGAGCAATGCTGCATGGGCATTCCACAAGCGAGGCAGGGTAACTGCTGTTACCATCGGCAGCTGGGAGAGGGGCAGCCCCAACCCCCCGCGCCTGCTCCTCTCCTTCCCCCCAGCTACGGAGACAAGCAGTCTCGGCAGCACAAAATCCACGGAAGGGTAAGGTGCGAACAGTCATCGCACCCTTCCTCCAAACAGCAAGGGGCTAAGCGCCATAAGGAAACAACCATCAGGCAGGGCCCAGGTTCAAAGATCTGCCCCCACCAGGGGGTCAGACAGTCGGCTATCCGGCCGGGGCTGCGACAACAGCGGCCCCCACCACATACACAACAAAGACCCAGGGCCTCCCTGGGTCCTATAAATGAGAGCAGCATGCTCAGAGTAAACACAATCTGTTTGTGGACCCTGAACGGGGACCCAAGCAAACAGGAGGTTCACTGTTTACTCAGTGTCTTCCAAATCTTCTTGCTTCTTTAGCAATTCTTGAAGTTCGCTGTACATCGCATTGTCTTTTTCCTTCCCGAACATTGTACTGTTCAAAACATTTGCAATACAGCTTTAACGAAGGAAGAAGCGGTAACCGAACGGCTAGCACGGACGCTGTCAATTTCAACATTTTTCGGCATAGAACGAAAAGTGAGCGGCAACCGTTTTCAAAACAAAACAAACAAAGACACATGTTGCGGAATCATCCCCAAATCCAGTGCGAACGAAGGAGAAATGGCACACGAACAGCACGGCGCGGACGGCTTCCGATTCAACACTTAAAGGTGAGCCACCGCGCTGGGGCTATGAGGGAGGATAAATAGACATTTATGTCCGGAAGTTTTATTACAGTGGACCGGAACCCCCGAGTTATAAGGCAGATGGGGCAAGATAACACAAGGCAGTTTTAAACTCGGGCAGAGGCACAAGCCTGCTTGGGTACTCGTCTTTGCTTTACAGCCATGCAGAGCTAGCGAACACAGTTCCAAGCGCGGTGGGCCCAAAGACTGCAGATTTAAAATAATTTCTGTAATATTGCAGGGCGACCTCACAGCGAAACCAATTTAAATCCAGTAAATCAAGCCTGGGGGCTGCCCAATTTTCTGAACCCGGGCAAGAAGGCACCAGTCAACATTTACCCAGCATGGGCAACGAATAGAACAGGCACAAATAACTCACCGATAACAACGGTTTAACTCCTCGATAAAACCCCCTTTTTCTTTTTCTTATAGCAGGCATAGAAAAACATGGGGCCCAAACGGAAAACACAGACACCCACAACACCGGCGCAGAAGCCCAAATCACCACAATTGCTAGCAGCCATTGAAGCGGCAGAGCACTACGGATGGGCATGGGTTAGAGAAAACATGTACGGCCTACCCAGGGAAGGAATTACCAGCCCACCCTGCCAGGAGGAGGTTTCTGCACCATTAAAAAGGAGAAAAATAAAATAGGCACCAGAAAAGGTACCAAAACAATTGTCAAAACTATGCGAGAATGTAGCGGAATTACAGCATCTATTGGTAGAAATAAGGGTGAAACAGACACCACCCAGAAGGGAACCTGGGGCCTCAAACCCCACCACCGCAATAGAACCTACAATAACGGTTGTCAATCCACCCGTAACACCAGCTATAGCAATCCCGCCACAACAAGCACAGCAGTTGCCAATAGCGCCCACAGCTATAAATACAACAGCCTCCAGCAACTGATCCAACAGGTGCCCTAAAAGCATGGACAAGCCCAGGCACAGACAACACGGGCGCGACATGGACACCCGGCAGCAATACAACTGACATTGTAACAATCTGTAATACACAATTAGACCAAAAAATCAAATCCTTCCAAACAGAGATATTAAATAGATACAAAAGATGCCTGGCATGGAACATTGATATCACAATCAAAGAAGCCATATGGGCCAAAGAATTTATAGAAATCTTTTCCTTAATAGAAGCCCAGCGCAAAGGGAAAGACGCTTTCAGAGACCCCAAAAAAATAGAAGAAAAAGTTATTGCCAGAAACGCCGAGGTCGAACAAAACTGGGACAACTGGTTACAGGCATTTGCCATCTTAGCAACAATATACAAAGAAAAATTCCCCCTGGATGGCAGGAAGATCTGGGCATACGTTGATAAAATAAGAGAAGTAAAAGTAACACAGAGGGGGAAGACATGGCTTGCATACAACATTAGATTTAGGAGGAGCATGTCAGAAAGGCCGGCCATTGAGTGGGATGAAGTCCAGAACGATTTATACACCCTCAACGCCGAACCTCCCCAGGAAGAAGATACCATGCAGTCTTCTTCCAAAAATAGCAAAAATCCCCAAGTAAGCAAATCCCATGACAATGATAAATCCAAAAAAGGGGAGCAGTCCTTTCGGAGGAACCAGCCTTGGGCGGCTAAAAATAATGCCCACAGACAGAACAAACAGCAGGCTGTCAAATCAAACATCCCATGCAGAAATTTTGGGAAAAACGAGTGTACATGGGGCAAAAAATGCTGGTACAAACACGCCTGCACAAACTGCAACGGTGACCATGCAGCAAGCAACTGCACCAGATTACCAGCCAAGAAAGAATGATATCCCAATTTTAGAACCAGGACGAACGCCCATCAATCCGGGCAATTTTAGGGACGCCCTAAACAGCTACCCAGACAGGGAAACCAGCAGTCTACTATGGCAGGGTTTCACCAAAGGTTTTTTCATCCCTTTTAAGGGCACTGGGTCACAATACATCCCAATGGACCTAAAATCAGCCAGGGACAACCCCCAGATAGTAGAAACCAAAATCAAGAAAGAACTGCAACTGGGAAGGGTAGCAGGTCCCTGGGACTTCATGCCTTTAAAAGACTATTTAAGATCTCCACTGGGCCTGGTCCCCAAAAAAGAACCCGGAAAAATGAGACTAATTCATCACCTCTCCTACCCTAAAGGCCAGTCTTTAAACAACGGCATCCCACACACAGAATCCGCGGTATCTTACATGCATTTTCAATACGCAGTAAGGCTCATACAAGAGTGCGGCAGAAACACTTTGATGGCCAAGCTGGACATCAGATCTGCTTTCAGACTCTTGCCAGTCCACCCAGAGTCACAGCAGTTGCTAGGTTTCACTTTTAACAACAAATTCTACGTAGATAGATGACTCCCCATGGGGTGCTCAGTATCCTGTGCACTATTTGAACAATTCAGTTCCTTTTTTAAATGGGCTTTCCTAAAACAGAGACCAGGGACAAAAATAGTGCACTACCTAGACGATTTCATGGTCATAGGGCTACCAAACTGCGAGGAATGCGGCCGGACTTTAGCAAAACTCGAGCACATGGCCGCACAGTGGGGAGTTCCCCTAGCGAAGTAAAAAACCACCAAACCAGACACAAACATAATTTTTCTGGGCATCGAAATAGACTTAGCAAAGGGACTGTGCAGAATCGCCAAAACAAAAATATCAGAACTCCTGGCAAAAATACAAAACCTGATAATGAGAGAAAAGGGAACTGTAAAGGAAATACAATCCTTGGCAGGCAGCCTCAATTTCGCATCCAAAATAATACCTCAAGGAAGGATATTTGCCAGAAGCTTGGAGTTCAAAATCAAATCACTCACCAAACCACACTTGCATATCCAGCTAGGCAGAGAGGTGAAACAAGACCTGGAAACATGGGGAAAATTCCTCAGAGATTTCAACGGGGTTTTACTTTGGCGAACGCCTTTAAATACCCGGTCAAACAGGGTCCTATACACCGACGCAGCTGGGAGTAAGGGGTTTGGAGCCATACTAGACTCCGAATGGGTGGCAGGACACCGGCCCAATTCATGGCAAACAGCAGGGTGGACAAAAAACATCACCCTACTAGAAATATTCCCCATCTGGCTAACATTACACATCTGGGGCAGGCGACTAGCGAATACGGAACTTTTGATCTGGTGCGATAACATGGCTGTAGTGGGCTCCATAAACAGAAGGTCTACGAAATGCCTTCTAGTACTAAAAGTATTACGAGCCATTACAACAGTCACACTACAAGTAAACGTTGTACTCAAAGCGAAGCACATTTCAGGGGCAGATAATAACATTGCTGATGCCTTATCTCGTTTCCAGTGGACAAGATTCCGAGAGCTAGCGCCGCACGCCCAAGAACAGATGACGCCAATACCAGCAGAATGCTGGACAATAATGGGAAGACAAGAATAACGGCATCAACGCCAACGCCAGAGAGCCGGGATGCCCAACGAAAACCAGGCACCTCTAAAACGGGTGCCAACAACACATCGGCATCAACGCCAGAACCAGAGAGTGCAGGCCGGGATGACCAATACAAAGCAGACACCTCTAAAACGGGTGCCAACAACACATTGGCATCAACGCCAGCACCAGAGAGTGCAGGCCGGGAGGACCAATACAAAGCAGGCACCTCTAAAAGGGGTGCCAGCAAAACATTGGCATCAATGCCAGCGCCAGAGAGCCCAGGCCGGGATGCCCAACAAGAATCAAGCACATCAACAACGGGTGCCAACAACCTCACAGGCTTCCTAACAGAGATGGCAGAGAGGGCGGTGGCAAGCACCACTGCAACGCAGTACAGTAAGTGTTTGCAAACAGTATTTAAGGCCACAGGTGTAAACCACGTAGAACTTATAACGATTAAAGATATAAAAGTATTTTTAAAATGGGCCCGGGAACAAGGTTTCAAAAGGGATTGGGCAAAAAGACACCTGGTGGCAATTTCATACTTTACAAAAATTCGGGGCGATTCAGACCCCACCCAGAACGCCCTCATCTCTTACGCAATGAAGGGATGTGGCAGAATAGAGGGTCCACAAGTGGACACCCGCCAACCCCTTAATTTCAGCAAACTGGTGCAGATAGCAAGCCATTTGGAAGCCATATGTTGGCACCCATACGAGATAACGTTATTTAAAACAGTTTTTTTCCTAGCCTACTTCGGGGCTTTCCGGGTGGGAGAACTCATCGCTTCCAGCACCAAGGCCACAAACGGCCTGGGCGTCGTGGAAATCAGGGTGAGGCAAGAGAGTGTTAACATAGAAATGCAACTGTTGAAAACGGTTGCAAAAAGAACCATCAATATTTGTTGCATCGATGAGGCAACAAACTGCCCGGTTTGCATCACCAACCTCTATTACGCGCAACGACCCAAAGTAGGGGGGAGTTTTTTAATCCACAAGGATGCATCGGCCTAAGCTGCTACCAATTTAAAGGAGTGTTGATAAAAGCAATCAGCAGAGCAGGGTGGGATCCCAAACAATTCGGCACTCATTCCTTCAGGATAGGTGCTGCCACTGCAGCATGGCTAGGAGGTTTAGCACCGCAACTACTAAAAAACATAGGGGGATGGAAGTCAGACTGTTATAAAAGATATATCAGACCAAAATTGATCTATCCTTCCCACCCTAAAAATGTTCT
This sequence comes from Ambystoma mexicanum, assembly GCF_040938575.1. Taxonomy (NCBI): domain Eukaryota; kingdom Metazoa; phylum Chordata; class Amphibia; order Caudata; family Ambystomatidae; genus Ambystoma; species Ambystoma mexicanum. The sequence goes on along the minus strand of NC_090922.1, from coordinate 1,422,818,782 downwards.
TTCTTTTCCCCACCTCCCACCACCACAGAAAAAAACAGGCGAATCGAGGACCACACTACGATCAGCATGGATAGTTGGCCACTCATTCGTTTTCAGGACGGGCAGATGGGCAGAAGAGACTAAAGAAGGGCCACCTTTCAGAAACACCATTACTTCATGGTGGGGATACAGAGGCCTACGCTGGGCTGACGTCCATGAAACACTAGCAGAACTGGTGGCATACAGGGACCCCCCAGAATTCATGATCATCCATCTAGGGGGCAACGACCTAGTTAACACAGCTAGACGCATACTATGCGAAGAAATCTGCTCCTCCCTAGCAGGCATTTCACACAACTGGATGGGGACGGAAATATACTTCTCAGCCATTTTACCAAGAAAGAAATGGCTAGGGGCCAACTGCTACAAATCTATAGACATATCCAGAAGAAGACTGAACAGGACGATAGAGAGATCCTGTATGACAAGAGGACTGGGTTTCAGAAAACACCCAGCCAGTGCACTAGGCAACCCAGACCTTTTTCTCCATAACGGCACCCATATGTCTAGCCAGGGCATGGAGCATTTATTTCGGGAAATCAATACAACTCTTGCTCACAGGGGCTGTCTCTAGGGCATACTCTTGGGGGAACACGGTCAGCCAGGAACCTGCCCGTGTGTGGCGGCACGGGTCCGAGGGGGTAACCTCAGTACCCGGTGTCCAAAAGTATGATACCATCATGATATGTGATATTGTTATTGTCATAACCCATATCTGTACAATAAAATCCTACAGCCTTTTTATTGCCAACACTTGAAACAAGTTGTGAGCCTATCATTATGGGTGAGGTTTTGGGGTTTGGCCATTACTAATGCATGCATATGGGTTCAGCAGTTATGGGCAATGCTGCATGGGCATCCCACAAGCGAGGCAGGGTAAGTGCTGTTACCATTGGCAGCTGGGAGAGGGGCAGCCCCAACCCCCCGCGCCTGCTCTTCTCCTTCCCCCCAGCTACGGAGACAAGCAGTCTCGGCAGCACAAAAGCCACGGAAGGGTAAGGTGCGAACAGTCATCGCACCCTTCCGCCAAACAGCAAGGTGCTAAGCGCCATAAGGAAACAACCATCAGGCAGGGCCCAGGTTCAAAGATCTGCCCCCACCAGGGGGTCAGACAGTCGGCTATCCGGCCGGGGGCTGCGACAACAGCGGCCCACACCACATACACAACAAAGACCCAGGGCCTCCCTGGGTCCTATAAATGAGAGCAGCATGCTCAGAGTAAACACAATCTGTTTGTGGACCCTGAACGGGGACCCAAGCAAACAGGAGGTTCACTGTTTACACAGTGTCTTCCAAATCTTCTTGCTTCTTTACCACAGAAACCACCCACCCTACAAAAGGGGAGAAGAACAAAAAGAAGCACAGGGCATTGTACAGTGCCCACAACAAGTCGTGGGACACAAGAAGGCTGCACGGGTCCGAGGGGGTAACCTCAAGACCCGGTGCCCAAAAGTATGATACCATCATGATATGTGATATTGTTATTGTCATAACCCATATCTGTACAATAAAATCCTACTGCCTTTTTATTGCCAACACTTGAAACAAGTTGTGAGCCTATCATTATGGGTGAGGTTTTGGGGTTCGGCCATTACTAATGCATGCATATGGGTTCAGCAGTTATGGTGGCTGTGCTGTCGTGTAGTTTGTATCTTCATAGTCCATCCCTAGTGTAAAGAAACCTTGTCTGTATTTTAAAAGCGCATCTTTGTTTTACATTTTGCCTCTATCTGAAAAAACAACCCCCACGAAAACGTTCATAACTTCTTCATACTTTATGCTAGAAACAAAATTTAAGTGTCTGCTTGAAGCTAACATCGTATGCTTTCTAAAGAACCCACAACCATCTCAACCGTGCTTTCAGCGCGCAGAAAAGTCTGCTGCAAATATTTCATTTGGCTAAAACCGATAGCGTGGAAAATAGCTTTTCATTTCACCCAACCTCAAAATTGGGTTTTCAACTTGCTTATTACTCTCAAATCATTGCTAGTGTTTGTCTGATACCGTACAAAGCGGCTCCCATGAGAATTTCAATAATTTCAGTGAATGAAACCATTTTTAGTGTTTTTACCTAATTCATTCAAAGCCAACTTTAAAACCATTTTTGACAAGTTTGCCAATCAATTCTGTTTTTCTCTGGTGTTTGCTGAGGGGAACTTGGGATTGATATATTTACTCGAGTTCTGCATTCCTGAAACTGTGTTCTCTCTTCCTATCTCTTTATATTGCATATTGGGGGGATTGAGGGGTGTGCAGAGGGAAATATTAACCACATTGCCATTTGATTGAACACACATCAACGTATTATTACTGTGTTGCATTATTTTTCCAATCATTACTCCTTCTGATTAAAGAGATTGTTTAGTGTGACATCACCCCATTGGTGACCATTGTATAACCATTAAAAATAGTGTGATATATATTGTGAAATACATAAAATAAATATTTTAACTTTGAAAACCAGCCTGATTCATGGTTCAGTGTGCCCGGGTGTGGGGGGGTTAAAAGAGAGGGGCGTGATATAAGTGGTACATCGTTCAGAATAAAAGACCTTATAGACACAAATAAATAATTAAGGGTTTCAGTTGTGCATCCCACTGTAGGCATTGACTTAGGTGAAGTGCCGGATTGAAATCACTTACAAGATTGGGGGATCGTCCGGCATCTCTGAATTACGCATACCACTTGTGACAGTCTAATACAGAGTGCTAACTGACGGTGTACATAAAAACCCTGTTGGGCTACCACACTGTGCCACACTGTGAAAAGCACCCTTCAATAGGAACTCTCTAAGGAATTTGGTCTGTTTGCAAAAATAAAATAACTCCTGTAAGTCAGAAAGGAAATTAATATTTCCGGAATGGCGACCTTGGTAGAAATCAATATGTCAAAAGAACACCTACTGCACAAACTATTTGTCAGGGGTGAATGGACAAAACAGGATCAGAATGTGTGGTTGCAGGGAATTAAAGAACAGGCCACTGCAACAGGATTAAATATATGGCAGGATCAAGGTCCATTACATATGGCACTGACTGAACTGTATATGGCCCTTAAGGTAAAAGAAGAGCAAAGTAAGATTGCCACAATAGCGCCATTTCTGTACCTCCATATTGGAGCAATACAGGACAAATATGCCAAAAACCTAGATCTGGCAAACAAGCAACTACAATCATTAGAAAAAGCCAAACTGATCTGGACTCTGCAGAGCAAAGGCTATAAAAGAGCCATGAATCAGAAAATGAAACCAGGCAGTACCTGATAAAAATAAAAGAAGATATGGATATCCTGCAGCAGGATAAGGTAGAGCAGGATAGCAAAGTGCTGACGCCGCAGAAAGAGTGCCAAGAAATGTTGGACTCTCTACTGCGGAGCCAGAAAAAGCTGGAACAGCAAATACATTTTAACAGGGCATGCGCAGAGCAGGTAGTCACCTGCAAAACTGCCTAGACCAAGAAAAAGAATTTTAAAAAATGAATTAATTCTCAAAGACCTGGACACCCAGGCATAATTTGATGAAGAGCGCCAGAAAGCTGGTGCACTCCAAAAACAAAGAGATGACCTGGCTGCACTGAGGGGTGCTCATATTCAGGAACGGGAAACCTTAGGCCAGGAGGTCACTTATTTAAAAGATAAGATGGAATAAAATCACCTGGCCCTCCAGGGACTGGGTGAGCTCCAGAAAGATTACACAAAACTGTTAGAGCACTCCAGGAGGATGGAAGATGCTCTGGCAAAGGGTAACCAGGCCAGTAAGGACAGGACTCAGGAGGTAACCCTCCTGCAGCAAAAATTGACACAGTACTCTAAAATGACACAGGAAGCAAAGAGAGACAATGAGGCTCTCTTTGAGAAAAAAGACAGGCTCCACAGACAGGTAGTTATGCAGGAACAACTGAAAGAGACTAGCAAGGCCTTGATAGTGAAACAGGAAGGTCAGATCCTTGCATGGCAACTGGGAGCAGGGGCTGAGAGAGATGAGGTCCGCTGGGAAAGGGAAACACCTGAGCATAACCTCAGGAACCCTAGTACCAGAGGCCTTCATCTCTTCCACTTCATAAACTCTGCCTCCCCCATATCCACTGGCGCACATGAGCCAAGGTCTACGGGGATGGCAGACTTGAACCCAATGAGGAATATGGGGCTCATAGATCAGCGCTTCCCAGGAATGGATGGGTGGGCATCTATGTATGGGTTCCCAAGTACTAGGGCCATCTTCTCTGATCAGGGAGACTCCAATGAGGGGAGGTCAGAGAAATGGATCCTCAAAAATATAATTTACCCAGAGACCAGATGGTAAAATTTGGTGGGGAACTCCATGAGAGTAGGCCCACTAAGGGCATCCTGAAAGCCTCTGCCCAGCTAGGACAGTGGGGGTGGGGGTACTCAGCAAATCCTGGGATCAAGGAGGAATCAGAGGACTCCTCTGAGCGCCACAGGACACAAGAAACTAGGCCCCCACATTCTGCCAGCCATTCCCATGCTCGCAGAATCCGGGAGAGCCTAGAAGACCAGACAGGCACCTCTGGTAGCAGTGCCTTTGAGTCAGAGGATGTGTGGACCAGGGTCACACGAACTAGGAAAGCCAACAAGGTCAAGAGGGCCTTGCTCAAGGATCCCCCTAAAATAAATAAAAGCCATTAGGAGCGTCATCACGCCCTATCACAAGAATGCAAAGTATTCGGTTTGGGAGCACCTTGAGCTCTTTGAACAAATGATGGAAACTTTCCATTTGAAGGACAGCCAAAGCGATATTCAGTATGTGAAGTGGACCTTCTCTCCCGAGTACTCCAGCTTCTTTGCGGGGCTGGAGGATCAGAATCATTCCAGATAGTCCACCTATAGGGCGGCCATCTTGAAACAATTTTCTGTGCACAGGAATCCTCAGGAGGCTCGCAAGGCAGCCTATAACTTTCAATGTGGGGAAGATCACGCCCCACAAGAATTTGTTCAAGAGTTGAAGTGTGCCTTTGTGCAGACCACTAGAAGGGTGCGCACTGACAGCAAAGAGTTTGTAAATACTTTCTTCCATGCTCTCCCCCAGTACATCATGACCCAGCTAGTGAGGGGCTTTCATGAGAAAAGATCACTAGACTGGGCCATCGAACAAGCCACGTGCATTTATGAGGTGCAAAAGCCAGTGGAAAACAAAAATAGTCCCAAAAGCCCCAAAACACCCCTGCTGCTGCTAAAGTGGCAGAGGTTTCTCCCATTTTAGATTTAGAGATGGGGGGGGGGCGAAAAAACTTGCCCACACAGAATCAAAGCATCCCCAAACCCAGAAGGCCCTCGGGCCAATCACAAACAGGGAGCCAGGGAGGCAATCCCACAAATGGGACACCTGACTATATCAGTCCACGCTACAAGGGCAATAGACCCATCCTGGGTTATGTGTGGACTCATCCAGCCCAAGGGGGGGTCCAACCAGACAGCAGCTAACCCAGGGAACGTCCCTCCTCACTTCCCTCAGGAGGGTCGCAATCCCCAGACAGAATTTCTTCCCAAGGTACCTGAAAAATGTGAACCCCCAAAACAGTCCATCCTTCTTTCCCCAATTTCCTGAGCTTAGACAGCCCAATCCGAGAGAGGGGAGGCCAAGGGTGGAGGGGTAGCCAAACTTCCCTAACCCAGGGTATTTTGGGAGAAGAGATAGCTACCTTTCCCGGGATCAGCCCAGGGGAGACATGAGGACCCCGTACCAGCCAGAGCGGGTGTCCCAACTAGAGCGGCAGGTCCAAAACATGGCACAGGATCTGGGTCGCATCCTGAGTGCTCAACAGAACCCCCAGTAGTGTGCAGGATCATTGTGGCAGCATGTGTCCTGCACAATGTTGCAACACAGCAGGGTGTACCGGTGGACGATGGACATGGTGGTGCCCCCAAATCCCCAACCACAGGCACAGGCGCTGTCCATGGGAGGGGAAAGGGCATGTGGCGAGGCAGCCTGGACCCAGCTTGTGGCCACATTTTTCACCTAAACTCCCACCCCTGCGGAGTGCACACAGGCCTGGCACATACCAGGTGACAATCGATGATGACAAAGAGACAGTCAACTGTCACAATCTTACCACCCTGAGAATGTTGCCATGGAAGTGCTACATTGTGTGCATCCCTAGCTACTTACACACAACCAATCCTGTGTGACCCAAAGGAACACATGCAAGGTGTGTATCACCCCCCCACCCCTGCAAAACAGGCCATGACAATCCCTGGTATGTCACCCAAATCCTCCCAACCCACATCACCCGTGTCTGCCACACCATGGCATGCAATAGCAAAAGCCCAACACATGACCTATAAGATACAAAGTGATATGTGATAAATGGAAAGTGGCCCAAGACAATGACGTCTGACATGGAATCAGATGAAATGCCTGACCAACAACCTCCTGCACATACTAAGTCATACACAAATGCTTTCCACCAGTCGTAGCATGAACACAACACTGAATGCCCGTTCACGTGCACATTGGGCAAGGCAAAATCGCTACTCCCAAATCCGTGTGCTGTGTGTGTCTCCTGCAACACACTGCTCAGCACACACCACAGTGAGCAGCCATTGTGTAGCGGATGCACTTTGAGCATCACATGAAAAGGACAAACAAAATAAATAACCAATTGACGTGTGTACAGGATCCCCAAATGGTAATAGATCATGCGCTGCAGGGACACAGCGTGCCCGAAAAGGCAATCTGTGTGCACCTGTGGGCATGGAAGGGTGGTTGTACGTGTGGTGGAGCATTGTGCAACTGTGTGTTAGTAGGGACATACACTCAATAAATGCATGTGAAATCAAGTGAACCTCAGTGTACTGTACACATCACATGTGAACATTGCTCATGTGTACACCCCAGTATGTCAAACCACACCAATCCCCTGACACCTGAAAAGTAAACACAACACAGGAACAGGCATTGAGCAGCAGAACACATCATGTACATAGTACCCCACAATTAGAATGTCAAAGTGCCCAAACACTGTAGCCCAAGTCAACTGTCCAACAACAAAAGGCCCTCCCTCATTTATACATCACCATGATCTTCTGAACAACTGAGTCTGGGGTATGTAGCCTTCTTCCTTCAAGACTACCTGGCTACAGGATCACCCTACCCCTTGGTCTCCATGTCCACCTTGCGTGTAAATAGGGTCCAGCCCCCTCAGAGGCCATCTTGACTGGTAAAAATACCAAATCGAGGAGAACTGCAAGGAGTCAAACCCCCAAACCAGGGAAAAAGCCTGTAGGCACCAAAAAACCCTGCAAGAGTTTCCAGTAGATGACTTGATGTAGTATAAAATGTCCAAGCACATGTCCAAGCAGAATAATGGAACAACCAAGGTAGCACAGTACAACAATGTTTCAACAGGATGGGTACCATTTTCTGTACATAATATACAATGAGGAGGCAACAACTGATGGGTAGTGTCACAGCTCCAGTGTCCAGGCGCAGGAGTGGCACGAACCAACCACCCCCTCCGTGGTCTGGGCACCTGCAAGGTCAAACTTACACAGGCCTCCGAGACCCCGGGGAGGAAGGAGGGTCAGGGATATGTTGTTTGGACAGGCATTGGTATTCAGGATAACCGGAAAGAGGGGCAGGAGAGGGGAGTTGGATTGGAAAGTAGGCAAAATACGAAATACAACTATTGACATAAACACATACTCAATCAGAGAAACCATGTTCATCATGCACATTGTACGAAATGAGTCAAATGCAAGCCAAAGAGAGACGTATCTCTGGGGTGAGTGCAGGTCTCCTGCCTGTGCACTCTCAGGTCCGGTAACAGGAGGTGTTCAATGCTGCAAAGAGAGCGTGAGTTACTAATCACTTACTACTAATTACAACACACACACACAACACCATTCATGCCCCAAAGTAAGTGACTTCTCCACAAACAAACACTCTTGTCTGCTGCTTTGTACGTATACATTAGCTTGCCCCCATGATGGTTCATACACTGTCAATGCAGTAAGGCAGGCACACATGGACGCGCAGTAAATTGAAGACCAATGCATCAAGAATCACACATGATAGAATGGTCCCTGGGTGAGCTGCTGGACCCGAATAGCGAGGTGCGACTTCAGTACAAGTCGTGTTCTGGCAGCCGCGGATTTCAATAGGTAGCGCACGTGACAATTTGCACATGTAAATGATATGCACTGCACACGAGTCTGTGCCTTGCTGGGTGTCCCTGTGCGCTGTATTAGTTTCTGGCTAGGAACGCTACTGTGCTAATAACTCAGCTTCTATGGAGCAGGGGGGACTCGAGGATATGTTGGACGGCTCTGCGTGTGCCCCTGACAACTTGTAAAGCTACTTGGCATTTGTCCCTCAACGCATCTTAGCTGTACTGTGTGCTTCTACAACAATTTGTGGCCAAGCTCCCCAGGACTGGCGCTACTTAGCATGCATGTGCAAGTGGGCCGGTGGAAGGTTGGCTGTAGTGTGGCCCCTTGTGCTGCTCACCTTGGTTGGAGCTCCTGGAAACACATCTGCTTCTGTCAGATGTCTGAGCACAAGCCCTGTGCTTCTTCTTGCGCACACATGCGCACGTCTGCACCACCGAACGTGGCCAGGTTTCAGTAGTACTTGGCCCTGTGTCTGCTGGCAAAGGTAGTCTGAAGGCTCATTTTCATGTCGAAAGGGCATAAAAGATATTACTAAGGCTGGAAAGTTCCCTGTGTGTGTGTCTTCATGCTGGTTGTCATGTTAGAGACCTACATCCAAACTCCTCCCACGATCAATGTGACTTTGACAGGCAAAGGGTGCAGACTACTCTCTACAGAATATAGTGCATCAAGCACATATACAGGCAAGAAAAGTATATAAATCACAATCCACATCAATTAATGGAGATATCAATCAAGTACTCACCCAAATTGATTACAGACATGCCGTGGATAAAACCCACTCAATCCCCACTAGGGGTGTTAACAAAAGTAGTACAGCAGCAGACAGGCCACAGATATAACGAAAGTCCAAAGCCCTTGTGTAAATGGTTGTTACACCGAACCATCCTTGCAAGCCCATGGATAAGGGAAGCAGGAGTGGGCTATGTGAGTCAGGACCCAAAGCTGCAAACACATACACGAGACAAGCTTGAAGGGCCCAGCTGGAACAGACAGTGGATGCTTTCAAAAGCCACAAAGCACCACACCGTCACATGAATGCACAATAGACAAGCAATTTTAAACTATATTAACTAATTGAGCTAACTATAAAAAGCCTATATTGCCTAATTAAACTATCAAAAACCATATTAACTAACTAAACTAACAATAAAAATCAAAAATGGCCACATACGACCCGGGGGGGGCCCAAGAAGGGGGAGGTACAGGGTGCACCAAAAACACCCACATGCGATGATGTTGAGACAAAAAAAAAACTCCATGGGCTCAACGCCTGCACAGCCTGATCTGTGTGGGAGATATCTCATTGTCCTCATCACCCTCTGGCTGAAAAGGTTGTGTGGCACAGTACCCTGACCACGCTTAGGCACAGCTTGCCCCTCATCGGCAGCAAGTCTGTGGGACAGGTGAGCCTGGTTCTGTGTGGCGCTGACACGTAGGTCAGCATGTAGAACCTCCCGTGATACGTGTGCTTCCTCTTGCAAGGTAACACCTGTAACACGGAGTTCTTCCTGCATGGCCTGGCTGGACAACTGGTACACCTCTCGGCAAGCACGTAGCTCAGCCGAGATGGTATTCTCTAGCTGCTCCAACCTCACCTCTGACCGCGTCGTCTGGGACATCATGAGCACAGCCAGAGTAGATTTGAGGGATTCATAGTCAACCCTCATGGCCTCCATATGTGCCTCTGCGTGAGCAGCAATTGCTTGACGCAAAGACACCATTTCAGCCTGACGTGTCCTGTGTGAGGCCGCTATGCCCAGCCTGAGTGAGCCGGCCGTGGACTGTGCCGCCCGCTGCTGGAGTTCCACCTGCCTAGCAGGGGGTAGCACGGATTGGGCCACACGTTCCATGCTCTCAACGATGTTATCAATAGCTACCCCCTGGTGTTCTGAATTGGCAACCATGGCTTGCTCCCACTCAGTATACCACAGTGGCGCGCGGCCACCGCGTTGCTGGGCTTGACACCTGCGGGACCCAAGGAGCCGACGTCCTTGTTGGGTTGGCACCGCCCGCGGCTGCAGGACTACATTCCTCCATCGACGTGATGCCCCAGGCACATCAGCAACTGGTGTGGAGGGTGACCCTGCGTCCTGATCCACCACAGGCGGAGGTCCCACCACCGTCTGGCCCCTCAGTGCAGGTGTCGTGGACAGAGGAGCATCCACATCAGAATCACTCACCCCTGACAAATGGATCCGATGCACATCCAACTCGACATTCTCGTCAGAGTGATCATCTGGGCTAGACTCATTGCCAGCTCTAGACACAATGGTCTGGAATACAAGTGGGTTCTCGTGGTCTACCACCCAACGACCCCCACTTGTGCCAGGTTGCTGGTGTGATAGCAACCCTGTGTCTGGCATGACAACACCATCCTCTGGCTCCATTGCGTCATCATCTGAAAAGTGGAGAAAAATTAACATTAGTACACATGTCAGAAGCACAAAACACACACACACACACAAAGACATCACATACACAGCCAACACATGAAGCAGATATGTCACACACAAATGAGAACCTGGCATGCATCCAGTGGCCTTGATATGCAAACACATCCCAAAAGAAGAAATGGATGTGTCTAAATAGCAAAGCCTACACAAGTACCAAATTTTGTATATGAACTCCATCAGACACCACATCTGTCAGGCACATGTCACAGGCAGAAAATACAGATGGCAACTAAGAGATGCAACACACCATAAGCATTTCGGAACTGCAAATTGACCACTGCTGCAAGTGCATCCAAACACACAATGACACAGGTAACATGAATGTAGAGATGCATCACTAAAGCATCATCATCAATATAGCTCCATCCATCTGCAGCTCGGCCCGTACCGGGTGGCATGGGCCATGTAGATATAGTGACTTTCCCAAGCAAAGCAAGGGCCTGCAACCAGGCATGAGGGACCATAATGCCCAAGACCGTCCGAGCTGCAGGACATGAGGCCTCCACAACACTCTCAGGGCCTGATTGTCCACATTGGGCTATGAATGTGCCCGATTACATCATTCTCGTAGAAATCTCCACGCCCAGGACCCACCATAGTAGCTAAGTGGGCCCGGGCATACACATACTGCACAACAGTGAACCTTTGGGATCATGCCAGTTCCACATAATGTGCGCAATGCAGAAATCTCACCAGCATAAACGTCTATCAACTACATATTAGTCAACAAAAAAGCTGCAGAAGGCACATGTGTAAATGGACACTTTCACAAACACATAAGTGAGTACTCGCAATGTTGCACCACACAACATTGAAGCTGCTTGCATATGTACATGTGAAAGCGTTCAAAAACACCCATTTCCTCATACACCTGTACTGTGAACATGACCAGCATCCAATACACCAAAGCAAGCAGCTATAACACTGCTTGCTTTGATGTATGTGGAAGTGCACACATACACACTGTGAAAACAAAATCAAAATATCGAGGCTGAGTACCCCAAAAAGAAATACACCAAACACGGGTTACAAAGGAACATACAAAGATTTTTAATTTATACTGAATCAGTTACAAAGAACAAAACAACATCAGATAGCTATCGGGCCTCCGTGCAACACAGCAAACACCAGCATGGTTCGGTGTATTCAGTGAGAGACGCTGTACATTAGAATTTGTTGCTCTTTTATACCATTTGCGAGCATGATGTCCAACCCTACTTCGGTTTAATATTAGTCTAATACATTATTGATTTAGGGTTCATGCCGAGTTCGCATATCCACATATAACTAGTTTGCCTTTAATACATACGTCAACAAGCCTACACGGCAACTGGGTATTTTGGGATTTCCCATACAGGTCTTCTCAAACATTAATACAATGTAGTTAAACAAGTGTTCTCAGTTCAGTATTTGAATACATTGTTCTTAAAATATGCTCTCGGATTAGTTTCATTAACGCCAGTAATCCTTTACACACAGGTCAACAAAGGACAAGGTCTCAGTTCACGACCTCAACAAGTGGCCTGCAGGCAAGTTATATATTAACTACATACAGAGGTCAAGACGTCCATGTTGTATTTCAGAATGACATTGTCCACCATTTTAACTCACAGGGTGCAAATCAGACGCTCAAGCAGTATCTGCGTTGCATGTTACACCAAGCTGAAGGAACCTGGTTCGAACTATTATGGATAGCTGAATATGCTTATAATAATTCCCTACACACCAGCTCTGGGCAGACACCCTTTTATACCATGTAACGCAGGCACCCACGTACTTCTGAGTTGACGTTCCCACAACCCTGGAAATGCCAGCAGTGCCAGCAGTCAAAACCTTGCACACGACCATTTCTCAAACCTTTAAAAGGACAGCTGAATACCTACTTCAAGCTAAGAATCGCCAAAAGAAGTTTGCTGATCAACACCGGGCAAAGGCCCCCAACTACCAAGTGGGAGACAAAGTCTGGCTGGCGTCTAAACACGTGTCCATTAAAGGAACCCAAACTTTCCGTCCAAGATACCTGGGTCCATTCACCGTCACCTCCGTGAGAAATCCTGGGGCAGTCAGACTAGCTCTGCCATCAAACATGCAGATTCATCCTGTGTTCCACGTGTCTCTCCTTAAACCTGTTCAACCTGGGACCCGGGTAGCAATGCCACCGCAGCCAGTAGTAGTCGCCGGGGAGCCAGAATTTGAAGTCAAGGACATCCTAGATTAAAGTACGTCCAAATTATACTACTTAGTAGACTGGAAGGGTATGGTCCACAAGACAGGATATGGGAGCCTTGTGAGTACATCCATGCCCCTCACTTGCTTAGACGATTTCATCAAAACCATCCAACCAAACCAGGACCAGACAGAAGAGCCACCTTGAAAGGGGTCTTGGGGGGGAGTGCTGTCATGATTCCTGCCCCTCATGTCCCCAGCCCTCCAAGATGTCAGGCTGTAGCCAGGCCACGATCACCAACATGGCCCTCAAGGGCCTCTCCATCCCTCCAAAGACCCACTTGGAGTCAGACTTGGCGCTTGTGGCACCAGACTCACTCACTTCCATATGATAACATTGGGATTGGACTTGTAGTGCATTGATGGGGACAAGATGGATGCCCCCACATATTTCGGTTCCCAGAACTGCATGTGCAGTCTAGTCTTTTGGGTGTGGTCCAGCCCAGAGACACATGGGATACCCAGAGACTATTTAAGCCATGCCCAGGCTGAGAAACATGCTTTGTGTTTTCTGCACCTGCAGCGTGACACTCACTGGTTCAGATCGGTCTCCAGTAGGCCTGCATCTTTCTTCTGCGCTCAGCTCCTGCAAGAACAAGAACACCGTTAGGAACAGCCTTACCTTGCGGCGCTTCTGCCCATCATTCATCGCTCCTTCTGTTCTGCGGGCATCTTCAGCGGTGTTAGGCAGAAACCTGTGCAGTTCCCTTAGGGACCACTGCAAAAAGTTTAAGAATACAGGTGTTAGCAGTAAACCCAATTGGTAGCAGTCTGCACCACCCAGATTTACCTGGTAGCTGTGGCTGAGCAGTCAGACTTCTCTCAAGAAGAGTTAGGCAGTATATAGAGTATACATAATAGGGCCAAAAATACAGTAGTACAAGCAAACACTGACCAGAGCTTTGGTATAAAAGTATATAATTATTTATTTAAAAACACACTTGTAAAAATACACTGGCACTAATATGTCAAGCAAGTTGAAACACAGTCACTACAAATATATACATCTCCCTAATTAATTATTTGACAAGTCTAGGTTAAGGCACCACTTATTTAGCAAAACAGAGGTGAGCGCGTAACCCTAGGTTGCACTCCAATCATTTGTTTAAAAAGGGAGAGGAAAGGCAGAATAGGAAAATCACACAGTACCAACACTTTTAAAGAACCACAGCAAGTCAAGAAAGGCAGGGTCTACTGTAGAGCAAAAAGTTCAGAGGACAGGCCCATTCTTGGAGAGAGCAAGGCGGAATGTGCCCAAGATCACACAGTGAGAATGCACTCAAAGTCTTTGCAGGAAAGTCAAAAAGAGGTTGGATCAAGTTAGAAAGGTAATGTTAACGGGTCCGAGGTCACCCCAGGATAGAGAGTCAAGGATTTACGGGACACCTTGGACAGTCTGTTGCAAGGGAGAGCAGGCGGGACACAGTACCTGGAATGGTGAGAAAGCTCCAGCGGGGGCAATTGTTCCTGGCAGCGAGTGCACGTTGGGGCTTCGTCCAGGAGAAGAGAAGATCTCGACGTGGAGGAAAGCTGGAGGATGCTGCACTGCCAGGGAAGAAACCAGCCGTGGAGTTTTCGGTTAAAAGGTACTACCCTTTTATTCGCGGTAGTGGTGAAGCATGGTTATCCGGCCGCTGGGGTGCTTGGCACGGGCGATTCGACCACGAGACGATCCAAGTGGCGAAAAAAGGTGAACTGGTATGTCCCAACAGCTCAAAGGGAAGAAGACTCTCCTGGAAGAAGATCTTCTCTGTCGTCGGGAAAGTGGTGAGTTTTATACAGCAGGGCTCCACCGGTGGTGTCGTCGTTGTAGGTGGCTCAGCTTCTCCCCTCTTCGGATTCTTTAGCTCCTGTGGCGACTTCTGAAGTTCCAGTCCCCAAAGCCCTGCTTTTATGCAGAAAACCCCCATTCATCAGCCTAGCTGTCAACCAAACATGCTAAGTGGTGAGCCGGGCGGCTCACCACTGGGCCAATCACACAAGAGTGTGACTTGAGTTGCCAAGGCAACTCAGTCCAGGGTGCCTATTCCCCCCTCCCACACATCCTGTAGACCCAGACAGAGTGGCACCACTTTTGGAGGCTTCTGTGCAGAAGCCCGCCAAAAGTGGAACAAAGGTCTCAACTTGGGTTAGGGTTTCAGAGGCGAACACAAACGCCATTTTAAAACCGAGTCCTGGCAAAAAGACCCAAACGAGGAATAAATATTAAATAAATAACCCAGTGGTATCTTTAACGTCGCACCAACAATTGGTGCGTTTAAAATGAATGGGAAAATCCCATAGGAAATATTCTGGTGGAATATTTCGTGTGGTATCCACTGCCACCAGCCAGAAACTCGACAAGGGGGGACTGGACTGTGCCCCCTTGGAAAACAGACCCAGGGGCAATCGAATTACCCCTACCAGTACTTCCACAATATGATGGTTTGTACTGGTTCTGTTCACAATTTAAGACTAGTAAAACCAATGGTGACTTTACATGCGCTGGGAGACAGTCGTCAGTATCAGGGTATGGAGTCTATGTTTGGGGGTCACTATGACACCCCTGTGTTACTGCACTGAGGGTGCTGTGAAAGACACTTACCAAAAACACATGAAACCCTATGCAGTAAAAGACCCCATAGCTCATAAAACACATTACATAGTCAAAGGACATTCTCAAATCATGCCCAAGAGTGGGAGAAAAGAGTCTCACTCTTAGCAGGAGAAAAAATAAACCCCAAAAATCCAGCAAAGCTGCTGGGGGACTCACTATGTTTGGGAAATTAGCCTTTTCAGAGAATTCTCCCTAACAGGCGGTGTCATTACCATCCCGGCACGCCGCTGCCTAAGGAAAAGGGAAAAGAACAGAAAAAAGGCATTAGTTAGCATTCTGCAAATCTTTGCTTATTTTTAAATACTGTACGAGCTTCAAACGCTTACCTGAATCCCAGCCGCTCTGGGGGAACTCTGTCTCTGGAACTTCACATCCATCTGCAAGAGGGAAAAGACACTCCAGGTTATCGTGGAAACTTCTAGAGGCGCCGCATACCGCGCTTACTCACCGCATTTGTTCTTCATAACCGGCATCCACGCAGAAATGTCACGGCACCTAAAAGACACAGGAAAAGAACTCAGTTCAATACAAATATGAAAGGGGTGCATTGCGCATCGCGCTCTCACTCACCTTCAGCACTACTCATCTCGGCAGCACGCCGCCATCACCGGACACCGGCCATCATCTAAGGAAGGAAAGGAAGGAAGTTAGAGAACTGTTCAAAAGACTCATTATACTTACCTATCAGACTCTTGCCAGTGAAGTAACTAGGCAGCAACGAGCCTGCATCAATCAATACGCCCCTGCGCTGAAAGCAGGACGGAGAGTACACTATCCAAGAAAACAAGGTGAGCTGTGGATCAAAGGTAAGGGTTGGACCCCGGGAAAGAAGGGGTTCAAGCACACAGAGACAATAGGGAGTTAAACTCTACTAATCCTGTGTTTCAGGCCCAGTCTCCAGTCGAATAGCCTCCAGGGAAGGGTTTGAGGTCGTAAGAGGTCAAAACAGGCTGAGTGATGTCCCCGTGGATACCAGGTGAGCGTTACAGGTGGCCATAAGTACACATGGGTCTGTAGTGTGATGACGTGATGGGTGGGGCGACATGAGTCAGGGCTCGCTGGCAGGTGCCCGTCACTGCTGGGTGGGTGAGTGGGTGGGGGAACAAGACACTGGGCCTGCTGGCAGGTGCCCGTCAATGGTGGGTGGGTGAGTGGGTGGGGGGACATGAGTCTGGGCCTGCTGGAAGGTGCCCGTCACTGCTGGGTGGGGGGGTGCAGGGGGACATGAGTCGGGGCCTGCTGGCAGGTGCCCGTCAATGGTGGGTGGGTGAGAGGGTGGGGGGACATGAGTCAGGGCCTGCTGGCAGGTGCCCGTCAATGGTGGGTGGGTGAGTGGGTGGGTGACATGAGTCGGGGCTTGCTGGCAGGTGCCTGTCACTGCTGGGTGGGTGGAGGTGCAGGGGGACATGAGTCGGGGCCTGCTGGCAGGTGCCCATCACTGGGGGCGGGTGGATGGGTGGAGGACATGAGTTGGGGCTCACAAGTGTGCTCACAAGTGCATGGTGCCATGTGGGCTGCCTGCAGGGCATGGTGAGGGTTGTAGGGTAGTCCCCTGTGGTGTGGGCTGCCTGCAGGGCTTGGGGAGGGGGGAAACCGCACACCCGGGAGGGCCCACAATGCCAAATAGCGTGTGAAACTCCCCACATACACCCCAAATATACATACCCCGCTCTCGCCATGGAGTATTGCATGTGAAACTTCAAACGCACCCCCCAAATACACATACCCCTCTCGCACAGGGCCTATCGCATGTGAAACTTCCCGCGTACCCCCAAATACACGTACCCCGCTTGCACAGGGCCTATTGCGTGTGAAACCCCCCACGTATCCCCCAAATACACATACCCCGCTCGCACTGGGCCTATCGCATGTGCAACTCCCTGCGTATCACCCAAATACACATACCCCACTCGCACAGGGCCTCTTGCGTGTGAAACTCCCTGCATACCCCCCAAATACACGTACCCCACTCACACAGGGCCTATCACATGTAAAAGTCCCTGCGTACCCCCCCAAATACACATACTCTGCTCGCACAGGGCCTATCGCATGTGAAACTCCCTGCGTACCCCCCAAATACACATACCCCGCTTCCACAGGACCTATCGCATGCGTAACTCCCCGCTTACCCCCCAAATACACGTACCCTCAGATGTTGTGTCCCGGGCAAAAGTGCGAAAATGTGTCCAATCCAGACCCAAGATCCCACCGCAACGAGGATTGGAAGAGAGTGTGCTCCACAAAATATGTCATCTATGTATGTTATGGGTATACAGATTGTACACATGTAAAGATGTATTATATCAAAAATAGATTTTATGAGAAAAAGGCCAAGGGGAGGAGGTTTAGCTTCCTAAACCGCATCATCATGGTGACTGTTTTCTCCTCCAATCAAGTAGGGAGCGGACTTTAGCCAATACACTACCCAGGGGGTGCAAGTAGGATAATTCAGCATACCCACCCCTTTATGAAACACATAAATAGAGACAGCTTAGGACCTAGAGGGACACACCGTTCCACCCACCATCCCGAATCTGGCGAAGCACTCTGAAGGAGATCCATTCATACTCCTTGTTCCAGACTACAGAGACTTTGCAAGCAGAAAGGCTCAGAGCATAGCTGAACCACCTTCAGCTGGGCCTAACGTCCAGAACCCATCCCTCAACTTAAAGGGGAAACCAAAGAGCAGCCAGGCTGTGCTGTAACTGCTTGCCTGCTAAAGAATTATCTTCATAACCACAAGATTAAATCCCAGTCTGGTGCCATGCTGTGCTTTGTAGACCAGAGAGCCAGTGCAGATCCAGTCCAGTCGTGCTGTGCAGTGTAGACCAGAGCGCCTTGCTGTCCAGTCCTGCTGTGCGGTGTACAGAGGGCCTTGCTGATCGCTGACCTGTCCAGCCCGGTGTGCCCAGCAGTCTGTCCCAGAAATCTTTGACCAGAATCCCTGACGATTCCATTCAAAACATTGGTAGTGAGTATCCATAGTATAAGATTGTAAATAGCCTATGTACTGTCCATAGTCATCCCTATCCAAATCAAATCACTCTCATATCCAGAACCGTATTGTTAGGAATCATTTTTTTCTTGCCTGAACTGTCTCTCTTATCCTATAGTCCTTCTGTAATAATATTGTTAACATCATCTTTGCGCTGATATATTTTATCTGAAGAAAGGCAAGCGTCTCGGCGGGCAAAAACCATTCAGAGATGTCCTGGTATGGTGGCTGTGCTGTCGTGTAGTTTGTATCTTCATGGTCCATCCCTGTAAAGAAACCTTGTTTGTATTTTAAAAGTGCATCTTTGTTTTACATTTTGCCTCTATCTGAAAAAACGACCTCCACGAAAACGTTCATAACTTCTTCATACTTTATACTACAAACCAAGCTTTCTAAAGAACCCAAAACCGCATCTCAACTCCTTATAGTTTTTCCACAATCGTGCTTACCGCGCGTGGAAAAGTTTGCTGCAAATTTTTTGGTTGGCTAAAATCTATAATGTGGAAATTAGCTTTTCATTGCACCCGACCTCAAAATTAAGTTTTCAACTTGCTTATTACTCTCAAATCATTGCTAGTGTTTGTCTGATACCATACAAAGCGGCTCCCATGAGAATTTCAATGATTTCAGTGAATTAAACCATTTTTAGTGTTTTTACCTAATTCATTCAAAGCCAACTTTAAAACCATTTTTGACAAGTTTGCCAATCAATTCTGTTTTTCTCTGGTGTTTGCTGGGGGGAACTTGGGATTGATATATGTGCTTGAGTTCTGCATTCCTGAAACCTGTTCTCTCTCTTCCTGTCTCTTTATATAGCATATTGGGGGGTTTGAGGTGTGTCCAGGGGGAAATATTAACCACATTGCCATTTGATTGAACACACACCAAAGTATTATTTCGGTGCTGCATTATTTTTCCCATCATTACTTCTTCTGATTAAAGAGATTGTTTAGTGTGACATCACCCATTAGTGATCATTGTATAACCATTAAAAATAGTGTGATATATATTATGAAATATATTAAATAAATATTTTAACTTTGCAAACCAGCCTGATTCCTGGTTCAGTGTGACCGGGGGGGGGGTTAAAAGAGAGGGACATGACATAAGTAGTACATCGTTCAGAATAAAAGAATTTATAGACACAAATAAATAATTAAGGGTTTCAGTTGTGCATCCCACGCTAGGCATTGACTTAGGTGAAGTGCCGGATTGAAATCACTTTCATGCCAGGTGCAATCACATGACCTGTGGAGATATCTGAGGGCACTGTTTCTGAAACACTCCCTCTGCCTTTCTGCACTGTTTGAGGGGTGAAGTTGGTTGTGGATGTTGTGGATGTTTGCTTGTAATCTTTCTGCCAACTGTATGCAATGTCTAATTTGTAATCCAGTGTCCCTTCAGAATTTCCTGATCTTCTTTGACGCGAGTTCTTTCTTGTAACTGTTGTCCAATTTAGAGTTGGTGTACTCTCTAATCTTCAGTATCTGTTCTTGATTTAAACTTTCAAAGTACTTTTAATTGTGTTAATTTCCTTTTCTAAATGACTCAGATGTTGCGACAACTCCTCTATCGTTAACAAAATTAAATCTAGTGAACTTTCAAAGTGGGCATGGCCACAAGAGAATGGACACGCAGTTAGGTTTTTCAAAATCGGGATAGGTTTGAATGGGAAAATTATTTTTGCCTGTGGCTAAAATTCAGCTCGAAGAGCAGCACATGAATGCATCAACAGATCGCTGTGACTACCGCTGCATACACTCCGTGACAAAATCAGCAGATAATTACAGAAGACGCCGATCTGCCGATCTAGGTGCCTTAAAATCATTAACCACTTTTATTTGCAACCATACCGGGAAAAGATATTGGGATTGCATGGCGGACTCATTTCCACAACCTCGCAGCAATGACTGGCCCACAATCCACATGAATTGAGAAAGACCCCAGAGAGTCGAAACACGTGTCGGCTGACTTTTAACAATAAATATAGCACCAACAATAGTTTTCAAGACTGCTTTATTACGACAACAGTTACTTATTGAATAACTCAGCGCTAAGGTGAACAGGGTTCACTCTCCTATTCGAAACCTAACACTTGAAGGAAGGGCACCTCCAAAAAAGAACCCCATTACTAGCACCAGGGTAATGCGTTTAAAGTACTAGATTCTACTGCCTGCAATTACTAGATAATCGTGATATTATATGATAGTTTATTTATATAGCGCCTATACACAATGTATTTCAAAGCGCTTCAAGGCAAGGGAGGGAACAAGGGAAAATACAATGACATTCTTACAGGCAATGAACAGTAAGGATGTGAAATTACCTATCATACTCAGCCTGACGACATTTCTGGTAGAGCCGAAGAAAAACAAAAGGTGAGGGAGAGTGGTGCAGAAGGGAGGGGAGGAACAAGAGAAGTGACTATCGTACTTGGCCTGACGACATTTCAGATAGTGCAAGAGCTAAGACATAGATAAGGAAGGGAGGGGGAGAGTGGGAAGGAAATGGAAACGGATGGGCAACTACCGTACTAGGCCTGATGACATTTCTGGTAGAGCCGGAAAACAACAAAAGGTGGGAGAGAGGGGTGAATGGAGGGGAGGAATAAAACAAGCGACTATCGTACTAGGCCTGACGACATTTCAGATATGGTGATATGATATGACATGGCATTTATAACGCGCTTAAACACAAGTGTTTCGAGGTGCGATGAGGCAAGGGAGGGGGAACAGAGGGAAGACAGACACCGATCATACTAGGCCAGGTGTCATTCAGATCGCGCAAGTGCATGGGAAGGGGGAAAGGGAAAAGTGCATGGGGGAAGGGAGAGGGGAAATGCAGTCATGGGATAGTAGAATAAATAAGATAATAGAACTGCCAGATGGTGGCAAGTGCAGGTAAGAGCAGACATAAGTGCTGGTAGGGCGACTGTAGGGATACAGAACAACAGTCCCCAGGTGCGGGGGTTGCCAGGGAGGCAGTGCAGGTGTGCAATTGGTGGGGCCAGGGCCGAAATCAGAATGGGTGGCCAGGTAACCAGTGCAGTTTCAACCAGGAATTCAGAAGGGGAAAGAGGGAGAGAAAGCAGAAGCAAAGAGGAAGGTTTTGAGGTACTTACGGAACCGGAGATGGTTCTCCTCAAGTTTCAGGGAGGCAGGAAGGCTGTTCCAGAGAGAGGCCCCTGCCGAAGAGAGAGATCTACCACCAACTCGTTGCTTGGAGAAGCGACTGACCCTGAGGGAGTTGGAGGCGGATGAGCGAAGAGCTCGAGAAGGAAGATATTTGGGAAGAGAGAGTTGAAGGTATTGCGCCCCCTGGCCCCAGAAGGCCTTGTGGACAATGCAGAGGGTTTTGAACTTAATCCTCGCAGCCACTGGGAGCCAGTGCAGAGATTTCAGTCCTGGAAAGATACGATCCCTGGGCTTGAGGCCAAGGACAAGTCTTGCAGTCCTGTTCTGGATAAGTTGCAGAGGGCGGAGAGTAGAGGCAGGCAGATTTAGAAAGAGGCTGTTACAATAGTCCAGTCTCGAGAGAACCAGGGCTCTGGAGACGGTGAGCTTCTTGGGGAAGGAGAGGAAAGGAAGAATACCTCTGAGGAGGTGTAGCTGGTAGTGTGACTTCTTAGAGACGTCAGAGATGTGAGGAGAGAAGGAGAGTGTGGAGCCGAAGGTGACCGCAAGGTTTTTAGCCTTGCAGGTGGGAACAGGAAGAGGGCCAAGAGAGGCCGGCCAGAGAGCTTCAGGGAAGGAGGGAGTGGGTGTGCCAATGAGTAAAATCTCAGTCTTACTGGAATTAACGCAGAGGTCATTGGTGGCACACCACTCCTGGATAGCAGTTAGTGCTGGGGGGGCAAGTAAGGGGAGGGAGGAGGAGACTGAACATGTCCAAACAGGAATTGCCGTTTTCTTCTTCTGCCCTTCGCTTCGGATGCCTAGGCGAGAGACGCCCTTGATCTAAGAG
Organism: Ambystoma mexicanum; assembly: GCF_040938575.1. Lineage (NCBI taxonomy): Eukaryota > Metazoa > Chordata > Amphibia > Caudata > Ambystomatidae > Ambystoma > Ambystoma mexicanum. The sequence continues at coordinate 1,422,796,380 of NC_090922.1, read as the reverse complement.
TTAAGAGCAGGAAGGAAGATGCAGGGCTAAGAAGGTGGGCGCGGCTTAGGCCAGGTGACCTCGATCCACTTGCACCTGCTCCCCATCTGCAAAGGACAAGAGGCTGGAGGGCTCCTTGGGGGCGGGGCTTGCTAAGTGGGGAAAAAGAGCGGCAACCAGGAAGGCACCAGGTGGGCGGGGATTAAGCCTGGTGACCTAGATCCACTTGCACCTGCTCCCCATCTGCAAAGGAAAAGAGGCTGGAAGTCTCCTTAATTAGTGAAAAGAGTGGCAACCAGGAGGGCACCAGGTGGGTGGGGCTTGCTAAGTGGGAAAAAGAGCAGCAACCCGGAAGGCACCAGTTGGGCGGGGCTTGCTAAATTGGGAAAAAGAGTACTCTGATTTGATCATTGGGGCATGCAGCATGGCCAACGCCCTAGGTTTGAATGGGAACATTTTTTTTGCTTGCAGCTACAGCCTGAAGTGCTGTACTGAATTACAACAAAACTGATTGAGGAGCATCAGCAAACACCTGAAAGCATGGTTTTGCATATCTGTTTTGTGTTTTATATTTGCAAAGTGTCCAAATATAAGCACAACAAATAGTGATATAGGTTTGGTTCATGGACAATGGTAAGGACAAAAACCTACTCTGATTTACTTATTGGGGCATGCAGTGTGGCTGAAGGTCTAGGTTTCAATCGGAAACAAATATCTGCTTGCAGCTGCAGCCCAGAATGCTGGACGGGATTACAGCAAAACTGCGCAAGGATCATCAGCATGCTTTTGCACATTTCTTCTGTGTTTCACTTTTTTGAAAGCGCCAAACGTCATTACAAAAAATTGTGATATAACTTTTCTGCTGTGGGCAGTGGGCCTGGCCCTCGTCAACGACAAATGTCTACTCTGATTTGCCTAACGGGGTATGTGGCATGGCCGAAGCCCATGCCCCATGGATTGTGGTGACTGGCCATGCAAGCCATGAGCACTGGCCATTGGTTACATTATGAGGGAATAGTGGACACTGAACTAGGATGCTGGGTAGGTGCAGTGGATACCGGGGGTGGTTAGGTGGAGCTGGGGTCATTGTCGAGCCTCATGCCGTAGGCAATTGAACAATGACTTGCATCCCCAGCATGCGCTGCTGATAACGATACACATAAGTATGCATTGCAAAAAATATGTTTGTTAAAGGAGGATTATAGTTTAATATGTGTAAAAAGAGGAATTATGAACAACTTATAGATAGTGATGTAACATTATGGTACGTTTTCACTTATACAAACCTATTCAATTGACAGAAAAAACGTTGTTAAAGGGATGTTACGGTTAAGATGTTCTACACCCTTGTGACTCCTGTGCTCCAGACGTTAGCTAGTGGACTTCCATCTTGGCATCCCTTGCCACTTTCCTCTTGGGCTTCCAAGAGCACTTGCCCATCCATACTGCCCCTTTTATTTATGGAGTTCTTTCACTGCACAATGCATATGCGCATTTATCGGAGCACTATGTATAACATTTTGATATATGTATGGGAAATACAGATGCAAAAGATTTGTAGAAAATTGTTAAGTAGTAGTTGTATGTGGAAGTTTAATATATTGGCTATATGTAGACGCAGGGGTGCACAACTGATTTTGACAGAGGGCCGAAAATACCTTACATGAGGGTTATAGAGGGCCGAAAAGTAAAAGTGGGCGGGGCGGAAGGCGGGACATGTCAGGAGGCTTTTTCAACCCCCAATTTGTATAAAACACTTGGAAAAAGAATATGTTTTTGAGGGGTAACGATTTTTATTCCATTTCAAACACATTTTGTACTATACATTTTCCATTGTTATCATTTATTTCGATTTAGTTATTGTATATCGTCTGTTTAATGAAATTATATATATTTTATTGACCCTTGATTGGACATTCCGTTATCTTGGACTGCTATAGTTTGCTGTTTGGGTTGCCCAAGAGGAGTATGGCCTTCGTTGAGTCAGGATTCCTCAAAAAAGCAAAGGATGTACAACTCCTAACTGTGCCTGTTTTAGCTTTATTATTGGGTGGGTTCACTCTTGGAGTGCAACACTATGCCCCATGGCTCCCACCCCAACCAAACACTATGCCCCATGGCTCCCACCCCCAACCAAAAACTATGCCCCATAGCCTCCTCACTCCCAACCAAACACTATGCCCCATGGCCCCTCACCCCCAACCAAACACTATGACCCATGGCTCCCACCCCAAAACAAACACTATGCCCCCTGTCCCTCAACCCCCAAGCAAACACTATGCCCCCTGTCCCTCAACCCCAACCAAACACTATGCCCCATGGCCCCCTCACCCCAACCAAACACTATGCCCAATGGCTCCCACCCCCAACCAAACACTATGCCCCATGGCCCCCACGCCTCAAGCAAACACTATGCCCCCTGTCCCTCACCCCCAACCAAACACTATGCTCCATGGCCCCCTCACACCCAACCAAACACTATGCCCCATGGCTCCCACCCCCAACCAAACACTATGCCCCCTGTCCCTCACCCCTCAAGCAAACACTATGCCCCCTGTCCCTCACCCCCAACCAAACACTATCCCCCATGGCCCCCTCACCCCAACCAAACACTATGCCCCATGGCCCCCTTACCCCCAACCAAACACGATGCCCCATGGCCTCCTCACCCCCAACCAAAACTCTATGCCCCATGGCCCCCTCACCCCCAACCAAACACTATGACCCATGGCTCCCACCCCCAACCAAACACTATGCCCCATGGCTCCCACCCCCAACCAAACACTATGCCCCATGGCCCCCTCACCCCCAACCAAACACTATGCCCCATGGCCCCCTCACCCCAACCAAACACTATGCCCCCTGTCCCTCACCCCCCAAGCAAACACTATGCCCCCTGTCCCTCATCCCGAACCAAACACTATGCCCCATGGCCCCCTCACCCCCAACCAAACACTATGCTCCATGGCCCCCTCACCCCAACCAAACACTATGTCCCATGGACCCCTCACCCCCAACCAAACACTATGACCCATGGCTCCCACCCCCAACCAAACACTATGCCCCCTGTCTTTCACCCCCCAAGAAAACACTATGCCCCTGTCCCTCAACCCCAACCAAACACTATGCCCCATGGCCCCCTCACCCCCAACCAAACACTATGCCCCCTGTCCCTCACCCCCAACCAAACACTATGCCACATGGCCCCCTCACCCCCAACCAAACACTATGCCCAATGGCTCCCACACCCAACCAAACACTATGCCCCATGGTCCCCACGCCTCAAGCAAACACTATGCCCCCTGTCCCTCACCCCCCATTCAAACACTATGCCCCATGGCCCCCTCACCCCCAACCAAACACTATGCCCCATGGCCCCCTTACCCCCAACCAAACACTATGCCCCATGGCTCCAACCCTCAACGAAACACTATGCCCCCTGTCCCTCACCCCTCAAGCAAACAGTATGCCCCCTGTCCCTCACCCCCAACCAAACACTATGCACCATGTCCCCCTTACCCCCAACCAAACACTATGCACATGGCCCCCTCACCACCAACCAAACATTATGCCCCATGGCCCCCTCACCCCCAACCAAACACTATGACCCATGTCTCCCACCCACAACCAAACACTATGCCCCCTGTCCCTCACCCCCCAAGCAAACACTATGCCCCCTGTCCCTCACCCCAAACCAAACACTATGCCCCATGGCCCCCTCACCTCCAACCAAACACTATGCCCAATGGCTCCCACCCCCAACCAAACACTATGCCCCATGGCCCCCATGCCTCAAGCAAACACTATGCCCCATGGATTGTGGTGACTGGCCATGCAAGCCATGAGCACTGGCCATTGGTTACATTATGAGGGAATAGTGGACACTGAACTAGGATGCTGGGTAGGTGCAGTGGATAACGGGGGTGGTTAGGTGGGGCTGGGGTCATTGTCGAGCTTCATGCCGTAGGCAATTGAACAATGACTTGCATCCCCAGCATGCGCTGCTGATAACGATACACATAAGTATGCATTGCAAAAAATATGTTTGTTAAAGGAGGATTATAGTTTAATATGTGTAAAAAGAGGAATTATGAACAACTTTTAGATAGTGATGTAACATTATGGTACGTTTTCACTTATACAAACCTATTCAATGAACAGAAAAAACGTTACAGGGATGTTACGGTTAAGATGTTCTACACCCTTGTGACTCCTGTGCTCCAGACGTTAGCTAGTGGACTTCCATCTTGGCATCCCTTGCCACTTCCCTCTTGGGCTTCCAAGAGCACTTGCCCATCCATACTGCCCCTTTTATTTATGGAGTTCTTTCACTGCACAATGCATATGCGCATTTATCGGAGCGCTATGTATAACATTTTGATATATGTATGGGAAATACAGATGCAAAAGATTTGTAGAAAATTGTTAAGTAGTAGTTGTATGTGGAAGTTTAATATATTGGCTATATGTAGAGCAGGGGTGCACAACTGATTTTGACAGAGGGCCGAAATACCTTACATGAGGGTTATAGTGGGCCGAAAAGTAAAAGTGGGTGGGGCGGTAGGCGGGACATGTCAGGAGGCTTTTTCAACCCCCAATTTGTATAAAACACTTGGAAAAAGACTATGTTTTTGAGGGGTAACGATTTTTATTGCATTTCAAACTTACATTTTGTACTATACATTTTCCATTGTTATCATTTATTTCGATTTAGTTATTGTATATCGTCTGTTTAATGAAATTATATATATTTTATTGACCCTTGATTGGACATTCCGTTATTTTGGACTGCTATAGTTTGCTGTTTGGGTTGCCCAAGAGGAGTATGGCCTTCGTTGAGTCAGGATTCCTCAAAAAAGCAAAGGATGTACAACTCCTAACTGTGCCTGTTTTAGCTTTATTATTGGGTGGGTTCACTCTTGGAGTGCAACACTATGCCCCATGGCTCCCACCCCCAACCAAACACTATGCCCCATGGCTCCCACCCCCAACCAAACACTATGCCCCATGGCCCCCTCACCCCCAACCAAACACTATGCCCCATGGCCCCCTCACCCCCAACCAAACACTATGCCCCTGTCCCTCACCCCCCAAGCAGACACTATGCCCCCTGTCCCTCACCCCCAACCAAACACTATGCCCCATGGCCCCCTTACCCCCAACCAAACACTATGCCCCATAGCCTCCTCACCCCCAACCAAACACTATGCCCCATGCCCCCCTCACCCCCAACCAAACACTATGACCCATGGCTCCCACCCCCAAACAAACACTATGCCCCCTGTCCCTCAACCCCCAAGCAAACACTATGCCCCCTGTCTCTCAACCCCAAACAAACACTATGCCCCATGGCCCAAAACACTATGCCCCATGGCCCCCTCACCCCAACCAAACACTATGCCCAATGGCTCCCACCCCCAACCAAACACTATGCCCCATGGCCCCCACGCCTCAAGCAAACACTATGCCCCCTGTCCCTCACCCCCAACCAAACACTATACCCCATGGCCTCCTCACCCCCAACCAAACACTATGCCCCATGGCTCCCACCCCCAACCAAACACTATGCCCCCTGTCCCTCACCCCTCAAGCAAACACGATGCCCCCTGTCCCTCACCCCCAACCAAACACTATCCCCCATGGCCCCCTCACCCCAACCAAACTCTATCCCCCATGGCCCCCTTACCTCCAACCAAACACTATGCCCCATGGCCCCCTCACCCCCAACCAAACACTATGACCCATGGCTCCCACCCCCAACCAAACACTATGCCCCATGGCTCCCACCCCCAACCAAACACTATGCCCCATGGCCCCCTCACCCCCAACCAAACACCATGCCCCCTGTCCCTCACCCCCCAAAGCAAACACTATGCCCCCTGTCCCTCACCCCGAACCAAACACTATGCCCCATGGCACCCTCACCCACAACCAAACACTATGCCCCATGGCCCCATCACCCCCAACCAAACACTATGCCCCATGGACCCCTCACCCCCAACCAAACACTATGACCCATGGCTCCCACCCCTAACCAAACACTATGCCCCCTGTCCCTCACCCCCCAAGAAAACACTATGCCCCCTGTCCCTCACCCCCAACCAAACACTATGCCACATGGCCCCCTCACCCCCAACCAAACACTATGCCCAATGGCTCCCACCCCCAACCAAACACTATGCCCCATGGTCTCCACGCCTCAAGCAAACACTATGCCCCCTGTCCCTCACCCCCCAACCAAACACTATGCCCCATGGCCCCCTCACCCCCAACCAAACACTATGCCCCATGGCCCCCTTCCCCCCAACCAAACACTATGCCCCATGGCTCCAACCCCCAACCAAACACTATGCCCCCTGTCCCTCACCCCTCAAGCAAACAGTATGCCCCCTGTCCCTCACCCCCAACCAAACACTATTCACCATGTCCCCCTCACCCCCAACCAAACACTATGCCCCATGGCCCCCTCACCCCCAACCAAACACTATGCCCCATGGCCCCCTCACCCCCAACCAAACACTATGACCCATGGCTCCCACCCACAACCAAACACTATGCCCCCTGTCCCTCACCCCCCAAGCAAACACTATGCCCCCTGTCCCCCACCCCAAACCAAACACTATGCCCCATGGCCCCCACGCCTCAAGCAAACACTATGCCCCATGGCCCTCTGACCCCCAACCAAACACTATGCCCCATGGATTGTGGTGACTGGCCATGCAAGCCATGAGCACTGGCCATTGGTTACATTATGAGGGAATAGTGGACACTGAACTAGGATGCTGGGTAGGTGCAGTGGATAACGGGGGTGGTTAGGTGGGGCTGGGGTCATTATCGAGCCTCATGCCGTAGGCAATTGAACAATGACTTGCATCCCCAGCATGCGCTGCTGATAACGATACACATAAGTATGCATTGCAAAAAATATGTTTGTTAAAGGAGGATTATAGTTTAATATGTGTAAAAAGAGGAATTATGAATAACTTATAGATAGTGATGTAACATTATGGTACGTTTTCACTTATAAAAACCTATTCAATTGACAGAAAAAACGTTGTTAAAGGGATGTTACGGTTAAGATGTACTACACTCTTGTGACTCCTGTGCTCCAGACGTTAGCTAGTGGACTTCCATCTTGGCATCCCTTGCCACTTTCCTCTTGGGCTTCCAAGAGCACTTGCCCATCCATACTGCCCCTTTTATTTATGGAGTTCTTTCACTGCACAATGCATATGCGCATTTATCGGAGTGCTATGTATAACATTTTGATATATGTATGGGAAATACAGATGCAAAAGATTTGTAGAAAATTGTTCAGTAGTAGTTGTATGTGGAAGTTTAATATATTGGCTATATGTAGAGCAGGGGTGCACAACTGATTTTGACAGAGGGCCGAAAATACCTTACATGAGGGTTATAGTGGGCCGAAAAGTAAAAGTGGGCGGGGCGGTAGGCGGGACATGTCAGGAGGCTTTTTCAACCCCCAATTTGTATAAAACACTTGGAAAAAGAATATGGTTTTGAGGGGTAACGATTTTTATTGCATTTCAAACTTACATTTTGTACTATACATTTTCCATTGTTATCATTTATTTTGATTTAGTTATTGTATATCGTCTGTTTAATGAAATTATATATATTATATTGACTCTTGATTGGACATTCCGTTATTTTGGACTGCTATAGTTTGCTGTTTGGGTTGCCCAAGAGGAGTATGGCCTTCGTTGAGTCAGGATTCCTCAAAAAAGCAAAGGATGTACAACTCCTAACTGTGCCTGTTTTAGCTTTATTATTGGGTGGGTTCACTCTTGGAGTGCAACACTATGCCCCATGGCTCCCACCCCCAACCAAACACTATGCCCCATGGCTCCCACCCCCAACCAAACACTTTGCCACATGGCCCCCTCACCAACAACCAAACACTATGCCCCATGGCCCCCTCACCCCCAACCAAAAACTATGCCCCCTGTCCCTCACCCCCAAGCAGACACTATGCCCCCTGTCCCTCACCCCCAACCAAACACTATGCCCCATGGCTCCCTTACCCCCAACCAAACACTATGCCCCATGGCCTCCTCACCCCAAACCAAACACTATGCCCCATGGCCCCCTCACCCCCAACCAAACACTATGACCCATGGCTCCCACCCCCAAACAAACACTATGCCCCCTGTCCCTCAACCCCCAAGCAAACACTATGCCCCCTGTCCCTCAACCTCAACCAAACACTATGCCCCATGGCCCCCTTACCCCCAACCAAACACTATGCCCCATGGCCCCCTCACCCCCAACCAAACACTATGCCCCATGGCCCCCTCACCCCCAACCAAACACTATGACCCATGGCTCCCACCCACAACCAAACACTATGCCCCCTGTCCCTCACCCCCAAGCAAACACTATGACCCATGGCTCCCACCCCCAAACAAACACTATGCCCCCTGTCCCTCAACCCCCAAGCAAACACTATGCCCCCTGTCCCTCACCCCCAACCAAACACTATCCCCCATGGCCCCCTCACCCCCAACCAAACACTATTCCCCTTGGCCCCCTTACCCCCAACCAAACACTATGCCCCATGGTCCCCTCACCCCCAACCAAACACTATGCCCCATGGCCCCCTCACCCCCAACCAAACACTATGACCCATGGCTCCCACCCCCAACCAAACACTATGCCCCATGGCTCCCACCCCCAACCAAACACTATGCCCCATGGCCCCCTCACCCCAAACCAAACACTATGCCCCATGGCCCCCTCACCCCCAACCAAACACTATGCCCCCTGTCCCTCACCCCCCAAGCAAACACTATGCCCCCTGTCCCTCACCCCGAACCAAACACTATGCCCCATGGCCCCCTCACCCCCAACCAAACACTATGCCCCATGGCCCCCTCACCCCCAACCAAACACTATGCCCCATTGACCCCTCACCCCCAACCAAACACTATGCCCCATGGACCCCTCACCCCCAACCAAACACTATGACCCATGGCTCCCACCCCCAAACAAACACTATGCCCCCTGTCCCTCACCCCCCAAGAAAACACTGTGCCCCCTGTCCCTCACCCCCAACCAAACACTATGCCACATGGCCCCCTCACCCCCAACCAAACACTATGACCCATGGCTCCCACCCCCAACCAAACACTATTCCCCCTGTCCCTCACCCTCCAAGAAAACACTATGCCCCCTGTCCCTCACCCCCAACCAAACACTATGCCCCATGGCCCCCTCACCCCCAACCAAACACTATGCCCAATGGCTCCCACCCCCAATCAAACACCATGCCCCATGGTCCACACGCCTCAAGCAAACACTATGCCCCCTGTCCCTCACCCCCCAACCAAACACTATGCCCCATGGCCCCCTCACCCCCAACCTAACACTATGCCCCATGGCCCCCTTACCCCCAACCAAACACTATGCCCCATGGCTCCAACCCTCAACCAAACACTATGCCCCCTGTCCCTCACCCCTCAAGCAAACACTATGCCCCTGTCCCTCACCCCCAACCAAACACTAAGCACCATGTCCCCCTCACCCCCAACCAAACACTATGCCCCATGGCCCCCTTACCCCCAACCAAACACTATGCCCCATGGCCCCCTCACCCCCAACCAAACACTATGCCCCATGGCCCCCTCACCCCCAACCAAACACTATGACCCATGGCTCCCACCCACAACCAAACACTATGCCCCCTGTCCCTCACCCCCCAAGCAAACACTATGACCCATGGCTCCCACCCCCAAACAAACACTATGCCCCCTGTCCCTCAACCCCCAAGCAAACACTATGCCCCCTGTCCCTCAACCCCAACCAAACACTATGCCCCATGGCCCCCTCACCCCAACCAAACACTATGCCCAATGGCTCCCACCCCCAACCAAACACTATGCCCCATGGCCCCCACGTCTCAAGCAAACACTATGCCCCCTGTCCCTCACCCCCCAACCAAACACTATGCCCCATGGCCCCCTCACTCCCAACCAAACACTATGCCCCATGGCTCCCACCCCTAACCAAACACTATGCCCCCTGTCCCTCACCCCTCAAGTAAACACTATGCCCCCTGTCCCTCACCCCCAACCAAACACTATCCCCCATGGCCCCCTCACCTCCAACCAAACACTATGCCCCATGGCCCCCTTACCCCCAACCAAACACTATGCCCCATGGTCCCCTCACCCCCAACCAAACACTATGCCCCATGGCCCCCTCACCCCCAACAAAACACTATGACCCATGGCTCCCACCCCCAACCAAACACTATGCCCCATGGCTCCCACCCCCAACCAAACACTATGCCCCATGGCCCCCTCACCCCCAACCAAACACAATGCCCCATGGCCCCCTCACCCCCAACCAAACACTATGCCCCCTGTCCCTCACCCCCCAAGCAAACACTATGCCCCCTGTCCCTCACCCCGAACCAAACACTATGCCCCATGGCCCCCTCACCCCCAACCAAACACTATGCCCCATGGCCCCCTCACCCCCAACCAAACACTATGCCCCATGGACCCCTCACCCCCAACCAAACACTATGCCCCATGGACCCCTCACCCCCAACCAAACACTATGACCCATGGCTCCCACCCCCAACCTAACACTATGCCCACTGTCCCTCACCCCCCAAGAAAACACTATGCCCCCTGTCCCTCACCCCCAACCAAACACTATGCCACATGGCCCCCTCACCCCCAACCAAACACTATGACCCATGGCTCCCACCCCCAACCAAACACTATTCCCCCTGTCCCTCACCCTCCAAGAAAACACTATGCCCCCTGTCCCTACCCCCAACCAAACACTATGCCCCATGGCCCCCTCATCCCCAACCAAACACTATGCCCAATGGCTCCCACCCCAACCAAACACCATGCCCCATGGTCCCCACGCCTCAAGCAAACACTATGCCCCCTGTCCCTCACCCCCCAACCAAACACTATGCCCCATGGCCCCCTCACCCCCAACCAAACACTATGCCCCATGGCCCCCTTACCCCCAACCAAACACTATGCCCCATGGCTCCAACCCCCAACCAAACACTATGCCCCCTGTCCCTCACCCCTCAAGTAAACACTATGCCCCCTGTCCCTCACCCCCAACCAAACACTATCCCCCATGGCCCCCTCACCCCCAACCAAACACTATGCCCCTTGGCCCCCTTACCCCCAACCAAACACTATGCCCCATGGTCCCCTCACCCCCAACCAAACACTATGCCCCATGGCCCCCTCACCCCCAACCAAACACTATGACCCATGGCTCCCACCCCCAACCAAACACTATGCCCCATGGCTCCCACCCCCAACCAAACACTATGCCCCATGGCCCCCTCACCCCAAACCAAACACTATGCCCCATGGCCCCCTCACCCCCAACCAAACACTATGCCCCCTGTCCCTCACCCCCCAAGCAAACACTATGCCCCCTGTCCCTCACCCCGAACCAAACACTATGCCACATGGCCCCCTCACCCCCAACCAAACACTATGCCCCATGGCCCCCTCACCCCCAACCAAACACTATGCCCCATTGACCCCTCACCCCCAACCAAACACTATGCCCCATGGACCCCTCACCCCCAACCAAACACTATGACCCATGGCTCCCACCCCCAAACAAACACTATGCCCCCTGTCCCTCACCCCCCAAGAAAACACTGTGCCCCCTGTCCCTCACCCCCAACCAAACACTATGCCACATGGCCCCCTCACCCCCAACCAAACACTATGACCCATGGCTCCCACCCCCAACCAAACACTATTCCCCCTGTCCCTCACCCTCCAAGAAAACACTATGCCCCCTGTCCCTCACCCCCAACCAAACACTATGCCCCATGGCCCCCTCACCCCCAACCAAACACTATGCCCAATGGCTCCCACCCCCAACCAAACACCATGCCCCATGGTCCACACGCCTCAAGCAAACACTATGCCCCCTGTCCCTCACCCCCCAACCAAACACTATGCCCCATGGCCCCCTCACCCCCAACCAAACACTATGCCCCATGGCCCCCTTACCCCCAACCAAACACTATGCCCCATGGCTCCAACCCCCAACCAAACACTATGCCCCCTGTCCCTCATCCCTCAAGCAAACACTATGCCCCTGTCCCTCACCCCCAACCAAACACTAAGCACCATGTCCCCCTCACCCCCAACCAAACACTATGCCCCATGGCCCCCTTACCCCCAACCAAACACTATGCCCCATGGCCCCCTCACCCCCAACCAAACACTATGCCCCATGGCCCCCTCACCCCCAACCAAACACTATGCCCCATGGCCCCCTCACCCCCAACCAAACACTATGCCCAATGGCTCCCACCCCCAACCAAACATTATTCCCCATGGCCCCCACGCCTCAAGCAAACACTATGCCCCATGGCCCCGTGACCCCCAACCAAACACTATGCCCCATGGCCCCTCACCCCCAACCAAACACTATGCCCCATGGCCCCCTTATCCCCAACCAAACACTATGCCCCATGGCTCCCACCCCCAACCAAACACTATGCCCCCTGTCCCTCACCCCTCAAGCAAACACTCTGCCCCCTGTGTCTCACCCCCAACCAAACACTATGCCCCATGGCCCCCTTACCACCAACCAAACACCATGCCCCATGGCTCCCACCCCCAACCAAACACTATGCCCCCTGTCCCTCACCCCCCAAGCAAACACTATTCCCCATGGCCCCCTCACCCCAAACCAAACACTATGCCCCATGGCTCCCACCCCCAACAAAACACTATGCCCCATGGCCCCCCACCCCCAACTAAACACTATGCCCCATGGCTCCCCTCACCCCCAACCAAACACTATGCCCCAAACACACTCTCAAGCATGCACCCATACAGACCCGAACCTCCCCACCCCCGAATCACCACACACTCTCAAGCATACACCATGCACACATACAGACCCAAAACCCCCCACCCCCCACACACATTCTCAAGCATTGCACCCATACAGACCTGAACCCCGCACCCCCCAACTCAACACACACACTCTCAAGCATGCACCCATACAGACCCGAACCCCCTACCCCCCAAATCAGCAAACTCTCAAACATGCACCCATACAGACCCGAACCCCCCAACCCCCAACTCAGCACACTCTCAAGCATGCACCCATACAGACCCGAACCCCCCACCCCCCAACTCAGCACACACATTCTCAAGCATGCACCCATACAGACCCAAATCCCCCCACCCCCCAACTCAGCACACACACTCTCAAGCATGCACCCATACAGACCCAAACCCCCCAACTCAGCACTCAAACTCTGAAGCATGCACCCATACATGCATCTCAACATACACAACACAAACACTCAAAAACAAACCTTTATGCACATCCGACACGCCCCCCAGCCCCCCATCTCAACATACACAACACACACACTCAAAAACAAACATTCATACACATCCGACCAGTGCCTTAAGTGGCACTAGAAATCGAGCCGGGGCCCATCGAGGGGGCGTGGCCTAACAACGGGGTCTTAATGGGCCGTTAGGCCACGCCCCCTTGACGAGCCCCGGCTCAATGGGCTACTGGCACCCCTGCCAGGCAGCCTTTTGTAGAGATTAGCACCCTCTCCCCCCTATGGGGTAGAGGGTGCTGATCTCTGCATTTATTTTGTATAGGCTTGCCTGGCAGGGGACAGCGCCTCGCCGATTCAGCCTTAATGGTGGTGCTGCCCCTCGCCAGCTGGGGAGGTGCAGCGTCACCATTAAGGCTGAAAGGGTGAGGCCACTGGAAGCAGAGGCCTTTTTCCTAAAGACTGAAACTCCCGCGAATCCGCGGGAGCTTCAGTATTTAGAAAGAAAGCCCTCTGCTTCCAGCGGCCTCACGTTTCTCCATAATGGTGGCGCCGGCCCACGTGCATCCCTTGATTAAAGGGATGCCTCGCAGGTGCGGCGCCACAATTATAGCTGAAAGGCATTTTTTTCTGAAGCCTGAAGCCTGAAGCTCTCGCACATGAGCGAGAGCTTCAGGCTGTAGAAAAAAAATGCTTTTTCGTGTAGTGGCCGGGGTTTCCCGGGGAGATTAGTGGGCCCCGGCAGGGCCCCGCCTCAAAACGAAATTTCGGAGCCTGCCGGGGCCCAGCCCCGGCAGGCCCCGGCCCACTTAAAGCCCTGCATCCGACACCCCCCCACCTCCCATCTCAACATTCACAACACAAACACTCAAAAACAAACATTCATACACATCCGACACCCCCCATCTCAACATACACAACACAAACACTCAAAAACAAACATTCATACACATCCGACACACCCCCCACCCTCCCATCTCAACATACACAACACAAACATACAGCAGAACAGACCCGACACACAAACACACAGACACAGACCACTTAATAGAGACATGCTGGAAGGCTGGAAGGCAGGTAAGCTGGAACGCTGGCGAGGTAAGTGGAATCGTGCTATGGCTGGCATGGCAAGCAAGGCTGAAATGCCTTCCGGCATCAAGCCTTACTGGCCACGCCAGCGGTAGTGCTGGCCCTCCATTGGTGCAGCACACAGGCACTACGTGGCTCGTAGGAGCGACATGGTGCGTGTATGCTGAGCCAATGAGGGCCAGTGTTTTGTCCGGCCCAGAAGACAACAAAGACTTTCCTAATGGAGGGCGGCTGATGCTGCTTGCGGGCCGCCCTCCATTAGGAAAGTCTTTGTGCCTCGCGGGCCGGAAAAAACAGCATGGCGGGCCGCAACTGGCCCGCGGGCCGTATGTTGTGCAACCATGATGTAGAGTTTCTTTTAAGTGATTGCTGGATTTCTGTGTGAATGGTTTAAAGTAGGCAATTAGGAAGTGTTGCACACATAACAGTAAAAAGAGTAGAAGGGCTGTCTTGTGTGATGGTGTGCATGTGCAATCGGGTTTTCTAATATGGCATGAGCTAGACAGGGGAATGCGGAGACTGTGGATAGTCATGAAGGGCAATGGATTTTGGTTTTTATTGTATACTAGAAAGAAGAACTTCAAACAGAAAATAGTTTATGTGCTTTTTACTTTTTACTCTAATATACATTTGTCCATTGTTCCCATTAGCATAGTTGAACATGCTAATGGGAATGTTGGAGAATCTTATTGAATCTAAATACTTCACTGAAAAATGCAAAGTAGATGGAGTCTATAAGCTTATTTTTTCAGTTCTATTTTTTAACTGTGGAAGGTTGTTCCTAAAGGAAACCTTTTTTTTTTTTTGCAGGAGCGGCTAGACAGTAAGGTGGGGAGGGAAATGAGGGAAGGGGCACCAACCACAAATATGGAGGGGCAGGTGGACTGGGGAAGATGTTGCACATGTGTTACATCTAAGGTAGGGGGCAGTGTTTCTAATGTTGAAATTGCTCCCCCCTGAAAAGTGGTGTGTTGCAGTATATACAGCATACTGTTGTCTTCGAAAAGATATGGATGACCAGCCTCTTTTATGACTTCCAAGGTGGCTTGTGGATTTTGTTTCCCAAAAAAGTAGGCTGTGTGGTTACAGTCTTGGCTGAGGAAGATGAGTTAGTGCAATACATCGTACTACTTCCTAAGAAAGGAACAGCTTTTCTGAGTGCATTGCAGTAGTTGGATTGGTGTGGTGGTGCATGGACGTGGTACAGCATAAGTACTGGCCAGGTAGTCTGCGACTGAGTACAACATTGCACTCAGTGCATTTCACGTTAGTAGTTTTATCCTTTGGTAAATTCATAACAGTGATAAATAACTGCCACACCCAAGCTTCTCTCTGGGTGCTAGAGGTAGGCACTGACTTCCCCTAACACATCTTTATGCCCTCTTTATTGTATTTTGAAGTATTGCACTTCTTTCATTGTGTAGGTCCTCCAGCTGGTGGTGGTGGCTCTTAGGGAGGACGGATGGCAATAACTAATGCCATTTTTAAGATAAATAGCAGTTTTGCTAATGTTCTTCCAAGTATGTGCTGTGTACTAGATTGTTAATGGATAATGAGAAAGAATAGGTGTAAGAGCTGTGTAAGGGTACATTTTGAGCTCCAAGGTTACTAGATGAGCTGAAAAATGCAAGTCCGAACTGTTAGCGGAGCATGGACCTGTTTGTGAAATGTGGCCACGTTTGCAAACACGGCATCATCCCACGCGCACACAAGGTCACGTGACACTTTCCAGAAAGGTATGTGGTGACGTCAGACGTTCGCGAACATCGGCAAACACAAAAACAGCAAAATGAGTTGCAAAAAGTATATGGAACTGTTGAAAATGATGCTAGAAGGTGGGAAATCGCAGAGTTATAAGGTGAAACTTTCTAAATTGGCCAAATATTTTGCTCTTTTGGGGTAAGTATGACAGTAGTAAGTTGTAGGAAATGAGGGTGTACTGGTGAAATTCACTGAAAAAACGTTGTTAAAGGGACTTTATGGTTAAGTTGCACTAATACAAACCTATGAAATTCAGTAAAAAACATTGTTAAAGGGACGTTATGGTTAAGTTGCACTAATTAAACCTATGAAATTCAATGAAAAAACTTTGTTAGAGGGCCATATGGTTACAAGTAAAAGTGAAAAACTCCAGACATTCACCAGTTATGGAAAGCTAAGCAAACATAACTTGTGCCACCACTGTGCACTGCTAAGACTAACACCCAGGACATGGTAGATGCCATCACAAATATCGGAATTTGAACCAGTGTTGTGCCGCGTTGTCTAGCTTCCAAGACAAATACGCTGCCCCTGAGCTATCCTTTCTCCTTATTTCTTATTGTATTTTTGGTTAAAACAAAATCTTTCTCAAAGGTTGACAAAGTTTCAATATCAAGCAACAGTACATCATTTACATAGTACGTAATATAAAAAAAAGTAGAGTGCACATATAAAAGCACATTTCCTCCTCCTATTTGAAAAATAATCCCAAGTTACACCTTCAATAAAATTCATTTAAACTAAATAAAAAATACACAGGAAAGAAAAAAAGAAAAAAAAGAAAAAAAAAACATCTAGCCCATTTAAAATCATCAACAGAGTTTAAATCCCAGGGCAATGGCTTTAATAAATATTACAGTTGCTAGCTTCCATGACATTTGAGCCCTTACTCTTTAAAAATATGAGGAAAGCAAAGATAACGAATGCGCCACAATGCGGTGCACTCGACTACTAAATGTTCTAAAGTTTCAACCTTGTTCGCACACTTAAAGAAATGACAACTTCTGAAAGCACAATCCACTTTGTCCTTGCTCCCAGAATCACAATTATTGGGAGTAGATTCATATGGATCCTCAAAAATAATACTCTTCATCGAATGTCTGGGAATTTGTTAATATAGCTTGGGATAGAATGTAAAACTTTCTCTTCCAAGGTTACATATGTCTTGCACACATTGATTGTCGCTATCCAATCACATTGGCAGATCTTCTTGGTATCAGGTCTAATCATGATATGATATGTTATTTATAACACACTTAATACCCAGAGGTTTCTACGCGCGGACCTGGGGTTCGAACCTGTAGTGTTCCGTGTTATCTTGCTTTCAAGGTGAGCACATTGCCCCTGAGCTATCCTCCCGAGAGAAGAATAGCTCAACACTTCTGGATCAGCCCCACTTTGAGGCTGCTAAGTGTTGAAAAGGTATGGATATAAGTACAAAAATAAAACATAGACCCAAGTATGACTTAAGGTCATTGGGAAAGGAGAGCCTGGGATGAAATTTAATGGTGTGGTTCCACCTGCCTTTTTTAGAGGCAACATCAGGGAAAACCCTTTAGGTCAGGGGTTGCAACCGGCGGCAATGCATATATTTTGGACTACGGCTCCCATGGCCCTTCACCATTGACTATGCTGACTAGGTCTGATGGGGGGTCGTAGTCCAAATCATCTTGAGAGCCAAAGGTTGCTGAGCCCTGTCTCGGGTACATATTTCTGTACGCATATTCACAAGTATGATGCAAGGCAACCCTTATAAGCCAAACAGTACTTGGAATGCAAGAAATACCACAGGCAGGGTAGAGCTTATAACACTCTTTATATTACTTCTCAGAGGATCTGAAAGAATGCCAGCCAACACAACATTCCTTTTCATCGGAAGCCGCCTCCCGCACACACCCCCCAGTTTCACTCTCTCAATGCAGGTATTCAGTCTGTAGTCCGAGCTATATGTGGTGGGGTTCACCTGAACAAAGACTCCAAAGACAGGCAAAATGGCGGGGAGCAGGCATGGACAATAAGGCAAAGTTCATCTTCACTATTTGGGAAAGTGCCGAAGGAAAGAACATATTCTATGGCTTTGCCATCTGCATTATATAACAGGCAGACACATATCACAAGCATGATGAAGAAGGGCATGGACCATGACACTCTTACTGCTTTCAAATGTTTTTGGGCACCTGGAGGACATCTGTGCCATGGTTTCTCAACAAGGCTGCCACTGTGCTCTAGAAGACCTGGAAGACCCACATCCCAGTACCCAGGAGTCAGTACATTGGTCAAGAGAACCTGAAATGAACCTCCAAAGCTGGTCTTGGCCTCGGCAGTCACGATACATAGGAGCTCATTGCCAGGGTGGGCCGCAGTGGACCTCCTTGGCAATTGAGCTCTCGAGGAATTCCTTAAGTTTCAAAGGCGGGTCCCAGGCTGGTAGCTCCTGGTGGCCGTGCTCCCATGAGGAAATGTTCCATCTCGAGTCATTTTCAGACAAGACCACAGTCACCATGGCTGGGGCACATTTGAATCTGGAACATTTCACAAGTGGACTCGCATTTTTTGATCGACTACCCCTCTCAAGGAACATGCCAAGACCCATGTGGCTGGGCGTCACATCACCCACTTGGGGCAGTTCAATGGAGGGATGTCTCCGTGCCAGACCCCTATCAAGATCACTAGCAGTAGTAAAAAAAGGCAATCTATATATTACAGGGTTTGCACAAACATTAGGCCACCGGACCCCTAAAAAATTACCGGCACCTGACATTCCTGTTCCACCGGGCTATTCCAAGTCCTGCGGCCGAGAATTAAGGCACCGGTAATTCCGTTAATCCCCATTCCCATAGAGTCCCATAGGAGTGGGGACACGGAAGCACCGGCACCATTTTTAATGGTGCCGGTGCTTTGTGATGGCTTTGCCTGCCATGACCGCTGTGCCGGCAGGATCAGACCTGTCGGGCACAGCGGCTCCGGCAGCCAAACCCGTGGTTTGCCGGTCCGGAAACAAGGGTGCCAGTGAGCTTACCGGACCCCCTATTTCCGGACCAGCAAACTTGTAATGAAGCCCACTGTCACCCATGGGCATTTCATGCCTCTTTACAGTTTTGGCTGCTACAAGGTCTTCATTCTGCTCTGCTCACTTAACATCGCACAACACAAGGCTTGACGAGGTCATGCTTCATCGTGTCGGTTCACACTGAGGATCGCAGGATTCTGGGAAATAGGAACACCTAGGTTTGGGGCAACATTTTCCCACTATTTCAAGATTCCCCATGATTCCTCCATTTTTATTTCCTCCTCTAATTCAATTCTCCCTCTTCAGTCGCTTTGTAGTTATATAAACCTACCCGAAGGTTTTACATTGTCCACTTAGGTCTTGATCACCCTTTTCATAGGCTTGGTGAGTTTTGATGTGTTCTCTTCTGGCATCCCAAGCTCTTCTGTCATCCCTTTGAAGGACTGGTGTGTCCCAGGGGCATACACTGCATAGAAGAGCATTATCCCCTTCTCAGATCAGGTCAACAGATCAATTAACCTGCCAGATGATTTATAACATGAATTACTGAAAGCAGATTTCTTATGACCAAGCCAAGGCGAGAAGCAAGCAACTCCCGTCGTCTTGGTTATCTCTTCCCAGAGACTTTGAGGGAATGGCAGGTCAACATCTGGTACCCAAGCCAACATCAAGCCCAAAGTACAGAGAACAAATGGACATCTGACATCCGACCAGAGCATGTGGAGTGTCGCACAGCGCTACACATAATAGCAGCAATAAAGGGATACAGCTAGATTAGCTATTTACTTAGGTACGAATACATATGTAAATTAGGCCAGCATACAACATGCCTCTCTCAATCTCTCTCTCTCCATTGCTCATTCACTCTCCCTCTTTGTACTCTCTCCTCTCTCCATTTTCTCTCACTGGGCTCTCTGTGCTCTCTCTCTCTCTCTTTCTCAATGTTTCTCTGTCGCTGTCTCCGTGTTGGTCTCTTGTCGCTCTCTTCTCTTTCTCCCTCTCTCGGGTGGGTGGTATTGACAGTTTTTTTATGGTTAAATTAGAATGAGAGCAGCAGCGATTGAGGCATTCCTTCAGGTGGGGACCATTTGGAGACAGGCATGGGTAATCTGTGTGTCCTGCAGGAACTGAGGGCATGTTGTCCATCATGGAGGATAGGAGGGGATGAGAGGAGGGCTCGGCTACTCACAGGCCTTGTAAGGGACCAGAGAACCAGGCTGCAGGGTCTGCGGATGAGAGGGTTGCTGGGCTACTCACAGGCCTTGTAAGGGACCAGAGAACCAGGCTGCGGGGTATTGGGGTGCTGGGCTACTCACAATCCTTGTAAGGGTCTAGAGAACCAGGCTGCGGGGTCTGGGGATGAGAGGGATGTTGGGCTACTTGCAGGCCTTGCTTGTAAGGGACCAGAGAACCAGGCTGGGCTACTCACATGCCTTGTAAGAGAGCAGAGAACCAGGCTGGGCTACTCACATGCCTTGTAAGAGAGCAGAGAACCAGGCTGTGGGGCTGGAGATCAGATGGGTGCTTGTCTACTCACAGGCCTTATAAGAGAACAGAGAACCAGGGTGGAGGTGTTGGGGATGAGAGGGGGGCTGGGCTACTCACAGGCCTTGTAAGGGACCAGAGAACCAGGCTGCGCTACTCACAGGCCTTGTAAGGGACCAGAGAACCAGGCTGCGGGGTATTGGGGTGCTGGGCTACTCACAATCCTGGTAAGGGTCTAGAGAACCAGGCTGCGGGGTCTGGGGATGAGAGGGATGTTGGTCTACTTGCAGGCCTTGCTTGTAAGGGACCAGAGAACCAGGCTGCAGGGTCTGCGGATGAGAGGGTTGCTGGGCTACTCACAGGCCTTGTAAGGGACCAGAGAACCAGGCTGCGGGGTATTGGGGTGCTGGGCTACTCACAATCCTTGTAAGGGTCTAGAGAACCAGGCTGTGGGGTCTGGGGATGAGAGGGATGTTGGGCTACTTGCAGGCCTTGCTTGTAAGGGACCAGAGAACCAGGCTGGGCAACTCACATGCCTTGTAAGAGAGCAGAGAACCAGGCTGAGCTACTCACATGCCTTGTAAGAGAGCAGAGAACCAGGCTGGGCTACTCACATGCCTTGTAAGAGAGCAGAGAACCAGGCTGGGCTACTCACATGCCTTGTAAGAGAGCAGAGAACCAGGCTGTGGGGCTGGAGATCAGATGGGTGCTTGTCTACTCACAGGCCTTATAAGACAACAGAGAACTAGGGTGGAGGCGTTGGGGATGAGAGGGGGTCTGGGCTACTCACAGACCTTGTAAGGGACCAGA
This sequence comes from Ambystoma mexicanum, assembly GCF_040938575.1. NCBI lineage: Eukaryota > Metazoa > Chordata > Amphibia > Caudata > Ambystomatidae > Ambystoma > Ambystoma mexicanum. The sequence goes on along the minus strand of NC_090922.1, from coordinate 1,422,774,913 downwards.
GAACCAGGCTGCCCTACTCACAGGCCTTGTAAGAGACCAGAGAGAACCCGTCTCTGGGGTCTTGGGTTGAGAGGCGTTCTGGGCCACTCGTAGGCCTTGTAAGTGACAAGAGTACCAGGTTGCGGGGTCTGGGGATGAAAGGGGTGCTGGGCTATGCACAGGCCTTGTAAGGGACCAGAGAACTCACAGGCCCTGTAAGGGGCCAGAGAACTAGGCTGTGGGGTCTGGGATGAGAGGGGTGCTGGGTTACTCACAGGCCTTGTAAGGGACCAGAGAACTAGGCTGCGGGGTCTGGGATGAGAGGGGTGCTGGGCTACTCACAGGCCGTGTAAGGGACCAGAGAACTAGGCTGCGGGGCCTGGGATGAGAGGGGTGCTGGGCTACTCACAGGCCCTGTAAGGGACCAGAGAACCAGGCTGCAGTGTTTGCGGATGAGAGGGTTGCTGGGCTACTCACAATCCTTGTAAGGGACCAGAGAACCAGGCTGCAGGGTCTGAGGATGAGAGGGTTGCTGGGCTACTCACAGGCCTTGTAAGGGACCAGAGAACCAGGCTGCAGGGTCTGCGGATGAGAGGGTTGCTGGGCTACTCACAGGCCTTGTAAGGGACCAGAGAACCAGGCTGCGGGGTATTGGGGATGAGAGGGATGTTGGGCTACTTGCAGGTCTTGCTTGTAAGGGACCAGAGAACCAGGCTGGGCTACTCACATGCCTTGTAAGAGAGCAGAGAACCAGGCTGTGGGGCTGGAGATCAGATGGGTGCTTGTCTACTCACAGGCCTTATAAGAGAACAGAGAACCAGGGTGGAGGCGTTGGGGATGAGAGGGGGGCTGGGCTACTCACAGGCCTTGTAAGGGACCAGAGAACCAGGCTGCGCTACTCACAGGCCTTGTAAGAGACCAGAGAGAACCAGTCTCTGGGGTCTTGGGTTGAGAGGGGTTCTGGGCCACTCGTAGGCCTTGTAAGTGACAAGAGTACCAGGTTGCGGGGTCTGGGGATGAAAGGGGTGCTGGGCTATGCACAGGCCTTGTAAGGGACCAGAGAACAAGGCTGCATGGTCTGGGATGAGAGGGGTTCTGGGCTACAAACAGGCCTTGTACTCACAGGCCAGAAGACTTTACGGCAAAGCTCCTCTATATGTTTCCAGGAAATTGTATTATCATCTTCCAACAAATGTGCGCTCTATCAACTTTGACCTTCCAATCAAGCAGTGGTGGTTTTTGTAGATGTCAGGGCCTTTCTTATTGAACACATTAGCGCAGAAGCTGTGGATGATTCAGAGAGAAAATCCTTAAAGGGGCCCATTACAACCCTACTCCATTCACCAGCAGTGTCTGAACCTCTTCTCGCTAATGAGTGACCAGGGTAGATTTGAGTCAAAGATGTATGGTTGAGTGACCCCATAATGGTCCATGTGTGTAGCGACGAGACAATTTGGGGTCCAATAGCACATCTTGCTAGTAGCCCGGGGCTAAGGGTTTATGTCAACCCAGTCAAAGTTCCAGGTCGGCACAGCCTCCCTTACAAGGAGACCAGATTTGACGCATATATAGGCATAGTCCCACCACTGCCATGGTGCCCCTCTACTGCTGGCATCCTAGTCAGTCGCCTATAATTGCTTTATTGTAGCACTGACCTACTTGCCGCCCCCACTTCAATTTGTGTTGATCCACTGAACAACTATTCACAAAGCTCAGTATCGTTTTCAATATACATTCTACGCGCGTCTTGAGCGTACCACGAGCTTTCTTCGGTGTGAGTGATGGCCCCAATTGATTCGGCTAAGGCTGGGCTGGATCGACTATCGCGCTTGCCTGTTGCCCGCCCTTTATTATGCGGCCTTTTTTCAACCAACTGAATGTGCTTTATCATCCCTTCAGCTTTGTGTCTCTGTAAAGAATGGCGAGGCACTGTACCGCGAAACCGACACCTCCGCGTGAACAAAGACTCCATTTTAAATTGAAGAATGGCGAGCTACTGAGATTTCTGAGTCGGCCATTATCAAATGGTGTGTATATCCAGCCAGCATGCTTGACATGTGAAAGCGGGGAAATTAGGAAGAGAAATGGCGGGTCTGGCCAGCAACAATCACCAGATACTGTTACGCGAGAGGGTTGGCGGGCATTAAAAAAAGGTAAAAAGTGTGCCTCTCTAAATCATGGAAACCACAGTTTTAAGGCATTCTACCTGGCTGCGTAGGGTGCCACAAGAAGAGGGGGCTGGGGGAGGGAGGTTTGCTATCTTAGCTTTAAAGATGGCTCCATCCTAGGGGGCAGGGCTTGCACAATGGCTTCACCCTGGGGCAGCATTAGTTATTGCATTGGCCCTGACTGTGGATGGATTTAAGTGGACGGGGGACGGGGAGGCGTGTAACATCCTGTCAAAAATGCGATTGCATCTCAAAACTAATTCAATCTGTAGGGTTTTCCAGTGTCTTTCAGCCCCCAAAATGATATGTCCCTGTTTCCACAAACTCCCTTCCTGCAGTGCAATCATGTTCCAACCGCGGGCCATGCATCATTTCGGTAGCCAGTGTCTGGACTGTTACAAAACCTTCTTGAACCACTTGGAAGTGTGGGATGCCCACCTGGAAGTGTGGGATGTGCACCCGCACACACCCCAGATGAGAACTTACTTGGTGGTGTTGGCAGTATACAGTCAAAATACAACCTCTACCCACGACAAACATCAGCAATCCTGGTCTTTCTAGATATGTTGCACTACAACTCCCCTCAGCCCTAGCCAGCGTAGTCAATGTTGAGGGATTATGGGAGTCATAGGGCCTCATTACACGGATGGCGGTAAGGATTTACTGTTACCGGTAAAATACCGGTACCGGTAAATCCTTACCGCCTTACTACGAGGTCCCTTTGCGGGTTGGGGGATTTAACGCCTGCTTTTTGCAGGCGTTAAAAACCAACCCGCAAAGGGACCCAGGGAGCTAATTACGGTACCGCAATTTGCGGTACCGTAATTAGCGCCTTCCCCATTCCCATTGAGCCCTATGGGCCAGAAATGGGAATGGGGAAGGGCAATGGTGGAAGGGGGAATTACCGCCCCGCCAACCTTGGAATGGGGCGGTAATTCCCCTTTCCGCCAAGGCGGTGCCGGTATTTTACCGGCATGAACCATGCCGCTAATAGCGCCATGGTTCTCCGCCATCCGTGTAATGAGGCCCATAGTCCAACACATCTGGAGTGTCACAGATCACTGCACTGTAAGTCATTCCATTGCCCACTGCCCAGAGAGAGGCTGATAATGACGCAGCCCAGGAGTCAGTTCATTGGCACTGATCTCCTGGCCAATGGAAGTGAGATGACACAGGCGCATTGCATGGTGGCTTTCCGCTGTTGGTGAGTGAGAGGAGTTGTGGGTAATCCGACCATCGGAGCCAGGCTTCCAAAGTGTCCCTATTGCACCCATTGCCTCGAAGCCAAACATGTAATGATCATTTCTATGTTTGATCTTTGAAACTTGATCTCGGCAGCAACATGCCTGACACAGCAACATGGTAAGATGGAATGTGACATGTGTGTGACCCTTCCAGTGCTGGATACGTCAACGGTTCTGGAAGCACTACTGTAGCCGTTCACGTGATGCATAACGGAAAGCCATGGGGGCCTCTAGCAGACGGAGTGATTTTCTGTGAGAACAGGTACACGTTACAGCTTTTACTAGTTAGTTAGTTTAACTCTATTTCAATAGTTGATGCATATTTATAATGCAATTAGTACGCCCATTGTTTTGGTTAAACTCACAGGTGGCTTCTGAGAATAAGTACTAAGAGATTGTCCAAACGGAAGAGATCGCATGAACCTCACAGAATTAATTGTGAAGACTTTTCATCGACTGACTTCGCAACAACGTTTGGGCTTTTCGATTTTTGAATAACAGAATTTGAAGTAATGGGATCGGTGTAGCTTGTTAATGGTGTGTAGGGTATTTCACAAGTGCCATTTAAATTAGCACAACTGTGTCAGCGCTTTCCCCTGAAGAATGTCAGTGAATTACTTGTAATGGCAGTGTGCGGAATGAAACATGTAGGATTGGTCAGGGATGTCATTTGGGGGTCACCACGGGTCGCAGTTGTGACCCCTGAGGTATCCATTGCTACCCCTAAAAATATATATATATTATATATATATATATATATATATATATATATATATATATATATATATATATATATATATATATATATATATATATATATATATATATATTTCTTTTTTAATATAAACTCTTGGGTTGTGGCCAGTGCCATGTGGCTCTTTTTTTCTGGAGTGGATTACCTCCTTGTTCAGGCCTCTTTAAAAAAAACTGGGGGTTCCCCAAGTTTAACACTTTCAGCAGTAACCTTAAATAAGAATGAATAGGAATAACAAATAATGGGTCTTTCTGGAATTCTATACAATAATTGCTAGACTCATTAAAGGTTTATTTCAGACACATGTCAGGGGGTGAGTCAGTGATTTAGTCTGTTCTTAAACACCTCAACTCAGCCTTTCATCCTTCTGAGGTCGATAAACGAGTACCAACACAGGTTGTGTGATACTGTATGTATATTTGTTCTATATAAAGCACTTAAGCGTAAGTGCTATATAATAACACATCATTATCATTTGGCCTGGGACGTCTGCTTAAATTCACAACAATTTGGTAATATGGGCCTATACGCACTGACCTTAACGCTACATCTGGTGATCTATTCTTGTATGAAATGTATATCACAACATAGTGATATTGTAACCATATTTTTCGTAGTGTACTTATGGACTATGCTATGTAATGCCACTTCCTGTTTTGTCAAGGGGTGAAAGGTCATGTGCCATTGCTTCCCGTGATGTCACTTCGGGGTGGGATCAAATAACATCACTTTCTGTGATGTCATCATAGGTCATGGGTCTTGTGATGTCACTTCCGCTACCCCGGGGATTTTGGTGAAATGAAGCCCTTGGGATTGGTATTTTGAAAGCGTGCACGTTTGTTCATATTATTGATTGTGTGTGTGAGGAAGACAATTGGCCAATAGGACATGTGCAATTGATTGAAAATACATTTGAGTTATTGGCTGACACAAAGACTCTTATTTACACTATGATCATTTGGAAAGCAATGATTCTAAAATGGAGTACAATTCTGTGTTGAATTAATTGATTTGATAGTTAATTATCTTAACTGGAACAAGGCTGATTGATATAATGATGTGATTTAATTACACACCACCTTTGAGGTCAATTATTAAGGGGTTTAGTTTGCATAGGATGGAATGTGACGCAATGTGAAAAGGCCTTGTATAGCACAGTTATGCCTTTCTGGTGGCTTCATTGCACATTGCTCTGTGCGGGAGTAGGGGTTGGTAGTGGAGTAGACAGGGAGCAGGAGCAAAACTTGAGATGCTGATGACTGCAGGCCTGATGCACCCACCTGTTGAGTGCCGGTACTGTTTCGTGTGGCTTGGCTGTAAAACTGGCATATTGGTTTTAACCGTAGGGGAAGCCAAAAAAATCAGCTATATCACAGCACTGCTAGTTTGCGTTGAGGATAGGGACGACGGGGTTGATAGAGCTAAAGGTGTGCAGGGCTGGACTTGGAACTAAAAGAGGCCCTGGAAATAATTACTGGGGACCAAAAGAGGCCCTGGAAATAATGTTCAAAGTGTACCCATATGGCACCTTTTCAGCAAGCCCAATGCTTTTCCTATGAGAAAATTTGGAAATACCACTCAAAAGAGGCCCAGTGTGCAGAGGCCCACCGGGAAATCTCCAGAGTTCCCTATAGGCCAGTCCACCCCTGATGGTGTGCTGTTTGGCATAGCTCCATACCACCATGAAGAATAAGGTGGCACCGGCAAATATGAAGCTGCCGTGTGTGGGGTGGTCTCTGTATGTATTTATTTATTTATTTATTCAAAATTTTAAAGTGCTCACACAGCTCTTGGGCATCGAGGCACTGTTACAGAATTGTTTTTGTTGTTGTTGTCTTAGTTGCATATTTATAACGTGCTTAAATACCCAGAGGTTTCTAAGCGCGGACCCGGGGATTGCACCTGTGTTGCTTCGTGTTGTCTTGCTTCCAAGGCGAGCACGTTGCCACTGAGCTAAGCAATACCAGTTATTCAGGATAAAGGAATGTCTTTAGGGCTTTCCAAAACTTAGAGTGTCTTTCAATCAACCTCAGAGAAAGCAGAATGGTGTTCCGGAGAGTAGGAGCCGCCACCTATGACACCCACACCTCCCTCGTCTATTTGCCACTTCGATCCTCTCTCCCCTGCAGCCTGTGTGTAAAGACTGCCATGGCAACATCTAATTCTGCATCCCAATGCCTCCTGCATGAACCAGGCTAATTCCTGTCCTGTGCTGTGCTGAGCTAGTAGCATAACAAGCAGCTTGCTCATAAGGGCCCATCGTAGGCTCACAATTGGGGGCTTAATGAAAAGTTGGATTGCCTGCACTGGATTGGACAAGCCTTCTAGACCTCACCCCATCAGCAAATAGATCCTTCATCTTAAATGCAATGCCCATGTACATGATTGGCATACTAAGTCCCTGAAGCACACCATTTCCTCAGTCTTCCATTGTCCAACACTGGGGACCACTTCTGGTCTCCAAGGATGGATGGAAAGGGGAGAGGAAATACGCATCACGGCAGTTACGCAACATCATAATAATAATAATAATAATTTGTAATTTATATAGCGCTATGAACCCTCAGGTATCTGAGCACTGCTTATTATTACCCACAGTGTGTGGTTCTTCTTTATCGACCTCGGACGGATGAAAGGCTGAATTTGGCCCTGCCGGGATTCGGACCTGCGTTAGCAGGCTCTGCATGGATGTCAGCGAGCGCTCTACTCGCTGTGCCACTTGACCAGCTATACAATGGCAGGAAACAAGTGTCCAAACCAGTAGGGAACATGTGGCAAGGAAAAGAAGTTTGCTGGACAGAAAAACTAGAAAGTAAATAATCTCCCAGTCCTGAATTTTGTCCACTTCACAGCACCTTGCCGGCAACTAACAACTTCCCTTCCTGGTGGACAATCTAATTTTCCTTGTTTGCGCAGCAGAAAGGTTTTTGTAGTGGGTGCTCTCGTGTATCTTGTGACCTAAGCTCTGCTATGCTCCAGTAGGATAACTCTTCCATGTGAGTGCAGGCCACTTAACTGCACTGTAGAGGAGCAGGTGAACATGTTATCCCTAGCCCCCCTCCCCGCCGCCTTCATACTGAAAAAGTAGGAGACGAGGCCTATGTGGAACACTAGGTATCAACCCAATACCGTATCCAGTGCTTGAGAGACGATATGCACTTACACAACCGTATCGAAAGACTGAGTGGGTGTAAGGATGTCTGCACACACTGTCGGACATCATAGAGCTATAAGTGAAATCTGACTAGAGTAGACTAATGTCATAGACGAATAATAATGGACTCACTGAAACGATATGCAAATATTCAAAGAATAAAGATGTAACTGCAGTAACAAGAGAAACGTAATCGAATATGAAGAAATCGTATATGCAAAGAAGATAAAGTAACCTGCTGATTAATAAATATATATACGTAGAAACACAAGATAGATGAGACATATAGAAGCTTGCTGCAGAGTTAAACATAACATGGCTAGAGTGGGCATGATGGAAAGATGGACGTCGGACTCGTAGTAAAACCATTCAAGCTACCTCGGAGACAGACCTAGGCTTCAGAGTCAGGAGACGGTGGAAAAACAGCTTTATGTGAGGAATAAAGAGGAGTCTATTGGCCTGGGATCAAGGATTCTACTTCAAGGAATACTTGCAAGGCACAAGGGGAGTCAAAAGACTAAGCCGTGTATGTAAGACATATTTCTCTTAGATTAAGCAAAGGAGAAAAAATCTGCAAGAGCCAAGTATTAGACAATTAAAGAGGCGGAAAACCCATGTAAGATGGAGTGAGCAAGTCCCTAGAGGCCAAGAAGGGTAATGACACCCAATTGAATTGAATTAAATAGCAATAAATAGAAGGTCGAAATGGAGAAATGTGTGGTTTTCTCACAGAAGTTGAAAACAAAGGCTATTAATTAAGCCCAAATGAAGATAATAGTGTGCTTACACTCCCTTGAATGTCTTGGCTTTGGACCTGACTGAAGACGGACGATGGAGACTAATTGGGAAAGTAGGGAGTAGTCTGACGTTGCTTGCGGCACCTGAGTTTCATTTTACTTATATGCTACTAACGAGCCGAAAGTCCAAGGTTGCGAAAGCATGCCAACCAATCATAGGATCTATGGAGGAACATGCTATACAATGTTGCAAAGTCCAACCCGCTGCCATAGTTCTGCTATAATCAGTATGCTACATATTTAGCGGTGGTTCAAGGCGTGCCCACTAGATAAGGGACAGCCAATGAAGTTATTAACACGTATACATGCTATGTGTACATATGTTCCCTTATCCAATCTCTCCCTTCAATAGGTTTTAGTTTGCCACGTAGGATGACTTCATAAATGATGCATATCGGGGTATAAAATCTTTATGTAATCACATTTGGGTGTGAGTGTGTGAATTACTGTCTGTTATTCGGTAGATTGACCTACTTTATTTCTATGCTGATAATAAAATAGTACTTTGCCATATTCTTTTAGTCTCTCTGTTTATTTGGGCGTGGATCATTATTGGTAACTCCCTCTAGCATATAAGACGCCTCAAGGTGCTAGAGCACAGCACTGTGCAAGTCTGTGGGAAGCACACCACACAGCAACATGCAGCCAATGCATGGAATGCTGGATAACATGACAAAAGCCCCCTACAGAAATTGACGCATAATTGGGAAGAACAAGAAATATCTCAGATCATACGTTATGAGCTAGGATGACATGGAGGAAATTGAAAAACTGAACAAGATGGCAATATTAATAGCTTTCTTCCCTTCACACCACTCCATGAAACATGGCCCCCTTCGTACACTGCCAATTACTTAGTAAGTTTCTCTGAACTTTGAGGAGTGGGAGGCATCACCATCCCCTTGTCTATTACCACTGTGACCCTTTGGTGTGCTTGGCGCCGGGTGCTGGATGGTCTAGCCCAGTATGCCAGCAGAATGGTGCCAACTACTCCCTGGGTCCATGGGAGAACTATGCACAAACAACTATATGGGTCACACTGACACGCAGAGGCATTGCTAGGGTGGGATGGGGGTTCTATAGCCCTGGGTATTTTGGTTGTAGCCCCGGATAGAAGCTCAGGAGCTTCAACCAAAAGGCTGTAGCTAGCCCCGAGTCCCGACAGTCCTGACATTAGTGTAGCCCCAGATCTTTCCCAGACCTAACAACACCACTGCGCGACACACAATGGAGTCTTAGCTACCCAAACAAATGAACCCTTAGATAGAGGATGACAAAACATACATTTGTTTTTTATAAATAATCACAAATGATTTAATCTTTCTACTTCAATACAAAAAAGTTTTAATAATATTACATATCTAAAAAGGCACCCAAAGGTGTGCAGCATATTTAAAACAAAATCCATAAATTACGCTTAGTTAGATCCACACAATCATTTAAGCCTACACACCATTCATTTCCCTTTCTCACACTAACATTCATACATATACTTTGTAACCACAATAATTAGATCACAATCCAATATTTTGTTCAATGTTAATTCCTATCCATACAATGTTCACATATAGGTAACTGCCCTTCTGTAATTAGGCAGTAAGTCGACACGTGTTTCAGGTTGTATTTTAGACTTACTCAGTCCACTATGTACGCCAACCATCTTCAGGACATATAACAGGAACAAAAGTAACGTCCCTTTTCGATCTAGTAGGGTGGATCAAATTGCCTAAGAATAATAAAACATAAGAACTTTATTAAATAGCTATTTTTTGTCATCCTCATTATTTTTCACACACTGTTATTGTGTATCAATGTCTATCAATAGTACATAATGTCGTCCCCAACTTCATCTTATAATTAGCGATATGGAAAACGGCAAACACAATGGATAAATCCTAAAAATACCCTAGCTGAGAGTCCCTTAACCTAAGAACAACTCTTCAAGGATACCATATAACCTATAGTTCAAACAAAGTTAGACCCATATTGGTTAGTCATCGACTATGGTCTATATTCATTGACCTGCAAATGCACTTACTTCCAAAACCACAGGCGGAGAATCCCAGCAGGCAATCCCACCGACCCGTCTTCTGAACAAAATTTTTTGCGTGTGCAGACCGTGCCTTCAGTACACCAGGCACGTGCCTAGTCACCAATTTGTCCCTCACACCTGTATAGACATAATGAATTAGTCAGTCAGGTGTAAAATTACTTCAGTCTGTCTCTTAATACATTCTCACCTAATTGTTGCGTCTAGCCAAGATAGCAACTGTTTTCCCAAATGTTTCCTAGTTTCCAGGACATGAGTATATTATATGTGTAGCTCACAGGACCCTAGATTTTTTTGGGCTATCCCCTCTATTTTTGAAATGCACTTAGCTACCTGCTTGGTATAACAGGAGACTGCGGCCTTAGTGGATCACAGGCCGAGACCTTACATCGACCTACCATGTCGTTTTCACTCTGTTTCCTCCACTTCTTGGGAGCAACAAACTATGTGAACTGGCAGGGCTTAATGCCTGCACTCATACCTAATGATGCTCTCTACGTGTCAGACTTGGGGCTCCCTGGCCAATTACTCTGTGGTACCCCTCATGTTAAACACAAACACATGAAATCTGTCCCCTCCACTCTTGGATGCAACACTCATTCCTTATTTAACAATATCCTCTTGCAGGAGGAGTTGGGTTGTTCGTGTCCTCTAATTGTAGCTTGGGTTCTGGAACCAATAAAATGTGATTCCTTTAATCTCCTCCTGTTCTCCCTTTTCCTCAAATACTGTACATCTGCTTTCTCTCAACCAGAGTTCCTGGCAAGCAACGCACTTTTCTTTCAGCCTGCTGATGTAGCTGCTCCATACGCTCAGTGACAATGTGTGGCTCGTACCTCTACGTCCTTACAAACCGGATCTGAAAGTAGCATCGATTCACCTCCGGCTTAACTTTAGCCTTGCCAAGCCCACTTGACCAGGAAAAGGCACTGGAAGACACACAGGGCCTCATCACGAGTTGGGCGGTATCCTAGCGGTAATATCGCTGGGATACCGCCCAATGCTGCAACTCTGTCTTTTTGTGCCGTATTACTATTTTACATTGGGTCCATAGCTGGAGGTAAAAATGCCATTTTCCACCCAACTCGTGATTTATCCAGGTCTTAAATGCAGAAGTAATACCGTTACTATCGCATTTAAGAGCTCAGACCAAACTCGTGATGAGGCCCACAGTAGTGTGCCTCACATTGTGCAATTGCTTCCTTCATCAGTATTTAGAGCAACGTCAAGCCCTTGGCGGGTTCCGGACATAGTTAAGTGTTGTGGAGTAAGCCCCTGTCCAAGGTAATGTTTGTCATGGTGATAAGACTCTCACTCCTCTTTCTCCATCGACCCTAAATTCACAGCCAAAGCCATCGTGTCAGTCTATCTTGGATGGGTCATTTGGATAACTAGAGTCACGCGTGGTCTATGCGATGCATGTGTGTGGTGAACCTATCCTCAACCTACAGCAAGTCAGTCTGCAAAGAACCCAAATCATATGGTCCATAGTTCAGACCTGGTTTTAACACCTTGTCTCACAATGGGCGTGGATGCTACAGTCCTCTGTATGTTTCAAACAATACATCTTCTGGATCTTCATCTCACTCAGCTGAGCCATGACGCTCTGCCTATACCACCGCACTAGCTGCTTGCATGCTTTGTGAGTCATGGGTACCACTCCCACACCTTGGCTCACACACTTCTAGCACGCCCACTCACACACACTGAGCTCCGCCCTTTTTACACTCAGGAGTAAACAAGATGAAACCAAAGCAGCAGTCAGAACCGGTTTCACAGCCGAGTGCACCTCCCTTTTTATAGTGGGGAGTACACAAAAGGTAACCGGCGCAGTAGCCCGGAGCTGTTTCATAAGACTCCAAGCAAATATCTACTGCTTCCCTTATGTGAAAGCATTGCCACAGAATTCCCTAGAATGCATCTCTAAATTCGTGTCACTTTCAATCTGGGTAAAAAAAGATCACTAATCGTCAATTTCTAAACAAGGGATCACATTCTGTACCACAGCACTTGCATAAGAGTGAAGCAAAAAGATCAGAGAAAACTCGGAGGCCCAAACATCGATCGGTGGTGTTGCTAGGTCTGGAAACTATCTTGGGTTAGGCTAATGACGGGACTGTCGGATTCGGGGCTAGCCAGCCTTTTGGTTGTAGCCCCTGAGCTTCTATCCAGGGCTACAACCAAAAGACCCGGGGCTATATCCCCTCCAGGTCCCCCAGGGACACCTCTGACATCGATTCAGAAAACCTGTTGCTACCCGAACTATTGACCTCCCACCAACACGAGCTCACCATCCGTGCGGAGACAATGCAGCGTATGTCAGCAATGAAGTTGACACAGGTCTTAAGAGATACAGCAACATTTTCATCACACCAATTGCAATAGCATAATGGTTATCATGTATCATGAAACATAAGCGTAGCATCAACCATTGGCCACACAATGCACCACTAGCCAATCAAACTGACAGCTTAAAATTGACAATCCTGTTGGAAATAGGAGTTGGAGACACACATTTGTCTCAAGAAGTTCTGATAGCGTAGGAGCAACGACACATTTTCATCACTAAGACCCACGTTACTGGCTTGAATTAGGAGAGCTACTGTTTTCAGATCTCAATTTAGGCACTGTATTATATAATCCCTGAAAGATCCAAGAACAGACTATTGCAGTAATCCAAACGGACGATCACCAGAGCCGAGGACAGCAAGGATCTGTTGGTTGGAGAGATAAAAGGTTGGATGTGGTTAAGAAGTTTGTTATTGTAAACACAAGAGGCCTGAGTGTGTACAACCTGATGTTTCATTGTAATCTCGGCGTCAAGGATGACGCCCAGCGTTTTCACACTCTTGGACACTGTGATTTTGCTGTCTGCAATAGTGGAGCTCTGGTAGTTAGTGGCAGGTTTCTTTAGCTTTGGCCCTGAGGCAACAATCGGGAGCTCTGTCTTGTCCGTGTTTAAGGCAAGCAAGTTCGCTGTCATCCTAGCCTGAATGGTGTTGTAGATGAAATTAATATAGCCAGGGAATCCTGCGTGTAAGTGCCAGAGTCGTCCAGGACGACCTGGGTATCATCTGTATAGTTGGAATATTGGACCCCCAAGTCATTGAAGACTGCCAGGATTGGCAGGATATAGATATTGAATAGTGTGGGAGAAATGCAGGATCCCCGTGGAACCCTGCAAGTTATAGCAGCTGGGGAGGAACTGGTGTTTTGAGTTGCAACTCTCGCATTAGGTGGTCCAAAAACAGATGCAGACGACTGTGCAGCCATGCCAGAGCATACAGCCTAGTCCCTTAGCCTGGCCACCAGCAACGAGTGGTCGACCAGGTCAAAGGCCGCCGAACAATCCAGCAGCATCAGAAGAGCTGGCTTACCGTCATCCACAATGCTGGTAAGGTTGGATTTTAGATCTACCATGGCGGTCTCAGTGCCATGTCTAGCTCTGAAGCCGGACTGACGCGGCCCGAGAATGCTGTTACTCTCAATGAACTTCTGAAATTGAACATAAGCCCCACAGTCCATGATCTTTATAAGGCATCTCTACTGTTCGCCAGTTTGCTGGATATAGATCTCCAGAACATAGTCTTCTACGTGGAACACCCTAACATGGAAACTACTTGTCCCTTACTAATCATTCAGTGAAGTTACAAATTGCAACGCTCCACGTCACCACATGACATGAATCCGTCTTGCAGCCCTCTACCAATCACTCATCCAGGGCAGTCCTGGCTACCACCTCCTGACACACGTATGAGACTTGAACGCATACGCCACATTTGCGCACAGATAAGGCCCAGTCTATGCAGCTAAACAACAGACCTGCTCTGTACGCAGTCGTAGTCGGATGCTTGAGGTGGGAGTCCTTTCCACCTAGTGATCCTGCCCTCCATGGCCCACACAGCTAGATAGATAAGCCGCCAAGTGAACCATTGAGAGGGCTCCAGATTTCCGTGACTTACCAAGGTATGGCTTATTCGCATACTCCAAAAGTCCTTGTTTACATGGCCAGCTACCCGCTGCAACCATCTCTTAACTGTGTCCTGCTATGTTGCATTGTGCTTTCTCTGTGTGGGGGTCCCATGAAGTCACACGCCGCTTTGTCCTCCCCCACACTATTGTGTTTGAAACAGGTGCGTATCAAACACGGACTGCTGGTACCTACCAAACATAAACATGTATAGCAGGGTCTGATATGAATTTCCCTTACCCTGACCCATTGTCCCTCTTTTGTTTCCACAGTGACTCAGAAGGCCATAGAAACAACTACATGGTGCTAGTTTGTACATATGTGCCCATACACCTTTTGACCAGTGTTTATTAATCAGAATATAGATCTACCAGATGCAAGGAACGCCGGTGACTAGATATCCCCAAGACCATAAAACGACAAGCATCTAGTTGGTCGTTTTATGGCGCTATTCCTCATTTCTGGAATTCTCATTTATGGAATTCTTTACCAGCCCAATTAGGACACTGGAAACATTCCTTTTGAGAAATAATAGTTCAGGGTTCTGGGTTTGAGTAAGGGATTTCTTTTGTCTTCCCAATTATTGAACGTGGAGCGTGCATTTTACCTAATTGATTTTTTGATATTGTCTATTTATTGTGCAAAAGTATGCTGCCCCGCGCTCCGCTGCCCCTGTGGGTAGGTCCAGACAAAAGCAAATTGCCCCATTATCTTCACCTAGCAGCCTTTCCAGCTAGACACATGTCTTGTGAGCAAGACCCAGGCCAGAATATAAGGGAAGTGCTGTCATAGTGCAGTGCAGAAACCACACACCGAATCACCCTG